>NC_041393.1:247082080-247226353 GCF_002162155.2 Triticum dicoccoides
TCAGGGTCCTTCCAACATCATGTGCTTGCCAAAGGATAAAATGTAAAAAGGAAAGGTGAAGATCACCATGACTCTTGCATAAGGTAGAAGATAAAAGTAAAAGATAGGCCATTCGCAGAGGGAAGCAGAGGTTGCCATGCGCTTTCAGGGTTGGATGCACAAAATACTAATGCGAAAGAACATCACTTTATATTGCCACTTGTGATATGGACCTTTATTATGAAGTCCGTCCCTTTTATTTCTTCCACACCACAAGATCGTATAAAGCTTATTTCCTCCACACCAATCAATCATACATAATTAGAGGGCAATTTTTATTGCTTGCACCGATGACAACTTACTTGAAGGATCTTACTCAATCCATAGGTAGGTATGATGGACTCTCATGGCAAAACTTGGTTTAAGGATATTTGGAAACACAAGTAGTATATCTACTTAGTGCAAAGAATTTGGCTAGCATGAGGGGGAAAGGCAAGCTCAACATGTTGGATGATCCATGACAATATACTTTATTTCAGATATAAGAAAACATAACCCATTATGTTGTCTTCCTTGTCCAACATCAACTCTTTAACATGTCATATTTTAATGAGTGCTCCCAATCATAAAAGATGTCCAAGATAGTATATTTATATGTGAAACCTCTCTTTCTTCAATATTCTTTCATGAATTGTTCAAGTGACCAATTCTACGTTTGCTAACTTTCAATAAGTTTACTACCTATACTTATTATGTGTGAAGTCATTACTCCCCATGTTATAAGCATATGAAACATATATAAATTCAGGTTTATGACATTCAATTTATTCGACCATTTACTCATAGGATATACGTGAAGCATATGAGTAAATGACAAACTACTCCAAAAGATATGAGTGAAGAACACGGAGTAGTCAAATAATTAACTAGCCATGGGAAGATTCTTTTTCATTCAATATTTCAGATCCAATGATTTTATTCAAACAGCAAGTAAAATTGAAAATACGCTCCAACCAAAACACATATCATGTGACGAATAAAAATATAGCTCCGAGTAAAGTATACCGATAGTTTTGAAGACGAAAGAGGGGATGCCTCCCGGGGCATCCCCAAGCTTAGGCGCTTGAGTCTTCCTTGAATATTACCTTGGGGTGCCTTGGGCATCCCCAAGCTTAGGGTCTTTCCACTCCTTATTCTCCTCTCCTCATATCGGTATCTCACCCAAAGCTTGAAAACTTCAATCATACAAAACTTAACGTAACTTCGTGAGATAGGTTAGTATGATAAAGAGCAAACCATTCACTCTGGTACTGTCAAATACAAGGTTCATAATTGTTCTCACACAATGCCTACTGTACCATATCATTTCTACAATTTATATTGAGTAATATAAGCCATAGAAACTAGAAAACAAGCAAGCTATGCAATGAAAACAGAATCTGTCAGAAGCAGAACAGTCTGTAATGATCTGAACATAAACCATACTTATGCTACTCCAACAATTATGAAATAAATTGGTGGACGTGAGGAATTTGTCTATTAATCTTCTGCAAAAAGAATCAACTCAAAAGCACTCTTTTGTAAAAAATTACAGCTAATCTCGTGAGTGCAAAGTTTCTGTTTTTTACAGCAAGATCATATTGACTTTCTCCCAAGTCTTCCCAAAGGTCTTACTTGGCACTTTATTGAAACAAAAGCTATAAAACATGATTACTACAGTAGCTTAATCATGTAAACACAAAAAAACAGTAAGGGTAAATATTGGCTTGTCTCCCAACAAGCACTTTTCTTTAATGCCTTTTAGCTAGGCATGATGATTTCAATGATGCTCACATAAAATATAGGAATTGAAGCACAAAGAGAGCATCTTGAAGAATATGACTAGCACATTTAAATATAACCTACTTCCTATGCCTAGGGATTTTGTGAGCACACAATTTATAAGAACAACAATCAACTAGCATAGGAAGGCAAAACAAGTATAACTTCAAAACTTTAAGCACATAGAGAGGAAACTTGATATTATTGCAACTCCTACAAGCATGTATTCCTCCCTCATAATAATTTTCAGTAGCATCATGGATAGCAACTTTGTTCTCATACTCAATTGGAACCTCTTCCGAAGTAGTGGAATCATTACTAGCTAAAGTTGACACTCTTCCAAATCCACTTTCATAAATATCACACTGAGATTCAACACCCTCCAAAATAGTGGGATCACAATTTCCTAAAGTTGACACTCTTCCAAACCCACTTTAAATAATAGTATTATTTATACTCCAAAGGATATAAGTGAAGTTCATGGAGCATTCTACAATTAATATAGACTAACCAATATCCAAGCTCAAAATATATAAGTAAAGCACACGAAGCATTCTATAAAACCATACTCAAAAGATTTAAGTGAAGCACAAAGAGTAATTTTATAAGATAATTCTTAAAAGATATAAGTGAAGCACATGAAGTATTATATAAATCAATGAAGGGATATCTCATGCTAGCATGGTTCTTGAAGGAAAAACAAAAACACAAAGGACACAAATCATGTGAACAAAACAAAAACCGAGGTATACCGATAATTGTTGAAGAAGAAAGATGGGATGCCAACCGGGGCATCCCCAAGCTTAGATGCTTGAGTATCCTTGGAATATTTACTTGGGGAGCCTTGGGAATCCCCAAGCTTGAACTCTTGCCTCTCTTTATTCTTCTCATATTGATAGCTCCTCGACCTTCGGACACTTCATCCACACAAAACTTTAACAAAAACTTGTGAGATCCGTTAGTGTAACAAAGCAAATCACTACTATAAGTACTGTTGCAAACCAATTCACATTTTGTTTTTGCATTGTATCTACTGTAATATAACTTTTACATGGCTAATCCACTGATAGAAATCAATAGTTTCATCAAAACAAGCAATCAATGCATCAAAAACAAAATCTGTCTTAAACAGGACAGTCTGTAGTAATATGGAAGTTTAGTATACTTCTGTAACTCCTAAAATTATGAACTAAATTTGACAATTTGAAAAATTTCTACAGAAGTAATGTGAGAAAAGTTTCATACCCATTTGACTTTCCAGTAAAAAATGTAAATTCACGTACTACAGCCAAAGTTTCTATTTTTGTTCTGCACATAGTAAACAAGCAATCTAATCATCCTAAAACCAAAGCTTGGCACATTATTTTTATAATACAATGAATATATACAAGTGGATAATTATTTACAGAGAAACTTCCATGAAAAATTCTACATTGTTTCCGTGAGCATGAACACAAGTGCTCAAGGTCGACCCTCACTTCTTCAATGCATCACTTTCCAATCACTTCTCTTTTTGGAAAAACTTTTTAGGCATGGGAGGCAAGTAATTTTCTTTTTTGTATCTTCATTCTTTTAAAAAAAATTCTATGTTTCACCCACAACTAAACAGAAACAAAAATGAAAAGTAAAATCTACTTAGTGAAGAAAGCAAACAAGCACACACGAGAATGTCAACCCCACGCTATCGCTCGCCGGCAACGGCACCAGAAAAGAGCTTGATAATCCCCAAGTGCAGGGAATCATCGTAGCAATTTCCAAAGGTGGAAGTGATAAGTATGGAGTGTCAAACTCACAAGGAGCTAAAGTTAAGATCAATATTCTCTCAAGCCCTATCTGCCACTGATACGACTCTATGTACACTGAACGTTTGCTTCGAACTAGCAACAAGGAATAAAACTACGCTGTGGGTATGAAGAGGATAACTTTGCATGGTATCGGAGAGCTAAAATATAAAAGTAGGTGCTGTTATCATGAAGTTAGAATATATTACTAAATAATATAAATAGCGAGTGTGGAATAATGGTGGATTGGTGTGCGGAATTGTCCTAGGCAATTGTTAGCAAGACCGGTAATCACTATTGCAGTTTCACATGAGGGAGAGGCATAAGCTAACATACTTTCTCTACTTGGATCATATGCACTTATGATTGGAACTCTAGCAAGCATCCGCAACTACTAAAGATCATTAAGGTAAAACCCAACCATAGCATTAAAGCATCAAGTCCTCTTTATTCCCATACGCAACAATCCCCCTTACTCGGGTTTGTGTTTCAGTCACTCACCAACCCACTATAAGCGAATCATGAACGTATTGCAACACCCTACAGTGGGAATCCCTCACGCTTGCGCGACACGGAGGGCACCATAGGACAGGACCATAATAAAACATACAACTCATACCAATATAGATCATTAATCAACCCAAAGACAAAAGATATCTACTCAAAACATCATAGGATGGCAACACATCATTGGATCATAATATGTGGCATAAAGCACCATGTTCAAGTAGGGATTATAGCAGGGTGCGGGAGAGTGGACCACGTAAAAGAGATGAGGATGGTGATGATGATGGTACGGTGATGTTGATGAAGACGATCACCGCGGCGATGATTCCACTCCCGATGGCACTCCGGTGCCACCAAGAGAGAGGAGGAGAGGTTCTCCCCCTTGTGCTTCCTCCTCCATGGCCTCCACCCTCTGGTCCTTGGCCTTCATGATTATGATGGCCCCTCCGGGATACTCCTCCATGACCACCGGTGATGACGGCCCCCTCCGGCAGGGTGCCGAAGAGGGCCTAGATTGATTTCTCGTGGCTACAGAGGCTTGCGGCGGCGAAACTTTCGATCTAGGTTTCTTTCTGGAAGTTTGGGTATATATAGAAGAGTTTTGCGTTGATTTCACGTCAGGGGGGTCTCCGGGCTGTCCACGAGGCAGGGGGCGCGCCCCCCACCCTCGTGGGCAGCCCAGGACTCTTCTGGCCTGCTTCTGGTACTCCGTGGGCTTCTTCTGGTACAAAAATGATCTCCGTCAAGTGGCACGTCCATTGGACTCCGTTTAGTTTTCCTTTCCCGCGATACTCTAAAACAAGGAGAAAACAGAAACTGGCACTGGGCTCTAGGTTAATAGGTTAGTCCCAAAAATCATATAAAATATCATATAAATGCATATAAAATATCCTAGAAGGATAGTATAATAGCATGAATACTTCATAAATTATAGATACGTTGGAGACGTATCAGCCCTCAGCAGCGCCGTGGGGCTCCGGGCCTTCACCCCCGCCTTGCGGCGGGTGCAATGGCTGCACAAGTTCAAGCCGGAGATGCCGCCCCGCTACGACGGTGTGGCAGATCCAGCAGCCTTCCTGCTGGCCTACGAGGAGGCCATCCTGGAGGCCGGGGGCGACGAAAAGGCCAAGGCCAACTGGCTGCCAATGGCCCTTGCGGGCGTGCCACGCGCCTGGATCCTCCATCTGCCGGGATCTTCGATGGCCTCCTGGAGGGAGCTGCACGACCTCTTCATCGCGCGCTTCGGGGGACAACACCCCCCACCGTCGCGGTTCTTCTCGGCGGCTCACGGGCGCCGCCCTCGGACCGTCACACTAAGCCGTTCTTTCGTCACATCGGCGCCGCCTCCATGCGGCAGGGGGCTCCCTCGGGTTGAGCGGCGCCCAAGGCTGACCTAACCTTCGACTTGGGATCACCCTATCACCATCTGCAGCATGGCCGTCACCAAGACCCTCATTGACGGCGGCGCCGGCCTCAACGTGCTCTCTATGGAGGCTTTTAGCCTCCTTCACGTACCGCTTGAGCGGCTCCGCCCCATCAAGCCCTTCTCTGGGGTTGGCGGCGGCTCCTCCAACCCCTTGGGGCAGATTCGTCTTCCTGTGACCTTCGGCACACGCGACAACTACCGCACCGAGCTGAACGACTTCAACATCGCTCGCATCGACCTACCGTACAACGCCATCCTTGGGTACCTGGTGCTGGCCCAATTCATGGTAGCTACTCATCCTGCCTACAACCTCATGAAGATGCCCGGGAGCAAGGGCGTCCTCACCATGGCCGGGGACACCAAGGAAGCCTTGGCGGCCCTCAAACTCGCTTTCAGGGCCACGACGACATCTTGCCCGGCCGACAAGGCCGTGCCCCAGGCCAAGGGGGCTGCGCTGCTACGTCTCGAGCTAGCGTTGGTTTTCCCCGAAGAGGATGGGGTGATGCAACACAGTAGCGTAAGTATTTCCCTCAGTTTTTGAGAACCAAGGTATCAATCCAGTAGGAGGTCACGCGCAAGTCCCTCGTACCTGCACAAAACGATAGCAACTCGCAACCAACGCTTAGGGGTTGTCAATCCCTTCATGGTTACTTACGAGAGTGAGATCTCATAGAGATAATATTTTTGGTATTTTTGATATAAAGATGCAAAGTAAAAAGTAAAGGCAAAGTAAAAACAAAGCAAGTAAATAAAGTGATATAGATTGATATGATGGGAATAGACCCGGGGGCCATAGGTTTCACTAGTGGCTTCTCTCAAGAGCATAAGTATTCTATGGTGGGTGAACAAATTACTATTGAGCAATTGACAGAATTGAGCATAGTTATGAGTATATCTAGGCAATGATCATGTATATAGGCATCACGTCCGTGACAAGTAGATCGAAACGATTCTGCATCTACTACTATTACTCCACTCATCGACCGCTATCCAGCATGCATCTAGAGTACTAAGTTAAAAACAGAGTAACGCCTTAAGCAAGATGACATGATGTAGAGGGATAAATTCATGCAATATGATAAAAACCCCATCTTGTTATCCTCGATGGCAACAATACAATACGTGCCTTGCAACTCCTTCTGTCACTGAGTAAGGACACCGCAAGATTGAACCCAAAGCCATGCACTTCTCCCATTGCAAGAACTACCAATCTAGTTGGCCAAACCAAATGGATAATTCGAAGAGACTTGCAAAGATAACTCAATCATACATAAAAGAATTCAGAGAAGAATCAAATATTTTCCATAGATAATACTGGATCATAAACCCACAATTCATCGGTCTCAACAAACACACCGCAAAAAGAAGATTACATCGAATAGATCTCCACAAGAGAGGGGGAGAACATTGTATTGAGATCCAAAAAGAGAGAAGAAGTCATCTAGCTACTAGCTATGGACCCGAAGGTCTGAAGTAAACTACTCACACTTCATCGGAGGGGCTATGGTGTTGATGTAGAAGCCCTCCGTGGTGGATGCCCCCTCCGGCGGAGCTCCGGAACAGGCCCCAAGATGGGATCTCGTGGATATAGAAGGTTGCGGCGGTGGAATTAGGTTTTTGGCTCCTTGTTTGATCATACGGGGATATGTAGGTATATATAGGAGGAAGGAGTACGTCGGTGGAGCTTCGAGGGGCCCACGAGGCAGGGGGGCGCACCCAGGGGGGAGGGCGCGCCCTCCACCCTCGTGACAACCTCGTGGCTTTCTTGACGGAGGGTCCAAGTCTCCTGGATCTTATCTGATGAGAAAATCACGTTCCCGAAGGTTTCATTCCGTTTGGACTCCGTTTGATATTCCGTTTCTTCGAAATACTGAAATAGGCAAAAAACAACAATTCTGGGCTGGGCCTCCGGTTAATAGGTTAGTCCCAAAAATAATATAAAAGTGGAAAATAAAGCCCAATATAGTCCAAAACAGTAGATAAAGTAGCATGGAGCAATCAAAAATTATAGATACGTTGGAGACGTATCAAGCATCCCCAAGCTTAATTCATGCTCGTCCTCGAGTAGGTAAATGATAAAAAAGAATTTTTGATGCGAAGTGATACGTTGGCATAATTTCAATGTAAATCTTCTTAATCATGGTATGAATATTCAGATCCGAAAGATTCAAGACAAAAGTTCATATTGACACAAAAATAATAATACTTCAAGCATACTAATCAAAGCAATCATGTCTTCTCAAAATAACATGGCAAAAGAAAGTTCATCCCTACAAAATCATATAGTTAGGCTATGCTTCATTTTTGTCACACAAAGATGTTCCCAACTTCTATACCCCCGATGACAAGCCAAGCAATTGTTTCATACTTAAATAATCTCAAACTTTTTCAACCTTCACGCAATACATGAGCGTGAGCCATGGATATAGCATTATGGGTGGAATAGAATATGATGATGGGGATTGTGTGGAGAAGACAAAAAGGAAGAAAGTCTCACATCAACTAGGCGTATCAATGGGCTATGGAGATGCCCATCAATAGATATCGATGTGAGCGAGTAGGGATTGCCATGCAACGGATGCACTAGAGCTATGAATGCTCAACAAAAGAAAACTAGTGGGTGTGCATCCAACTTGCTTGCTCATGAAGACCTAGGGCATTTGAGGAAGCCCATCGTAGGAATATACAAGCCAAGTTCTATAATGAAAAATTCCCACTAGTATAAACAAGACTACTTATGAGACTCACTATATGAAAAACATGGTGCTACTTTGAAGCACAATATATGAGACTCACTACATGAAGAACAAGGTGCTACTTTGAAGCACAAGTGTGGAAAAAGAGATAGTAGCATTGCCCCTTTTATTTTATTTTATTTTATTTTATTGGGCCTTTCTTTTTATTTTGGCCTTTCTTTTTTTGGGCCTTTCCTTTTTTTTGGCCTTTCTCTTTTTTTTTCTTTTTTTTGGGCAATGCTCTAATAATGATGATCATCACACTTCTATTGATTACAACACAAGGATTACAACTCGAAACTTAGAACAAGATATGACTCTATATGAATGCCTCCGGCGGTGTACCGGGATGGTGCAATGAATCAAGAGTGACATGTATGGAAAATAATGCATGGTGGCTTTGCCACAAATACGATGTCAACTACAAGATCATGCAATGGCAATATGACAAAAGTAATGCATGTCACGATGATGATGGTGGAAGTTGCATGGCAATATATCTCGGAATGGCTATGGAAATGCCATGATAGGTAGGTATGGTGGCTGTTTTGAGGAAGATATAAGGAGGTTTATGTGTGAAAGTGTTGGGGAACGTTGCAGAAAACAAAAAATTTCCTACTCGTTTCACCAAGATCATCTAGGAGTTCATATAGCAACGAGTGATTAGATGCATCTACATACCTTTGTAGATCGCGCACGGAAGCGTTCAAAAGAACGGTGATGATGTAGTCGTACTCGACGTGATCCAAATCACCGATGACCAGCGCCGAACGGACGGCACCTCCGCGTTCAACACACGTATGGGACGGGAGACGTCTCCTCCTTCTTGATCCAGCAAGGGGGAAGGAGAGGTTGATGAAGATCCAGCAGCACGACGGCATGGTGGTGGATGCAGGGCGTCACAGCAGCAGGGCTTCGCCGAGACTACGAGGGAGAGACGTAACGGGGGGAGATGGAGGCGCCAGGGGCTGGTGTGAAATCCCTCCTCTCCCCCCACTATATATAGGGGTGCCAGGGGGGGCGCCGGCCCTAGTAGATGAGATCTACTAGGGGGGGCGGGGGCCAAGGGGAGGTTTCCCTCCCCCCCAAGGCACCTAGGGGTGCCTTCCACCACAAGGACTCCTCCTTGGTGGAACCCTAGGCGCATGGGCCTATAGGGGGTGGCGCCCCAGCCCACTATGGGCTGGGTTCCCTCCTATTTCAGCCCATGTGCCCCCCCGGGACAGGTGGCCCCACCCGGTGGGCCCCCGGGACCCCTCCGGTGGTCCCGGTACAATACCGATAACCCCGAAACTTGTCCCGATGCCCGAAATAGCACTTCCTATATATAATTCTTTACCTCCGGACCATTCCGGAACTACTCATGACGTCCGGGATCTCATCCGGGACTCCGAACAACATTCGGGTTTCTGCATATACATATCTTCATAACCCTAGCGTCACCGAACCTTAAGTGTGTAGACCCTACGGGTTCGGGAGACAAGCAGACATGACCGAGACGACTCTCCGGTCAATAACCAACAGCAGGATCTGGATACCCATGTTGGCTCCCACATGCTCCACGATGATCTCATCGGATGAACCACGATGTCGAGGATTTAATCAATCCCGTACGCTATTCCCTTTGTCTATCGATATGTTACTTGCCCGAGATTCGATCGTCGGTATCCCAATACCTCGTTCAATCTCGTTACCGGCAAGTCACTTTACTCGTACCGTAATGCATGATCCCGTGACCAGACACTTGGTCACTCTGAGCTCATTATGATGATGCATTACCGAGTGGGCCCAGTGATACCTCTCCGTCATACGGAGTGACAAATCCCGGTCTTGATCCATGTCACCCAACAGACACTTTCGGAGATACCCGTAGTCTACCTTTATAGTCACCCAGTTACATTGTAACGTTTGGCATACCCAAAGCACTCCTACGGTATCCGGGAGTCACACAATCTCATGGTCTAAGGAAAAGATACTTTGACATTGGAAAACTCTAGCAAACGAACTGTACGATCTTGTGCTATGTTTAGGATTGGGTCTTGTCCATCACATCATTCTCCCAATGATGTGATCTCGTTATCAATGACATCCAGTGTCCATAGTCAGGAAACCATGACTATCTGTTGATCAACGAGCTAGTCAACTAGAGGCTCACTAGGGACATGTTGGTGTCTGTTATTCACACATGTATTACGATTTCCGGATAACACAATTATAGCATGAATAAAGACAATTATCATGAACAAGGAAATATAATAATAATGCTTTTATTATTGCCTCTAGGGCATATTTCCAACAGTCTCCCACTTGCACTAGAGTCAATAATCTAGTTACATTGTGATGAATCGAACACCCATGGAATTCTGGTGTTGATCATGTTTTGCTCTAGGGAGAGGTTTAGTCAACGGATCTGCTATATTCAGGTCCGTATGTACTTTACAAATCTCTATGTCTCCATCTTGAACATTTTCACGAATGGAGTTGAAGCGACGCTTGATGTGCCTTGTCTTCTTGTGAAACCTGGGCTCCTTGGCAAGTGCAATAGCTCCAGTGTTGTCACAAAAGAGCTTGATTGGCCCCGACGCATTGGGTATGACTCCTAGGTCGGTGATGAACTCCTTCACCCATATTGCTTCATGTGCTGCCTCCGAGGCTGCCATGTACTCCGCTTCACATGTAGATCCCACCACGACGCTTTGCTTGCAACTGCACCAGCTTACTGCCCCACCATTCAAAATATACACGTATCCGGTTTGTGACTTAGAGTCATCCAGATCTGTGTCGAAGCTAGCATCGACGTAACCCTTTACGACGAGCTCTTCGTCACCTCCATAAACGAGAAACATTTCCTTAGTCCTTTTCAGGTACTTCAGGATATTCTTGACCGCTGTCCAGTGTTCCTTGCCGGGATTACTTTGGTACCTTCCTACCAAACTGACGGCAAGGTTAACATCAGGTCTGGTACACAGCATGGCATACATAATAGAACCTATGGCTGAGGCATAGGGGATGACGCTCATCTCTTCTATATCTTCTGTCGTGGTCGGACATTGAGCTGAGCTCAATTTCACACCTTGTAACACAGGCAAGAACCCCTTCTTGGATTGATCCATATTGAACTTCTTCAATATCTTATCAAGGTATGTGCTTTGTGAAAGACCTATGAGGCGTCTCGATCTATCTCTATAGATTTTGATGCCTAATATATAAGCAGCTTCTCCAAGGTCCTTCATTGAAAAACTTTTATTCAAGTAGGCCTTGATGCTGTCCAAGAGTTTTATATCATTTCCCATCAAAAGTATGTCATCTACATATAATATGAGAAATGCTACAGAGCTCCCACTCACTTTCTTGTAAACGCATGCTTCTCCATAAGTCTATGTAAACCCAAACGCTTTGATCATCTCATCAAAGCGAATGTTCCAACTCCAAGATGCTTGCACCAGCCCATAAATCGAGCGTTGGAGCTTGCACACTTTGTCAGCATTCTTAGGATCGACAAAACCTTCCGGCTGCATCATATACAATTCTTCCTTAAGGAAACCATTAAGGAATGCCGTTTTGACGTCCATTTGCCATATTTCATAATCGTAGAATGCGGCAATTGCTAACATGATTCGGACGGACTTCAGCTTCGCTACCGGTGAGAAAGTCTCATCGTAGTCAACCCCTTGAACTTGTCGATAACCCTTAGCGACAAGCCGAGCTTTATAGATGGTCACATTACCATCCGCGTCTGTCTTCTTCTTAAAGATCCATTTATTTTCTATGGCTCGCTGCTCAATGGGCAAGTCAGTCAAAGTCCATACTTCGTTTTCATACATGGATCCTATCTCGGATTTCATGGCTTCTAGCCATTTGTCGGAATCCGGGCCCGCCATCGCTTCTTCATAGTTCGAAGGTTCACCGTTGTCTAACAGCATGATTTCCAAGACAGGGTTGCCGTACCACTCTGGTGCGGAACGTGTCCTTGTGGACCTTCGAATTTCAGTAGGGGCTTGATCAGAAGTATCTTGATCATTGTCATTAACTTCCTCTCTAGTCGGTGCAGGCACCTCAGGAACATTTTCTTGAGTTGCGCCATTTTCCGGTTCAAGAGGTAATACTTCATCAAGCTCTACTTTCCTCCCACTTACTTCTTTCGAGAGAAACTCTTTCTCCAGAAAGGACCCATTCTTGGCAACAAAGATCTTGCCTTCGGATCTGAGGTAGAAGGTGTACCCAATAGTTTCTTTTGGGTATCCTATGAAGACGCATTTTTCCGACTTGGGTTCGAGCTTTTCAGGTTGAAGTTTCTTGACATAAGCATCACATCCCCAAACTTTTAGAAACGACAGCTTAGGTTTCTTCCCAAACCATAATTCATACGGTGTCGTCTTAACGGATTTCGACGGAGCCCTATTTAAAGTGAACGCGGCAGTCTCTAAAGCATAGCCCCAAAAGGACAGCGGTAAATCGGTAAGAGACATCATAGATCGCACCATATCTAATAGAGTGCGATTACGACGTTCGGACACACCATTACGCTGTGGTGTTCCAGGCGGCGTGAGTTGTGAAACTATTCCACATTTTCTTAAGTGTGCCCCAAACTCGTGACTCAAGTATTCTCCTCCACGATCTGATCGTAGAAACTTGATTTTTCTGTCACGTTGATTTTCAACCTCACTCTGAAATTCCTTGAACTTTTCAAAGGTTTCAGACTTGTGTTTCATTAAGTAGATATACCCATACCTACTTAAATCATCCGTGAGGGTGAGAACATAACGATAGCCACCACGAGCCTCAACACTCATTGGACCGCACACATCAGTATGTATGATTTCCAATAAGTCGGTTGCTCGCTCCATTGTTCCTGAGAACGGAGTCTTGGTCATTTTACCCATAAGGCATGGTTCGCATGTGTCAAATGATTCATAATCAAGAGACTCTAAAAGTCGATCAGCATGGAGCTTCTTCATGCGTTTGACACCTATGTGACCAAGGCGGCAGTGCCACAGGTATGTGGGACTATCATTATCAACCTTACTTCTTTTGGTACTCACATTATGAACATGTGTAGCATCACGTTCGAGATTCATAAAGAATAAACCATTCACCATAGGAGCATGACCATAAAACATATCTCTCATAAAAATGGAACAACCATTATTCTCAGATTTAAAAGAGTAGCCATCTCGAATTAAACGAGATCCCGATACAATGTTCATGCTCAAAGCTGGCACTAAATAACAATTATTAAGGTTTAAAACTAATCCCGAAGGGAGATGCAGAGGTAGCGTGCCGACGGCGATCACATTGACCTTGGAACCATTCCCGACGCGCATCGTCACCTCGTCCTTTGCCAGTTTCCGCTTATTCCGCAGCCCCTGCTTTGAGTTACAAATGTGAGCAACTGCACCGGTATCAAATACCCAGGAGCTACTACGGGCACTAGTAAGGTACACATCAATTACATGTATATCACATATACCTTTTGTTTTGCCAGCCTTCTTATCCGCTAAGTACTTAGGGCAGTTCCGCTTCCAGTGACCGCTTCCCTTGCAATAAAAGCACTCAGTCTCGGGCTTGGGTCCATTCTTTGGCTTCTTCCCGGCAGCTTGCTTGCCGGGCGCGGCAACCTCCTTGCCGTCCTTCTTGAAGTTCTTTTTACCCTTGCCTTTCTTGAACTTAGTGGTTTTATTGACCATCAACACTTGATGTTCCTTCCTGACTTCTACCTCTGCTGATTTCAGCATAGCAAATACTTCAGGAATGGTGTTTTCCATCCCCTGCATATTGAAGTTCATCACAAAGCTCTTGTAGCTTGGTGGAAGCGACTGGAGGATTCTGTCAATGACCGCATCATCCGGGAGATTAACTCCCAGCTGAGTCAAGCGGTTATGCAACCCAGACATAGTGAGTATGTGCTCACTGACAGAACTGTTTTCCTCCATCTTACAGCTGATGAATTTGTCGGAGACTTCATATCTCTCGACCCGGGCATGAGCTTGGAAAACCATTTTTAGCTCTTCGAATATCTCATATGCTCCATGTCTCTCAAAACGCTTTTGGAGCCCCGGCTCTAGGCTGTAAAGCATGCCGCACTGAACAAGGGAGTAGTCATCGAAACGTGCCTGCCAAGCATTCATAACATCTTGTTCTGCAGGGAGAACGGGTGCGTCACCAAGCGGTGCTTGTAGGACATAATCTTTCTTGGCAGCTATGAGGATGATCCTCAGGTTCCGGACCCAGTCCGTATAGTTGCTGCCATCGTCTTTCAGCTTGGTTTTCTCTAGGAACGCGTTGAAGTTGAGGACTACGTTGGCCATTTGATCTACAAGACATATTGCAAAGATTTTAGACTAAGTTCATGATAATTAAGTTCAACTAATCAAATTATTAATGAACTCCCACTTAGATTAGACATCCCTCCAGTCATCTAAGTATTACATGATCCGAGTTTAACTAGACCATGTCCGATCATCACGTGAGACGGACTAGTCAACGTCGGTGAACATCTTCATGTTGATCGTATCTACTATACGACTCATGCTCGACCTTTCGGTCTTCTGTGTTCTGAGGCCATGTCTGTACATGCTAGGCTCGTCAAGTCAACCTAAGTGTTTGCATGTGTAAATCTGTCTTACACCCGTTGTATGTGAACGTCTGAATAAAACACCCGATAATCACGTGGTGTTTTGAAACAGCGAACTGTCGCAACGGTGCACAGTTAGGGGGAACACTTCTTGAAATTATTGTGAGGGATCATCTTATTTACTACCGTCGTTCTAAGTAAACAAGATGCAAAACATGATAAACATCACATGCAATCAAATAATAAGCGTGACATGATATGGCCATTATCACACAGCTCCTTTGATCTCCATCTTGGGGCTCCATGATCATCTTGTCACCGGCTTGACACCATGATCTCCATCATCATGATCTCCATCATCGTGTCTCCATGAAGTTGCTCGCCAACTATTACTTCTACTACTATGGCTAGTGTTTAGCAATAAAGTAAAGTAATTTACATGGCGTTCCTTGATGACACGCAGGTCATATAAAAGAATAAAGACAACTCCTATGGCTCCTGCCGGTTGTCATACTCATCGACATGCAAGTCGTGAATCCTATTACAATAGCATGAACATCTCATACATCACATATAGATCATTTATCATTCATCACAACTTTGGCCATATCATATCACAAACCACTTGCTGCAAAAACAAGTTAGACGTCCTCTAATTGTTGTTGCAAGTTTTACGTGGCTGAATTAGGGTTCTAGCAAGAACGTTTTCTTACCTACGTTAAAGCCACAACGTGATTTGTCAACTTCTATTTACCCTTCATAAGGACCCTGTTCATCGATTCCGCTCCAACTAAAGTAGGAGAGACAGACACCCGCCAACCACCTTATGCAACTAGTGCATGTTAGTCGGTGGAACCGGTCTCACGTAAGCGTACGTGTAAGGTTGGTCCGGGCCGCTTCATCCCACAATACCGCTGAAGCAAGAAAGGACTAGTAACGGCAAGAAAGTTGACAAATCTACGCCCACAACAAATTGTGTTCTACTCGCGCAAGAAGAACTACGCATAGACCTAGCTCATGATGCCACTGTTGGGGAACGTTGCAGAAAACAAAAAATTTCCTACTCGTTTCACCAAGATCATGTAGGAGTTCATCTAGCAACGAGTGATTAGATGCATCTACATACCTTTGTAGATCGCGCACGGAAGCGTTCAAAAGAACGGTGATGATGTAGTCGTACTTGACGTGATCCAAATCACCGATGACCAGCGCCGAACGGACGGCACCTCCGCGTTCAACACACGTACGGGACGGGAGACGTCTCCTCCTTCTTGATCCAGCAAGGGGGAAGGAGAGGTTGATGAAGATCCAGCAGCACGACGGCGTGGTGGTGGATGCAGGGCGTCACAGCAGCAGGGCTTTGCCGAGACTACGAGGGAGAGACGTAACGGGGGGAGATGGAGGCGCCAGGGGCTGGTGTGAAATCCCTCCTCTCCCCCACTATATATAGGGGTGCCAGGGGGGGCGCCAGCCCTAGTAGATGAGATCTACTAGGGGGGGGGGGGGCGGCGGCCAAGGGGAGGTTTCCCTCCCCCCCAAGGCACCTAGGGGTGCCTTCCACCACTAGGACTCCTCCTTGGTGGAACCCTAGGCGCATGGGCCTATAGGGGGTGGCGCCCCAGCCCACTATGGGCTGGGTTCCCTCCTATTTCAGCCCATGTGGCCCCCCGGGACAGGTGGCCCCACCCGGTGGGCCCCCGGGACCCCTCCGGTGGTCCCGGGACAATACCGATAACCCCGAAACTTGTCCCGATGCCCGAAATAGCACTTCCTATATATAATTCTTTACCTCCGGACCATTCCGGAACTACTCGTGACGTCCGGGATCTCATCCGGGACTCCGAACAACAGTCGGGTTTCTGCATATACATATCTTCATAACCCTAGCGTCACCGAACCTTAAGTGTGTAGACCCTACGGGTTCGGGAGACAAGCAGACATGACCGAGACGACTCTCCGGTCAATAACCAACAGCGGGATCTGGATACCCATGTTGGCTCCCACATGCTCCACGATGATCTCATCGGATGAACCACGATGTCGAGGATTTAATCAATCCCGTACGCTATTCCCTTTGTCTATCGATATGTTACTTGCCCGAGATTCGATCGTCGGTATCCCAATACCTCGTTCAATCTCGTTACCGGCAAGTCACTTTACTCGTACCATAATGCATGATCCCGTGACCAGACACTTGGTCACTCTGAGCTCATTATGATGATGCATTACCGAGTGGGCCCAGTGATACCTCTCCGTCATACGGAGTGACAAATCCCAGTCTTGATCCATGTCACCCAACAGACACTTTCGGAGATACCCGTAGTCTACCTTTATAGTCACCCAGTTACGTTGTGACGTTTGGCATACCCAAAGCACTCCTACAGTATCCGGGAGTCACACGATCTCATGGTCAAAGGAATAGATACTTGACATTAGAAAACTCTAGCAAACGAACTATACGATCTTGTGCTATGTTTAGGATTGGGTCTTGTCCATCACATCATTCTCCCAATGATGTGATCTCGTTATCAATGACATCCAGTGTCCATAGTCAGGAAACCATGACTATCTGTTGATCAACGAGCTAGTCAACTAGAGGCTCACTAGGGACATGTTGGTGTCTGTTATTCACACATGTATTACGATTTCCGGATAACACAATTATAGCATGAATAAAGACAATTATCATGAACAAGGAAATATAATAATAATGCTTTTATTATTGCCTCTAGGGCATATTTCCAACAGAAAGAGCGTATCATATCACGGGGTTTGGATGCATCGGCGAAGTTTGCTCCAACTCTCAATGTGAGAAAGGGCAATGCACGGTACCGAAGAGGCTAGCAATGGCGGAAAGGTGAGAGTGCGTATAATCCATGGACTCAACATTAGTCAAAAGAACTCATATACTTATTGCAAAAATTTAGAAGTCATCAAGAATTCATGTACTACGCGCATGCTCCTAAGGGGATAGATTGGTAGGAAAAGACCATCGCTCGTCCCCGACCGCCACTCATAAGGATGCACAAGCCAGGTACACTTCATGTTTCAAATTTGTTACACAACTTTAACCATACGTGCATGCTACGGGATTTGCTAACTTCAACACAAGTATTTCTCAAATTCACAACTACTCAACTAGCACGACTTTGATATTATCACCTCCATATCTCAAAACAATTATCAAGCATCAAACTTATCTTAGTATTCAACCCACTTAAAAGAAAGTTTCACATATCTTGAATACCAAGTATATTAACATTAAGCAAATTACCATGCTATTAAGATTCTCAAAATAATCTAAGTGAAGCATGAGAGATAAAGTTTCTTTAAAACAAATCCACCCCCGTGCTCTAAAAGATCTAAGTGAAGCACTAGAGCAAAACTTATCACGCTCTAAAGATATAAGTGAAGCACTATGAGCAAAACTATCAAGCTCAAAAGATATAAGTGAAGTACATAGAGTATTCTAACAAATTTCAATTAATATATGGCTCTCTCAAAAGGTGTGTACAGCAAGGATGATTGTGGTAAACTAACAAGCAAAGTCACAAATAATACAAGACGCTCCAAGCAAAACACATATCATGTTGGTGAATAAAAATATAGCTCCAAGTAAATTACCGATGGAAGTGTACGAAAGAGGGGATGCCTTCCGGGGCATCCCCAAGCTTTGACTTTTTGGTGTCCTTGGATTATCTTGGGGGTGCCATGGGCATCCCCAATCTTAGGCTCTTGCCACTCCTTTTTCCATAATCCATCAAAGGAATTCACCCAAAACTTGAAAACTTCACAACACAAAACTCAACAGAAATCTCGTGAGCTCCGTTAGAGAAAGAAAACAAAAGACTACTTCAAGGTACTGTAATGAACTCACTCTTTATTTAAATTGGTGTTAAACCTACTGTATTCCAACTTCTCTATGGTTTATAAACTAATTTACTAGCCATAGATTCATCAAAATAAGCAAACAACACACGAAAAACAGAATCTGTCAAAAACAGAACAGTCTGTAGTAATCTGTAACTAACGCAAACTTCTAGAACTCTAAAAATTCTACCAAAATAGGAAGTCCTGGACAATTTGTTTATTGATCAGCAGCAAAAAGAATCAATGCAAAAGAACGTTCCTGTGATTTATCATAACTAAATGAGTGTGTGCAAAGTTTCTGTTTTTCAGCAGAATCAAATCAACTATCATCGTAGGTTATCCTATAGGTCTTACTTGGCACAAACACTAATTAAAACATAAAACCACATCCAAACAGAAGGTAGATGGATTATTTATTCCTAAACATAACCAAAAACAAAAAACACAAAATAAAATTGGGTTGCCTCCCAACAAGCACTATCGTTTAATGCCCCTAGCTAGGCATTGATATTTCAGTGATGCTCACAAAAAAGACAAGAATTGAAGCACAAAGAGAGCATCATAAAACACGTGATAAACAGATCTAAGTCTAACATACTTCCTATGCATAGGCATATTATAAGCAAACAAATTTGCAAGGCAAACAAAAACTAACATATGCAAGGAATAAGAAAGAGACGTTAGCAATCTCAACATGAGAGGTAATTTTGTAACATGAAAATTTCTACAACCATATTTTCCTCCCTCATAATAATTAAATGTAGGATCATAAGCAAATTAAACAAAATAGCTATCACATAACATATTCTCAACACGATCCACATGCATGCAAAGTTGACACTCTTCCCAGATAGTGGGATTAACATTAACTAAAGTCATGACCTCTCCAAACCCACTTTTATCAAAAACTTCATAAGATTGAACATTATCCAAATATGTGGGATCTAAAGTTGACACTCCAAACCCACCTTCAATATTATTGCAAACACTATTATCAATCTCATATTCATCATGGGGCTTAAATAAATTTTCAAGATCATAAGAAGAATCACCCCAATCATGATCATTGCAACAAGTAGTAGACATAGCAAAACTAGCATCCCCAAGCTTAGGGTTTTGCATATTATTAGCATAATTGACATCAAGAGAATTTATAGTAAAATCATTGCAATCATGCTTTTCATCGAAGGAACTACCAAGTATGGGTGCAATAGCAACGATCTCATGTTTAACATAAGGAACTATAGTAAATTCATCTTCATAAATATTGGCATCATGGCCACAAGAATAGCAAGAATCATGTTCATCAAGGGATATTTCAATCAAATCATCGGAATCATCATTATCTATAGATTCATGCATATCATTAGCATCATGGATATTCAAGGAATTCATACTAACAACATTGCAATCATGCTCATCATTCACAAATTTAGTACCAAACATTCTATAGATTTCTTCTTCAAGCACTTGAGCACAATTATCCTTTCCATCATACTCATAAAAGATATTAAAAAGGTGAAGTGTATGAGACAAACTCAACTCACTAGAAATAGGTTCAACATAATTGGATCTCTTAAAGAGATTAGCAAGTGGATGAGGATCCATAAACTTTTAGCAAGCGAAGATGCAAGCAAAAAGAAGGTACAATCAAAACATAAGATCAAACAGAAGAAGGGCGAATAAAACGGCAAGGGTGAAGTGGGGGGAGAGGAAAACGAGAGGCAAATGGCAAATAATGTAATGCGAGAGATAGGGATTGTGATGGGTACTTGGTATGTTGACTTTTGTGTAAGCCTCCCCGGCAACGGCGCCAGAAATCCTTCTTGCTACGTCTCGAGCTAGCGTTGGTTTTCCCCGAAGAGCAGGGGGTGATGCAGCACAGTAGCGTACGTATTTCACTCAGTTTTTGAGAACCAAGGTATCAATCCAGTAGGAGGTCACGCGCAAGTCCCTCGTACCTGCACAAAACGATAGCAACTCGCAACCAACGCTTAGGGGTTGTCAATCCCTTCACGGTTACTTACGAGAGTGAGATTTGATAGAGATAATATTTTTCGTATTTTTGATATAAAGATGCAAAGTAAAAAGTAAAGGCAAAGTAAAAACAAAGCAAGTAAATAAAGTGATATAGATTGATATGATGGGAATAGACCCGGGGGCCATAGGTTTCACTAGTGGCTTCTCTCAAGAGCATAAGTATTCTATGGTGGGTGAACAAATTACTATTGAGCAATTGACAGAATTGAGCATAGTTATGAGTATATCTAGGCAATGATCATGTATATAGGCATCACGTCCGTGACAAGTAGATCGAAACGATTCTGCATCTACTACTATTACTCCACTCATCGACCGCTATCCAGCATGCATCTAGAGTACTAAGTTAAAAACAGAGTAACGCCTTAAGAAAGATGACATGATGTAGAGGGATAAATTCATGCAATATGATAAAAAAACCCATCTTGTTATCCTCGATGGCAACAATACAATACGTGCCTTGCAACTCCTTCTGTCACTGAGTAAGGACACCGCAAGATTGAACCCAAAGCCATGCACTTCTCCCATTGCAAGAACTACCAATCTAGTTGGCCAAACCAAACGGATAATTCGAAGAGACTTGCAAAGATAACTCAATCATACATAAAAGAATTCAGAGAAGAATCAAATATTTTCCATAGATAATACTGGATCATAAACCCACAATTCATCGGTCTCAACAAACACACCGCAAAAAGAAGATTACATCGAATAGATCTCCACGAGAGAGGGGGAGAACATTGTATTGAGATCCAAAAAGAGAGAAGAAGCCATCTAGCTGCTAGCTATGGACCCGAAGGTCTGAAGTAAACTACTCACACTTCATCGGAGGGGCTATGGTGTTGATGTAGAAGCCCTCCGTGGTGGATGCCCCTTCCGGTGGAGCTCCGGAACAGGCCCCAAGATGGGATCTCATGGATACAGAAGGTTGCGGTGGTGGAATTAGGTTTTTGGCTCCTTGTTTGATCACACGGGGATACGTAGGTATATATAGGAGGAAGGAGTACATCGGTGGAGCTTCGAGGGGCCCACGAGGCAGGGGCGCGCCCAGGGGGGAGGGCGCGCCCTCCACCCTCGTGACAGCCTCGTGGCTTTCTTGGCGGAGGGTCCAAGTCTCCTGGATCTTATCTGATGAGAAAATCACGTTCCCGAAGGTTTCATTCCGTTTGGACTCCGTTTGATATTCCGTTTCTTCGAAATACTGAAATAGGCAAAAACAGCAATTCTGGGCTAGGCCTCCGGTTAATAGGTTAGTCCCAAAAATAATATAGAAGTGGAAAATAAAGCCCAATATAGTCCAAAACAGTAGATAAAGTAGCATGGAGCAATCAAAAATTATAGATACGTTGGAGACGTATCATGCGCCGACCAAGAAGAAGCAACAATTCACTCAAGGCCAGGCCAAGATGAAGCAAGTACCTGTCGATGAGGACGGGGCCTCACGCGCCACCTTTACTATAGGTGCCGACCTCGCCCCAGACCAAGAAAGGGAGTTGGTGGACTTCCTGCAGGCAAACAAGGAAGTATTTGCCTGGGATCCCAAGCAGCTGGTTGGGGTCCCGAGAGGAGTGATTGAGCATCATCTCAAGGTATGCCCCAACATGCGCCCTGTGAAGCAGAGGGCGCGGCGATAGTCCACGGAGAAGCAGTCGTTCGTTGTCCAGGAAATTCGCAAGCTGGAGGCAGCAGGCGTCATTCGCGAGGTCCGGTACCCAGAATGGCTGGTGAACCCCGTCTTCGTGCCGAAGAAAGGAGGAAAGGAGCGCATGTGCGTCGACTTCACCAACCTCAACAAGGCCTGCCCTCAAGGACCATTCCCGCTACCGCGCATCAACCAGATTGTTGACTCCACCGCAAAATGCGACCTGCTATGCTTTCTGGATGCGTTGTCGGGTTATCATCAGATCAAGATGGCAATGGAGGATGTGGAGAAGACAGACTTCCTGACCCCGTGAGAGGTGTATTGCTACACTTGCATGCCGTTCAGACTAAGCAACGCGAGAGCAACCTTCCAGCGGCTGATGCACATCGCCTTGGGACGACAGCTCGGGAGAAACGCTGAGGCCTATGTTGACGACATTGTGGTGAAGTCTCGGGAGGTGAGAACTTTGATTCAGGACCTGGAGGAGACCTTCATGAGTGTGCGCCAGGTGGACTTGTGGCTCAACCCAGAGAAGTGCATGTTTGGTGTCCCTTCCAGCAAGCTGCTGGGCTTCCTCGTGTCCCACAGGGGGATCGAGGCCAACCCTGAGAAGGTCAAGGCGATCAAAGACATGAGCCCACCGCAAACCCTCAAGGAGATGCAGAAGCTTGCCGGCTGTGTGACTTTGCTGGGGCGCTTCATCTCTAAGTTGGGAGAGCGCGCCCTACCATTCTTCAAGCTGATGAAGAAGAAGGGCCCATTTGATTGGACCCCGGAGGCTGACCAAGCGTTCCAAGACCTCAAGAGATACTTGACCAGCCCGCCAGTGATGATGGCACCTCGTCCACTCGAGCCCTTGGTACTCTACCTGTCTGCCACACCCCACTCCGCCAGCGCGGCGCTGGTGGCCCTCAGAGAAGAGCATCAGGTCAAGGGCCCGCCAAGTGGAGCCACCAAGTCGGACGAGCAGCACAACACCAAGGCGATGCTCCTGAGGCAGCGGCTGCCCCGGCAAGTCATCAAGCCCCTGAAGCCGGAGATCCACAAGAAACACCTCAGCCCCTGGGAGCCGAAGACTCCGTCAGCTCCCCCGCCCTCGTCGAGCACTCCGTGTACTTCGTCAGCACAGTGCTACGAGATGCAAGAGCACGATAACCCATGCCTCAGAAGCTCTTGCTCGCGCTCCTGGTGGCCTCGTGTAAGCTGCGCCATTACTTCCAGGGTCACCCCATCAAGGTCGTCTTGGCTTACCCGCTGGAGAGAGTGCTCAGGAGCCCCAATGCTGCGGGAAGAGTTGCTGAATGGAACATCGAGCTGCAGGCGTTTGATTTGGAGTTCATCACAACTAGGGTCATCAAGGGGGCCGCACTCGCAGACTTTGTGGCAGAATGGACCGACACCCTGGAACTCAAAGCGGGTGAGAACCGATCCCTCTCGCCAGGGAGTGAAGCGCCAGATGGCTGGGTCATGTACTTCCACGGCACGTTCACACGCCAGGGCGCGGGGGCTGGAGCTGTGCTCATCTCACCCACTTAGGACAAGCTTTACTACGCCATGCAACTCTGCTTCTAGCGGGGCAAGAAGGTCTCCAACAACATCACAGAATACGAGGGCCTCATCGCCGGCCTTAAGGCTGCGGTGGCCCTGGGGGTGAAACACCTCACCATCAGGGGAAACTCGCAACTCCTCGTCAACTTCTCCAACAAGGTGTACGAGCCGAAGGATGAGCACATGGAGGCATACCTCGCGGAGGTACGCAAAATGGAGAAGCAGTTCCTGGGCCTGGAGCTACAGCGTGTGTCTCGTGACACCAACCAGGAGGCCGACTACATCGCCAAGAGGGCATCCAGGCACCTGCCCCAAGAGCCCGGCGTCTTCGAAGAATGACTCTTCAAGCCTTCGGCAGCACCTCTGCCCGCAGAACCGGTGCCACCTCAGGAGGAACTTCCCCAGCGCCGGCCTCGGGAGCCCCCGCCCACGGCCTGACCTCGGGAGCACGCCTGCTCTTAGCACTCGAGCCTCGGGAGGGGTGTTGGACCGAGGAGTTCAAGGCATACCTGAAGCAAGGCGCGTTGCCAGAAAAGGAGGAGGACACAGAGCACGTGGCCCAGCAGGCTACGACGTACGACATTCAGGACGGTGAGCTATACAAGAAGCGGCAAAATGATGTTTCTCTGCGATGCATCTCCAGGGAGCAGGGGAAGGAGTTGTTGGCTGACATACATGGCAGAGACTACGGGCACCACTCGTCATCGCGCACCCTGGTCGGCAAGGCTTTCTGCAGTGGGTTCTACTGGCCCACGGCACTCAACGACGTGGCCAAACTGGTGAAATCCTACGAGGCCTACCAATTCCACGCCAAGCAGATCCACCAACCAGCTCAGGGCCTCCCTATCCTGCTCTCATGGCCGTTTGCCGTCTGGGGGCTGGATATCCTGGGCCCATTCCCTCGAGTCGACAAATTCACCAAATGGGCGAAGGTGGAAGCCGTCCGCACCATCCCAGCCGAGTCAGCAGTTAAGTTCATTAAGGGCCTTGTAAGCCGCTTTGGGGTCCCTAACCGCATCATCACCGACAACGGCTCACAGTTCACTAGCAATCTCTTCAAGACGTATTGTGCTAACCTTGGAACGCAGATCTGCTACGCTTCCATGGCGCACCCCAGGAGCAATGGCCAAGCCGAACGTGCCAACATGGAAGTCCTGAGGGGTCTCAAGACCCGGAGCCTCAAGAAGAAGCTTGAGGCCTGTAGCAGGGGCTGGCACGACGAGCTCCAGTCCGTGATGTGGTCCATCCGCACCACCGCCACCAAGCCAACATGTGAGACCCTGTTCTTCCTCGTCTATGGAGCAGAAGCGGTTCTCCCACACGAGGTCAGACATCGCTCCGCGCGGGTTCTGGCGTTTGATGAAACGCACCAGGACGCCATGCGGGGGATGGACCTCGTGTTGGGGGAGGAACGCCGCCGTGAAGCCTCGCTCCGAGCTGCGAGGTACCAGCAGGCGCTGCAGCGGTACCACTGCCGCAGCGTCCGCTCCAGGACACTCGAGGTGGGTGATCTCATCCTGAGGCGGGTGCTCTCCAGGGAAGGGTTGCACAAGCTCTCACCCATGTGGGAGGGCCCTTTTCGGGTCGTCCACGTCCCCAGGCCTGGCACTGGGCGCCTGGAGATGCAGGACGGGATCCCCATCCAGAACGCCTGGAACATTCAGCACCTCCGGAAGTTCTACCCATGAAGCAAGGCCTGGCGCGTGTGAAGCAAGGCCCAGTGTCTGTGAAGGTCTCCACTCGTGACACTCTCACGTAAATAATGAGTGGGCCTGATCACGCACCAGAGTCTCAGGAGTGCCGCCCTCAGGCCTCTGGGGCTCCCTCCCACGTCCTAGTGGCAGCACCTAGCTCTACGCTGGTGAGAAGACAAGAAGACTAGACTAGGTGCCGGACGCGGCTTTTCATTTGCTTTCTGTAATTGGCTTGCTCCTCTTTATTGAAAAATTGCTTTCTGGTGTTCCTTGCCGACTTGGTTCCATCTCCTTTTGCCTCCTTTTTCTGCCCTCGGTTACTCATTTCGACCCATACTCTCCCTCGCATGCCTCGCAAGGGGGCTGGACATGTGCCCCTCTCGTGAGCATTTTTCCTGTTCTTTGCAAGGCACCCTCGCTCGAGCTTGCAAACTGGCACTACTTCTTTCAATCCGTGCCCCTCGGGTACCGCGATGCGAAGCGCTGGTTGTGGCCGGCTGTGCCAGCAACCAGGGCTCGGAAGGGCTCGAAGAATAAGAATTTCCTAACGAATTTTTGCAGTCCCCGGACGCCTCCCAAGCCAAGGAGGCCTCGCCAGGTACTGGGAAATGCGCACCTCACGAGGCGGAAACTACTTCGAGCACGTCAAGATAAGTTATTCCTACGCGCCTACACAAAACATTGATACAGCAACACGACACATGAATGATAAACATAGCATAGCAACTTGGAAATCATAGTTCATTGCACGCCCCTACGGGGCCCCATACTTGTCTCTCTCTCTTAATGCAGGAAGGAAAGGAAGAACGGGAAAAAAGTAGCGCACTCTCTCGCAATAGCTCGTGAGGATGAGACCATGGCGCTTTCCTGAGCTCAGCCAGACCCCTCCGCGTGTTTCACCGGGGCGCGATGACGAGATGACCCGCTACCGCCCTCAAGGCGGGCGCGGTGGCGTGGGGGCTGGTCGTAGCCGCTGCTGCTGGATCCGTCGCCGGAGGAAGAATCACTGTTGCTGGACGAGCAGCGGTCAGCACCGAGGGCAAGGCCATCCTCACCCACATCACGACCGTCACCAAGGCCGAGCACCTCGTCGCTGTCTTTGTCCTCGGGGTAGCACCCGATGCGGCGGCCGTCCTCTCCGAATACCCTCACGTAGAGGGTCACGTTGCCATCGTACTTGAAGTGGAGGGTGCACCGCCTGCCCAGGCCGCACACGCGGGCAAACGTCTTCCAGCCGCGGGCCAGGGTTGTGTTGCCCGCGATGGAGACTTCCACCGCGACCCATGAAGCCTTGCTGCAGCAGCCGTCAGCCTATAGCCAGAGCCCGCCTGGACCCGTGGCACGCAGCTCGCTGGTGAAGAAGCATGGGAGCTGAAGCCAGGTGTCGGCCGGGTTCTCCGACCACACGACAAACTCCGACGGCACTTCCGCTGAGTGGAAGCGCGGCCGGGGAGGCCGCACAGCCATGGCACGCCTTCCTTCACCAACGGGGCTGCCGCGACCTGGGCGACTCCCACCACGCGAGGAGGCGCGGCCGCGGCCGCGAGGGGCCACAGTAGGAGTCGCGGTGTGCTTGCGGGGGCGGCCGCGCCTCCTCTTGGGCGACGGTGAGCCGGGCCCCTCCTGGCGGGCCTTCCCCTTCTCTGTGGCCGAGAACCTCTTCGTGGGCGCCATGGGTGCCGCTACCAGCAACGAAGTGAGGAAGAAGAAGCGAGTGGAACGGGAAGAGATGAGCGATGGTGGTTCCGCCCCCTCCTCATTTATAGCAGGAGAAGGCCAACCGACAATCCCCACGATCACAGGTAATGATGATTTTTCTCTGCATGCAGCAGGGACTCGTCAAGTCGGGCAGTTGCCGAGGCAGCATGCGGAAGCGGAGACGCCCACGTCCAATCAGTCGACAGGCATCAATCAAGGCCGCAGGCTGTTGGGGCCCGCGGCGCTCCGCACTTGCCCTTTGGCTTCACCTCGAAGCCAAGTCCGAGCGCGCCTTGGGCCCGTGGGCTACTGTAGGTGTTTTGGGAACAGGGGTCCCCAGACTTGCCTGCCCATCTTCACCAGCAAACACTCAAGACCCTCGTGAGGGGCCAAGCCTCGCGAAGTGGACGACACAAGACCTCCTCAGGGGCAGCCTCACCAGGCTGGCTCACGAGGGGCTAAGAGATCAAGGCAAGGGTGCAACTCGCGAGGTTCCTGTGACACAAGCCATGACGACCATAACCAGGCGGGCGCCAGGTGGGCGCCTGTGCACGTTGTGTCCTCATTTCCTCTTTGGTGCTAAAGAGGCAGGCGCAGGCGAGGAGTCCCGAGGCATCAGGCAAAGGTTTCCATATCGGTGCAACGAGATCAAGACCAGCAGGACGGCAGGACGGAGGTCACTGTGGAACCCAAGACGGCGTCACCATCAGAGCCTTTGGCAGGCAAAGACTACTTTTGTCAGGATAGCTTGTACTAGTTGCCCCCTGCAAAATTGGCCGTTGTGGGATCCCTTCCCGCTCAATATTTGGGAAGAGGACCAAGGCCTCTATAAATAGGACTAGTGATACGTCCATTTTGCATCATGCTTTTATATCAATATTTATTGCATTATGGACTATTATTACACATTATATCTCAATACTTATGGCTATTCTCTCTTATTTTACAAGGTTTATCATGAAGAGGGGGAATACCACCAGTTGGAATTCTGGCTGGAAAAGGAGCAAACATTGGAAACCTATTCTGCACTGCTCCAAAAATCTTGAAACTCCACGAAACATGTTTTTGGAATTTATAAGAATTATTGAGCGAAAGAAATACACCAGGGGGTCCACACCCTGTCCAGGAGAGTGGAGGGTGCGCCCCCCTACTAGGCGCGCCCACTATCTCCTGGGACCCCTGGTGGGCCTCCGGTGTCCATCTTCTGCTATGTTAGAGCTTTTACCCAGGAAAAAATCATGGGCAAGCTTACGGGACGAAACTCCGCCGCCACGAAGCGGAACCTTGGCGGAATCAATCTAGGGCTCCGGCGGAGCTGTTCTGCCGAGGAAACTTCCCTCCAGGAGGGGGAAATCATCACCAACGTCATCACCAACGATCCTCTCATCAGGAGGGGGTCAATCTCCATCAACATCTTCACCAGCACCATCTTCTCTCAAAACCCTAGTTCATCTCTTGTATCCAATCTTGTATCAAAACCACAAATTGGTACCTATGGGTTGCTAGTAGTGTTGATTACTCCTTGTAGTTGATGCTAATTGGTTTATTTGGTGGAAGATCATATGTTCAGATCCTTTATGCATATTATTACTCCTCTGATTATGAACATGAATATGCTTTGTGAGTAGTTACATTTGTTCCTGAGGACATGGGTGAAGTCTTGCTATTAGTAGTCATGTGAATTTGGTATTCGTTCGATATTTTGATGAGATGTATGTTGTCTTTTCCTCTAGTGGTGTTATGTGAACGTCGACTACATGACACTTCACCATTATTTGGGCCTAGATGAAGGCATGGGGAAGTAATAAGTAGATGATGGGTTGCTAGAGTGACAGAAGCTTAAACCCTAGTTTATGCGTTGCTTCGTTAGGGGCTGATATGGATCCATATGTTTAATGTTGTGGTTAGGTTTACCTTAATACTTCTTTTGTAGTTGCGGACGCTTGCAATAGGGGTTAATCATAAGTAGGATGCTTGTCCAAGTAAGGGTAGTATCCAAGCACCGGTCCACCCACGTATCAAATTATCAAAGTACCAAACGCGAATCATATGAACGTGATGAAAATTAGCTTGACGATAATTCCCATGTGTCCTCAGGAGCTCCTTTCTCATTATTAGAAATTGTCCAGGCTTATCCTTTGCTACATAAAGGATTGGGCCACCTTGCTGCACTTCATTTACTTTATTTACTTGTTACTCGTTACTATTTATCTTATCACAAGACTATCTATTACCTATTCTTTTAGTGTTTGTAGAGAAAACCTTACCGAAAACCGCTTATCATTTCCTTCTGCTCCTCGTTGGGTTTGACACTCTTACTTATCGAAAGGACTACGATAGATCCCCTACACTTGTGGGTCATCAACTAGACACCACAGCAGGAGGCAACTGATCTGGAATCGGATCCATTCCATCCTCACATCCACACAAGCTCATCGAGCACAAGAACACCTCTCCTCAGGAGGCTGTTCTTCCCTTGTAACTGTTCATCCTCAGCCCAAGAGGCAATCCCCCATACCACACCGGAGTAGGGTATTACACCACATTGGTGGCCTGAACCAGTATAAATCTTGTGTCCCTTTGTTCCTCGGGTTCGTCGAGCTAGGCCGTGAGATCGTTGAGTGCGTGTGATCTAGGGGGAGGAGAGATCTTCGTGCGCACCCCAGTGTTCGAACCTTGAGGGTTTTGCCGGAACCTGTGATCCGACAGGAAACAATAGGTAAGGCACACAGGCCAACATATGAACTGTGTGGGATTTGTGCCCCAACGCAGATGAGTTTTCTGCGTAACCCATCCGCCATGCAAGACTCCATCGCACACATTTCCCAACAATTACCGTCTGTGATAATGTTCTATCACAAACGGTTCAGGAGCCCCTTCGCACAGATACAAGTGTTGTAGACCATTTGTGATTTGTTGTGTATCACCGACGATTGCGGCAAGAGTGACGTGTACTTTTTGTTTAGGATCCCACACGTTTCCTGAAAAAATTACGACTGGGATTGTATTTACATTGGGCACAGTTTACTCCGAGTTCTCGTGTGATAACGCGATATCACAAACGGTTCAAAAGACCCTACGCACACGTAGTAGCGCTGCAAATCGTTTGCGATCTGCTGTGTATCACCAACGGTTCCGCTAGGATTGCCGTATGCTTTCCGATGTGGATCGCTCACACTCATTTAGTTGAACCGTGTGCGGAGCAATTGCCAAGTTAAAACAAAATATCCCATTTTGAATCGGCATGCAAAAAGAAATTTCACCACAATATTCAATTGAACAAACAAACAAAAGTATCACATTTTGAATTGTCACGCAAAAAGCAAATTCGCCACAATATTCAATTGAACAAATAGTGTCCATAGGAAGAACATTCATCAGATTTTGCAACAATTGCAATTGAACATATGGTAGCTAAATTCCAATGATTTGTCCACACATATACGCATTACGTAATTAATCAGAGTGTACAAAATACGAAGACCTCATTAGATGGAAAACAATGGACCCATGCGTATGTATATATGTTTAGCGGCTAACTCTTACTCAATGTTTTAGGAGAACGCATGCTGAAATCTTCATTATCACTAGTGGGATTGATGTAGTGATTCAGGAAGAAGTTGTTGATAAATCTCCGAACCATCAGCAATTCACCAGCCGGGAGCGGTTCAGGGGTCCTCGGTTTTAAGATGAGCTGCAGTATTTTTAAGATCAGAATGTGCCATATGAGTGGAGTAGAAGATATTAATTAAGATAGACTTACTGGTAGTAATTTGCGAGGATCATCACAACTATCAACAGATTTGGAGATGGAGATCATGTGTCTGCAAACATAGTATCCACAAAGGTTGGTCCTTGCTTCTTGCTTAGGACACTAAATTTTTTGGTACAGAATTAGTCATGTATTTCTCCTGTTAGGAACAACCTAACCGGTGTTAGATGTATTATTTTTCTTTGGACAAAATAGAAAGAGGTATATTTAGAAGTTTGGACATTTGACTAGCGTAAGAAAAGGTATTTGCAGACTGTTGGATAAATTTTCCGAAAATAACGGATTTAGGTGTGTTACCGGAGAAATGATCTCGTGCTGCAGAGGTAGTTCCCTCTTGAACAAGTTCCCTGGTTTAGTTTTCCACAATGCGAGCACACTGCAAATGAAGATGAATTTTGACAACATCAATTATTGAACCAGATGTGGATGCAAATTAATTTCACCATCATAGAATTCAATACCTATCGATGAATTGCTGAAGATGTGTCAGATCCTGAGCATTTGTTGACTCTCTAAGAGAATTGATGTAGTAAAATGTGTTCTTGTTTGAAACAATGAATACAAGTATCCAGTGATTGCTACATATTAAGAAAGCCATGAACTTACGAATTATGTCGAAATCTGAAAGACAATTAGTGTATGCATGGTTGTTTACTTGACTTACCGTTCATGATATGGCCAGAGAAATGATTCTGCATGGGACATGTGTCGGATCACGGGTTCTGGCAAAATCCTCGAGGTTCGAACACAAGGGTGCGCGCGAAGATGTCCTCCCTACCAATCCACGCCCTAGCTTTCTAAGATCTCGTGGACGAACTCGACGAACTCACAAGACAAAGACACAAGATTTATACTGGTTCGGGCCACCATTGTGGTGTAATACCTTACTCCAGTGTGGTGGTGGTGGATTGCCTCTTGGGCTGATGATGAACACTACAAGGGGAAGAACAACCTCCTGAAGTTGAGGTGTTCTTGTGCTTGACGAACTTGTGTTGGTGAGATGCCTCTGAATGAGTCCTTAACTCGTTCCTTTTCTACCGTGGTGGCTAGTTCTACTTATATGGGCCCTGGTCCTCTCCCCAAATATTGAGCGGGAAGGGAGCCAACAATGGCCAATTTGAAAGGGGACAACTAGTACAGCTTATCCTGACAAAAGCGGTCTTCGCCTGCAAAAGGCTCTGGTGGTGACGCCGTCTTGGGCTCCAGGGTGACCTCCGTCTTGCCGTCCTGCTGGTCTTGGTCTTGTTGCGACGATATGAAACCTTTGCTTGATGCCTCGGTACGCCGCTCCTGCTGAGGGAGTCCCTTATTAGGGGGTGTCCGGATAGCCGAACTATCACCGTTGGCCGGACTCCTAGACTATGAAGATACAAGATTGAAGACTCCATTCCGTGTCTGGATGGGACTTTCCTTGGCGTGGAAGGCAAGCTTGGCAATACGGATATGTAGATCTCCTACCATTGTAACCGACTCTGTGTAACCCTAGCCCTCTCCGGTGTCTATATAAGCCGGAGGGTTTTAGTCCGTAGGACGAACAACAATCATACCATAGGCTAGCTTCTAGGGTTTAGCCTCTTTGATCTCGTGATAGATCTACTCTTGTACTACCCATATCATCAATATTAATCAAGAAGGAGTAGGGTTTTACCTCCATCGAGAGGGCCCAAACCTGGGTAAAGACATCGTGTCCCTTGTCTCCTGTTACCATCCGCCTAGACACACAGTTCGGGACCCCCTACCCGAAATCCGCCGGTTTTGACACCAACATTGGTGTTTTCATTAAGAGTTCCTCTGTGTGTCGCCATCAGGAAGGATGCCTCGTCCCGTCTTTAAAGACGGCACCGTTGCTATAGGAGCTTTGGCCATCGGCCAAACTCTCCAGCTAGGCAGTTTTCTTATGACCGCCTGTTCGGCCGCCGTGCCGACGATGACTTCTCGGGTCATCAAAAGCAATCTTCACGTCAACTCGGAATTCGCCGAGCAGTTAGATCCGATGGAGCTCTCTTCCTTAAACGAGCTCTTGGATCGCATCGCCGTCCTGGGAGTCGCCCCAGGCTACGACCAGATTGAGCCTAAAACCGATCTGAGAGAGATTAACTTTCCCCAGGCTACCCACCACGTTGCTGTGGTAGAGGAACAATACGGCGACCCTTCTTCTATCTTAAGGACTAGCTATGTCCGGATTCCTGACCCCTCCATGCCGGATTCCCGCGGAGGGACAGACGTCGATCAAGTCCCGAACCTAAAGTCAGGCAGCAGGCTGGATTCATTGGACAATATCCAAAAACCCAAGCTTCCAAGTTCGGAAACTTGTCAGCCCTTGAGTCTTAGATTGCACGGGGTTCCGAATTTAATCCCACCCGCCCACCCAAACGTAAGTGATCTATCCCGAATCCGACAAGAGCCCGCTGAAACAGTACACCATTACTGGGCCAGATTCCTCCTGGCTATGGACAGGATAAAGGACTGCCGCGAGGAAGACGCAATTTCACTTTTCTGCAATAATTGCACGGACAAGGGAATCCTAAATGCCATAAGTCGTCGTGAAATAACACGCTTTGCCGACTTGGCGTCCATTGCACGAAAGTACTGTGCGGTGGAGAGTGCCTAGAAAACCGAAACCAATTTTTGGGATAATCTGGCCCCGAATACAACCCTAGTCCGAAATAAAAGGTGCATCATCGCCAGGCACCTGGGTTACATACCAAAAAGCAAAACCCCCTAAAGGGCATGGAACCGTACTGGAAGGGTGGCTCAACGGACCCTGCAAAATTCATAGTACAGAGGGCGCCACTCCAACTCATAGCCTTAGAGCATGTTGGATACTATGGCAGGTGGCCAAAAGTGGCGAAGAACTCCTAGTTCCAGAGCACCAGCCCAGCAATACCAGTTCGGTATTAACAGTCTTCAAGACTTTCGCATCAAATAATATGCGGAAACGAACACTCCGCAGCCTTGCCGAAGTCTACCAGGTAGCAACAATAAATCCATGGAGTGACATGGCTATTACTTCAATGCCAGTGACGAACCTAAATTCCGAACAACCCGAGCACCAGCCGCATTGGTCCTCAGTCCAATAGTGGACGGCTTTCGCCTTGCTAAGGTACTCATGGACGGCGGCAGCGGATTAAACCTCATCTACGAGGAAACCCTCCGAAAAATGGAAACAGACAGAAGCCGCATTGAGCGAAGCAGCACAACCTAAATATCCTAAAAGGATTCAAGCCAGTCAAACAGGATCTTCGGCGTTTTTCCGAACCCAAGAGACAGGCCATGGGAGAGGAGCTAGCCAAACTTCTGGAAGCCGGATTCATCAAAGATATAAAACATCCGGACTGGGTAGCAAACCTGGTGATGGTACCAAAGAAGGAAAAATCCTGGCGCCTATGTGTCGATTTCAAGGACCTTAACAAGGCTTGCCCAAAGGATCCCTTCCCCCTCCCCCGCATCGATCAAATTATCGACGCTACCGCAGGACACGATTCATTGTGCTTCCTTGACGCATACTCCGGCTACCACCAAATTAAGATGACAGAGCTAGACCAAGCCGCAATGGCATTCATCACTCCATACGTCCCATTCTGCTTCAACACAATGCCCTTCGGGTTCAAAAATGCCGGCGCAACATATCAGCGCATGATTCAGACATGTCTGGCAAACCAGATCGGCAAAACAGTGGAGGCATACGTAGATGATGTGGTCATCAAATCTAAGCATGTCGAAACTCTAGTAGACGACTTGAGGCTCACATTCGACAATCTCTGAACATATGACATTAAGCTCAATCCGGAAAAATGCGTCTTCGGCGTACCAGCCGGAAATCTCTTGGGCTTCATTGTATCCGGTGGAGGAATTGAAGCAAACCCAGCCAAAATCCGAGCTTTGTCACAATTGGATATCCCAAAAGACCTCAAACAAATACAAAAATTGACTGGATGCGTGGTGGCTTTAAGCCGCTTTATCTGCCGTTTGGGAGAAAAGGCATTACCCCTTTATCGCCTCCTCCGGCGCACCGAACACTTCGAGTGGACGGATGCCGCCACGGCCGGACTCGAAGAAATAAAAGCCATATTGGCAACAAATCCGGTCCTGGCCGCGCCCAACATGGGCTAACCAATGCTATTATATATCGCGACAACACATCAAGTTGTAAGCGCGGTGCTCGTCGTCGAACGAGAAACGGACGGACACATGTTCCCTCTTCAAAAACCAGTTTACTACATGTCCACTGTCCTAAATCCATGCAAGTCCCGGTATCCACATTATCAAAAGATAGCGTACGCGGTGTTCATGGCATCCCGGAAGCTGCGACACTACTTTCAAGAGTGTTCGATAACAGTAGCCTCCGAAGTACCTCTTAATGACATCATAAACAACCGCGAAGCGACGGGCCAGATTGCCAAATGGGCCATCGAGCTCCTCCCATTCGACATAACCTATAAGCCACGACGAGCTATTAAGTCGCAAGTTTTGGCCGACTTTGTCGCCGAATGGACTGAAGCCGAACTCCCTAAAGAGTACGGCGCATATTCCAATTGGATCATGCACTTCGACGGCTCCAAAATTTTGGCCGGCCTGGGGGCCGGCGTCGTCCTGACGTCCCCAACCGGAGACACACTCCAATACGTACTCCAGATAATGTACACTGACTCCAACAACGCAGCCGAATACGAGGCCCTTCTACATGGCCTCCGGATGGCAGTCTCCATGGGCATTAAATGCCTAGAGGTGCGCGGGGATTCGAACCTCGCGATATCCCAAATAAATGGAGACTTCGATGCCAAAGATCCGAAAATGGCAGCTTACCGTAACGCCATCCTAAAAATGTCAGCTCGGTTTGATGGGCTCGAATTTCACCATATAGCCCAGGATAATAACCAGGTGGCGGATGTATTGGCACGCATTGGCGCAAAGCGCGATGCCATACCTCCCAACATCTTCCTAGAGCGGCTGTTCAAGCCATCCGTACTATGGGAAGGGGAGTCCGGAAACAACAATCTGGACCCAACCGCACAGCCTGACACCGAACATTCTGACACAATCGGTGGTTCTGCCAATGAAATAACACCTTCAGCCCACGAAATAATGGCAGTCATTGCCCCGTGGACGGAACCATTCCTAGCCTACCTAACTAGGCAGGAACTTCCGAGGACCAAAACGAGGCCCGCTGCATAGTACGGCGCTCTAAAGCCTATAAGGTCCATGAGGGAGAGCTTTATAAGAAAAGCACAACCGTAGTCCTTCAAAGGTGTATCTCCGAAGAGGAAGGGCGAAATCTTCTGGCTGAAATTCATGCCGGACTCGACGGGCATCACGTCGCAGCCCGGGCCCTTGTAGACAAGGCCTTCCGTACAGGATTTTATTGGCCGACGGCCCGGGCAGATGCTCAGGACTTAGTCCAACGATGCGTCGGTTGTCAGCTTTTTGCTAATCAAAGCCACATGCCACCTACCGCCCTCAAGACTATACCCATCACTTGGCCGTTCGCGGTCTGGGGGCTTGATATGGTCGGACCCCTTAAAGGAGGAACCCACAAGCAAAAATACCTATTGGTCATGGTGGATAAATTCACCAAATGGATAGAGGCAAAGCCTGTTAAGACGGCCGAATCCGGACCGGTGATAGACTTCATATCAAGGGTAGTACACTGTTAAGGCGTCCCCCATAGCATCATCACTGATAATGGCACGAACTTCACGACCGACGAGGTCAAACTCTGGTGCAAAAACATGGGCATCAAGCTCGACCACGCTTCAGTCTATCACCCTCAAACTAACGGTCAAGTCGAGCAAGCAAATGGTCTAATCATGAGCGGCATTAAACCCAGACTAGTGCAGTCCCTCAAGGAATCTAATACGCACTGGGTAGAGGAGCTCGACTCCGTACTCTGGGGGCTGCGGACCACGCGGAATCACACTACCGGATTCACACCATTTTTTATGGTATACGGCGTAGAGGCAGTTTTGCCCTGCGACATAATTCATGACTCTCCTCGCGTGCACATGTACAAAGAAAGAGAAGTCGAGCTCGATCGGCAAGACAGTTTGGACGCCTTGGAGGAGGAGCGCGACATGGCAAAAGCTCATTCCGCATTCTATCAACAGCAGGCTCGAAGATACCAAAGCAGAGAAGTACGGGCCAAAGCTTACAATGTTGGCGAATTAGTTCTACGCCTGCCGGACAAGAAAAAGGACAAACTCAAGCCCAAATGGGAGGGTCCCTTCATCATCGACCAAGTCCTGACCAGCGGAGCATACCGTCTGCAGAACGCATAGGATAACCGACTTGAGCCGAACCCATGGAACGCAGCCCGTCTCCGAAGATACTACGCCTAGCGCGGGACTATGAGTTCGTCTCCTTCCTCCGTCTATATTTTATACTTTAACTGTCTTTTATTTCTCTCCTTCCCCCTCCTTTTTTCTGAAGCCGTTGAAGGCTCGTTTGCGCACTGTTCGCACACAATTGATGCGTTATCCGCGCTCAGTATACCTGGGGGCTTCTTCAACAGAAGCTTATTTATACGGGCTTTATGCCCAATACATGTGTCATACTTCCGCATGTACCTTTTATTCACCATTATATGCATCGATATGACTTAAGTTTTGGCCAAGCTGGGTTGCCTGGCTCCTGTGCTTACCCCTATGTTCCCGATTGTTCGGCTAGGTGGTAAAGGGAGCACCTCTGCGATTATTACCGCCGTGTCAGCCGGACGTGTAGCTCAGACTGGGTGAAGCTGAAAGCTAGCGTTCTTAAGGGAATATTCGGTCGATGAACTAAAAGACGAATTCTTACTTATTCATTTATCTACCCCCAGATGTTTTTCTGCTTTTTTCGCAGTTCGGACATGCACTTTAGGGCATGCCTCCCAGGGAAAGGAACCCCTAACGGAACTATTCTCCCTGGAAGATGTTTCTTACTAACCATGTAATATAACATAACTAGTTGGGCACTTGTCTGATAAAGCACTCATGACCCCTACGCCTGGTCTCCATGCATGCCCCGGTTCTTACATAACCGTGAGGGTATTCGGACACACTCCGGACTGTCGGGTCCCGAGGTTGAAGCGAAAAGGTCCGCTACGACAAATGATCTACAATCCGACTAGAAGGAATTTTACATGTCATTTTAAATTACATAGTCAAATTGACTGATTGTATTCCTCTTCAATACCATCTAATAGGCTGTCTAGTTTACAGTCCCGCTGGGAATACTTTGCGGCCAACTCTACTTGGCCGTACACTAAGCTCACAGGGATCTCCTTCCCATCAGGCCCCACAGGTTCGACCTCGGCCATGTGGTTTGGGTCAGCCTTCGTGTACCGCGTCTTCACCATGGCCCAGGCCTCCCTGGCGCCTTGACGGCAGGCCGATATATTCCATAGCTGGAAGCGCCGCCGTGCTCCCTAAAGCTTCTCTGCAAGCTCTCCAAGGCCTGCGGGTAGGGAGAGGGATGGCCACAAGGCCTGGGCGATGCCTCTCATCACTTGCCGAACTCGTTCGTGCAGTTGTAGCAGCTCGGGAAGTAGGTCACCCGTTGAACCGGGCATTTCCTCTGCAGGACAACCTGTGAGCATACCTACAGACATATTTCTGTTAATCGACTTCCTCGCCGAACTCTTCTTTTCAAAAGTTCGCTCAAGCACTTACTATAAATGCCGCGACGAAGCCGCTGATTCTCCTTAACGGAGTCAGACAGCTGGGCTCGAACATCCTTCAGTTCCTCACCCAGCTGGGTGTTGGCATCTTGGAGATTATTTTTCTCTTGCCTCACCCTTGTAAGCACATTCTCGCCGGCCTTTAACCGGCGCAGTAGCTGTTGCCTGTCCGGATCTAGTCTGGCGCCATCTGCAATATTATTGTCAGACTTATACACACGCCGCACTTCACAAACTACTTATCTTTCGAAGTATATATTACCGGAGGGGGTCTCTGTGGCTCCCCCTGTGGCGGCTAGTGCGGCCTCAAGTTGGGCCTTGCACTCTTGAAGCTCCTGGGACAGTTGGGTATTCTTTTCTGTAAGATCCTTCATAACAAATGATCCTTAAATCAGTTATTCTAACTATTTTAAGTCTCGGGGGCTACTGGCATATATAACTGTCAAAATTCCTCACCCGTATGTCTTTCACATACTGCTCCGTGGCTCTGGCTAGACCATCTTGAGCGGCGCGGAGGTGCGCATCTCCCGAATTGAAGGCATTCAATGCCTCTTGGGATAAACATGCGTCACGAAGAACTATCCGGCTGTGCCTATGATTCATGGCACTCTCCACCTCGGATTTGGTGGTGGACAATCTGTCGGCATCCTCCATTGGAGGAGCATCTGACGCGCGCCTTGTGTTCGCCTCCCCTTCTGGACCTGGCTTTGGAGCCTGGCTGACGGAGGCTCGATTGGCGACCTCTCCGGACACAGTCCGGCGAGCACTCTTTTTCCTGAAAAGATCACGAGCATTAGTATGCCTTCCAGGAATCTTTCCTTGAAACACGGTGGCGCGCCATACCGTTGCGGCGACGTCTCGATCCGCACCGCACTTCTTTTCTACCTGCTGAGCCGAGCTGCCCCTTGTTGGCCAGCCGCCGCGGGCTCGGCTTCCCGCCTCAAAGGCACCCCCTGCGAAACACCATTGGTATGCGGTGATCAGAAATAAGCACGGATGGGTCATGATATCAGGACTTCGGTCACAGTTACCTGAGAAGCTAGAAATATTCCGGGGTAGTCGGACGTAATGGCGACCAAAGCATTGTCGATGCTAAGTTGGTGGAACACCCCATCGATCAGCTCCACCTTTATGTCCGGATCCTCTTCGGAGGCTGGATCAAGAGACCAATCTGGATCCTCGGGTTGTGGAGGCAGGCTGTGTATATCTTCTACGGCCCGGCACAGTTCCTACGTCGAAATCACAAAATGAGATACTTAACCATGGGAATGTGGATCGGATAGGCAAAAAGAAATGTCCGCTTACCCAGCTTCGAGGATTATTCATAGAAAAACCGTTCAGTGGGCTGACATGGAGAAAATCCTCCTTTTCCCCTTTGTACAGGGCGGACAAGATCTTCACCAGATCGGCGACCGATCCCGGCCCCTTACGGCCATGATGGGTGGCATCATCCTCCCCGTTGAAATCCCACATGGGGTGGCCCCTATACTGCAGCGGCTGCACCCCCTGCATAATGCATGTGGCCATGACCCCGATCATGGTCAGTCCGGAATGAGCCAATAATCTTATTCGGCTCATCAGGTAAAGGACGTCCCTGTCATTCTCCCTTTGAGGGCTCCGCGGACGCCAACTTAGGCGTTTCTTCAGAGGAGCATTACTGAACTCCGAGAGGCCAATCCGAACTGGATCCGGCAGCGGGACATCTTCCATATAAAACCATTCCGAAGGCCAGTCTTCGGGCGCCTTCTTTGGGGTTCCGGATAGATATCCGGTCCCGGCAATGCACCATAGCTCGGCTCCGCCCACTTGATATATTGACCCCTCATGAGAACGGGGTACGAGGCAGAATAATCTCTTCCACAACGCAAAATGAGCCTCGACGCCCACGAACAGTTCGCAAAGGGCCACGAAGCCCGCGATGTGCAGAATGGAGGCAGGTGTAAGATGGTGCAGCTGGAGGCCGTAGAACTCCAGGAGCCCCCGGAGAAACGGATGTATTGGAAATCCGAGTCCTCTTATCAGATAAGAGACAAAGCATACCCGCTCTCCCTTGGAAGGATCGGGGACGCTCTCTGCTTGCTTTTCGCCCTTATAGGTGGCGAGTCCGGCTCGAGCCGGAACCATGAAGGCTGGGGGAAGAAATCCCTTGGTTTGGAGCGTCACTAGCTTGCTATGCGGGACTGAGCATCTCTCACAATCCCCAGGCTGAGGGCTGGGAGCGCGAGAGGAGGAGCCACGTCGACTGTCCATGATGGAATGGATTTTTTGTCAGAGGCGCTCCGATGAAAGCTTGCGGAGGGGGGATGGTGTGATTTGGATCTAGATCCTTGTCTCTTTTTATAGGCGGCTCATTTGTGCAGCTAGGAGGGGGGATGGTGTGATTTGCATTCCTTCGACACGTGGAAGATAGCCATTATTGGGCGTGGAAGCCAAGGAGCGCAGCATTTATAAGAAGCCGGACACTATTCAACAAGTATATGGAATTTGGAGAAGAACCCGCCTCGCAATGCCGAAGACAATCTACGCGCCGGACTCATCATCATTGAAGCCTGGTTCGGGGGCTACTGAGGGAGTCCCGGATTAGGGGGTGTCCGGATAGCCGAACTATCACCGTTGGTCGGACTCCTAGACTATGAAGATACAAGATTGAAGACTTCGTCCCGTGTCCGGATGGGAAATTCCTTGGCGTGGAAGGCAAGCTTGGCAATTTGGATATGTAGATCTCCTACCATTGTAACCGACTCTGTGTAACCCTAGCCCTCTCCAGTGTCTATATAAACTGGAGGGTTTTAGTCCGTAGGACGAACAACAATCATACCATAGGCTAGCTTCTAGGGTTTAGCCTCTTTGATCTCGTGGTAGATCTACTCTTGTACTATCCATATCATCAATATTAATCAAGCAGGAGTAGGGTTTTACCTCCATCGAGAGGGCCCGAACCTGGGTAAAAACATCGTGTCCCTTGTCTCCTGTTACCATCGGCCTAGACACACAGTTCAGGACCCCCTACCCGAGATCCGCCGGTTTTGACACCGACACCTGCGCTTGCCCCCTTGGCACAAAAGAGGAAACAAGGACGCTGCGCACGCTGGCGCCCGCATGGCGCCCGCCTGGTCTTGGTCGTCATGGCTCACGTCACGAGAACCTTGCGAGGTTTGCCTTGCCATGATCTCTCCGCCCCTCGTGAGCCTGCTTGGCGAGGCCGCTCCTGTGGAGGTCTTGCGTCGCCCGCCTCGCGAGGCTTGGCCCCTCGCGAGGGTCTTGAATGCCTTGTTGATGAAGATGGGCCGCACAGGCCTGCTAGCTCAGCCATGCCGTGGGCCGCAGGCAGGCAAGTCTGGGTACCCCCATTCCCAAAATGCCGACAGTAGCCCCGAGGCCCAAGGCACGCTCGGGCTTGGCTTCAAGGCGAAGCCAAAGGTCAAGCGTGGAGCGCCGCGAGCCCCAAAAGCCCGCGGCCTCGGTTGACATGTAGTGGTTGATTGGACGTGAGCGTCTCCGCTTCCCCACGCTGCCTTGGCAACTGCCCGTCTTGACAAAAAGGCTGGCGCAGACAGTGCTTGCCTTCATTGCTTCTTCCTTGCCTTGCTCCAAATCCCCTTTCTTGCTCCTTGCTGCCGGAACGTCCAGATCCTCTCCAACCTCGCTCCGCATCTGCGACCAATAGCGCCGCCCAAGGTTAAGTCCTCCTCGGTGCCAGCTTGGTTCGAGCCAGCCCTTGATGCGCCCAACATCACGGAGAAGAACCTAGCCGCCACGCGCTTGCTGATGGCGGGGGAGAGCAGCGAGAGGGGGAAGACAGAGATCCGTCTTGCCTCCGATGCGCCGAAGCCTGAGGGAAGCACCTTCTTCCCTTTCTTCACGAGCAGCATCGCCGCCGGGTTGGTTCCCCCCTTTTCTGATTTCTTTTTCGAGGTCCTCGACCACTTCGGGCTGTAGGCGCTGCATCTCCATCCCAACTCCATTCTTGTCTTGTCTATCTTCTCCTACTATTGCAAGGCGTACCTGGGCGTGATGCCGTCAGTGGCACTGCTGCCCCACTTCTTCTTCCTCCGCGTCACCGGCGGCCATATCTCCGGGTGCGCCAACTTCATTGCGGCCGGCCAGGCCAACTCGATTTTGAACACCGGGAAGAGGGTTGACAACATTAGGGACAAATGGGTCATGATGAGTGCCAAGTGCGTCCATCCACGCTTGGAACTGCCGACGGAGGCGCCCCAGTTTGACAAGGGGTGGTCTCGTGTAGAGCTCACCGACGAGCGGGCGTCGTTGGTGTTGGAGGAAATAAGATTGATTTGAAGCAGGGCAATGCAAAGGCGGCCATGGTGACGGGGGCCATGCTCCTGAAGGAATTCTTCACGCTGCGCGTTGCTCCACTTCAGGCACGCACGTGCCCTTTGTGGAAGCTTGGAGATGAAGAAGAAAAGATTCGTCTAAGCCCGGTGGCCTTGCCTGATGATGAGCTGACTGCAGTTCTGCGCCTCCTGGTTGGGGATAACCAAGAGTACCCGCCGGGCGCCTTTGTTCCTTTGTTCCATCGCAAGGACTGGGAGCAATTCGTTGCCTCCAGGCCAACCTTTGATGCACGCGGGCTGGTGCCACCGGCGCTCACTAGGGCCTCTGCAACACCGAAGCCGGTGGAGGTGTCTTCTGACGAGTCCCGTGGGGAGGAAGAGGGGAAGGAATACTCGGAGGAGACCCCCGAGGAGATGGGGGAAAACTCCCCCTTGAGCAAGGCCGACATCCTCCGCGCTCTGCCAGACGACACAGAGGTCGACGCCCGCCAGGGGGAGAGGGAGCTGCCCCTCATACCAACAAGGGGTAGATCATCGCTGGTCTCTCGAGATGCTGCCTCCGTCTTGGAACCGCCTGGGGCCGGCTCTGGCCCTTCTGCTGCGCCGTCTTCTGCCCCCGGAGCCCGTGTGCCCACTCCTCAGGCCCCAACGCTTTCGGGTTTCAGGCTCCCCAAGCGGAAGGTGGACTATGTCGCAGTGGATCAGTAAGTGCTTCGAGCTTCATCTTGTTCCTGCTTGTACTTGCTATTTTCTGGCATTCGCCCTTGGTTGATCAGGCCGGTGTCTTCAGCGAAGAAGATGAAGGAGGATGCTGCGGCCGTGCCCCCCTCTGCGGAGAACAGAGGTGACAACACTCGCACCTCCCCAGCCTGGTCGCCCTCGCGAGGCCAAGAGGAGCATTGGCAGGAGGAGTCAGCCCCCGTGGCCCCGCTGGCTCTAGAAGTGCCGGCACCCGGCTCGGCTGATGAGGTCCCAAGGGCTCCGGAGCCCTCGATCTTCCAGGCTCTGGTAACGACGTCGCCTCCTCCTCCTGCTGAGCCTCTGGCCCCAAATTCTTCTGCTCCCTCCGTAGTCTTGGAGTGTGTCTTCTCGGGGATGGCCAAGCTGCGGGAAGACCTCCTAGGCGCGGACCCGCACCTAGTGGCTGGGCGCCTGGAGCTGGCCTCAGGCTGGCTTCACTCTGACTCAGCAGTGCGAGCGTCGCTAAGCCAGGCCGCGGCAGCCTCCGAGAAGGAGAAGCAGGCCGCCGCCAGAGCTGCGGTCGATCGCGAGGCGGCGTTGAAGGACGCCGAGGCCGCCCGCGACCGCTGCCGAAAGCTGGAGGGTGAGCTGAAGAGCCTACACGACGAGCGCGCAAAAGAAGCACGTGACCGCAAAGCGAAAGAGGAGGAGATGAAGGCTCAGGAGGACGCCATCAAGGGCCACGATGCTGAGCTGGGGGAGCTGACGAAGGCGCAGGCCATGGAGCGTAGCCGACTGGAGGAGCTGGAGCAGAAGGCAAAGGCGAGGGAGGTCAAGCTCGATGCCAAGGCGAAGGTCCTGGCCGAAGACGGCGTGGCCTTCTCGCTTCTTGAGAAGAGGTCCAGCATGGCGCTGAAGTCACTGTACGAGAAGGGCCTGGAGAAGCCGCTGACCACCGACGAGGATGGCCCTGCTCAGCTACTTCCCCACTTGGTGAAGGCGTTTGAGGAAGTCATGGAGGGCATCGGTCCCATGGCAGAGGCAGAGGCTCATGTCCTTTCTTCAGCTGCGCTGACGCGTGTCTTCAGCCATCTGTACCTTCGCGACCCCAATGCTCGTCTCGACGAGCTGCTGGAGCCTGTAGCTGATGAACATTGTACGACCGCCGCCGCGGCCGTGAAAGGTCAGGTGGAGGCCCTGCTGAAGAAGTTCTGCGGCTTCGTCCTTGCGCCCTCGACCGGCGATGCCACCGATCCAGCAGCTGGCGGTGCAGGTGAAGACGATGCTACCAAGGGAGGAGCACCTTCTGCAGGCGATGGCAGTGTCCAGGGGTGACCTGCGGTTACTTTCCTGTTTCATTCCTGCAATACCCATCAGGCCTCGTGGAGGCGTTAAAACTTTCATTTGATATTGTGAGGACAATATTTCTTGTAATATTTGCTTCCAGATTTTGCGATTTTCTTCCTATTTGCTTTGTGTTCTGCGTCGGCAGAGCCCGGCCCCGCGCATACCTCAACCGCCGTTGGGCCGACCGGAGACCAGGGCGGACCAAGGAGTGAGGGGCTACGTGACCAGTTAGGCTCCTGAGTCGCGATGCTCAGGAGTCCCCCTTGACGCGCAAACAACTTATATGGAGAGTACGCGAGGATAGGTTAAAGTTCTACGTCGGCAGAGACCGGCCCCGCGCATACCTCAACCGCCGTTGGGCCGATCGGAGACCAGGACGGACCAAGGAGTTAGGGGCTACGTGACCAGTTAGGCTCCTGAGTCGCAATGCTCAGGAGTCCCCCTTGACGTGCAAACAATCTCTATACCTTTTCCTTCGCCGAGGCTCGGCTCGGGAGGGGCGTGCGACGACCAGGTCCGGGAGGCCTGGTTGGGTGGTGTGCACTTGGGCGTGACCCGAGCGCAGCCCCCAGGTCCGGGAGACCTGGTTGGGTGGCGTACGCTTGGGCATGACCTGAGCGCAGCCCCCGTGGCTAGCCCCCTTGCGCGGCTCTCCCGAGGGAAGGCGTTGCGGTGAGGCTGGACGCTGAGCTCTGGGGCTCCCTAAGGTTGGTACGACCATGAAGCCGCCGTCAGTTGTTTATCACCAGCGTGGAGCATAGTGCTTCCGCTTGTGCATTGGCATAGCCGCTCCTCGGTAGTGTCGACGGCCAGCGCGAAGCATGGTGCTTCCACTTGTGCGTGGGAGGGGGGCTCCCTCTGCGGAGAGCCCCCGGGGCATGTAAAGCCCAGCCTTGACACGTAGCTTGCACGGCAGGGCTAGACGAGGTGTATCTGGGCACTCGTGAGCCAGTGCGGGACTCACGAGGCCCTACCTCAAGGCAGGTTGCGCCTGGTCTTGGTTCTTGTTCGCTGTGCTGGTCCTGTGAGGTGGTTAGACAACATGCACCGAACGAATCTCCTGAGGTTATCGCGTGAGAAAACCAAGCACCAACAGCCCTAGGAGGTGACATAAACGGGGCCGGACCACCAGACAGATCTCAGCCATTGGATTTATCGACGCTGCAGGGACGGGCCCGAGCACAGACGCCATGCTCAACTTACTCACGCGAAGGGTCCTGAAGAAAGACAGCCGGCGCGGGGTCCCCATGATGGGCGCGCGGTCCCCTACCTGGCGCACCAAATGTCGGATCACGAGTTCCAGCAAAATCCTCAAGGTTCGAACACTGGGGTGCGCGCGAAGATCTCCTCCCTACCGATCAACGCCCTAGCTTTCTAAGATCTCGTGGACGAACTCGACGAACTCACAAGACGAAGACACAAGATTTATACTGGTTCAGGCCACCGTTGAGGTGTAATACCCTACTCCAGTGTGGTGGTGGTGGATTGCCTCTTGGGTTGATGATGAACAGTACAAGGGGAAGAACAACCTCCTGAAGTTGAGGTGTTCTTGTGCTTGACGAACTCGTGTGGGTGAGATGCCTCTGAATGAGTTCTTGACCCGTTCCCCTACTGTGATGGCTAATTCTACTTATATAGGCCCTGGTCCTCTCCCCAAATATTGAGCGGGAAGGGAGCCAACAATGGCCAATTTGAAAGGGGACAACTAGTACAACTTATCCTGACAAAAGTGGTCTTCGTCTGCAAAAGGCTCTGGTGCTGACGCCGTCTTGGGCTCCATGGTGACCTCCGTCTTGCCGTCATGCCGGTCTTGGTCTCGTTGCACCGATATGGAAACCTTTGCTTGATGCCTCGGTACTCCGCGCCTACGCTTGCCCCCTTGGCACAAAAGAGGAAACAAGGACGCTGCGTGCGCTGGCACCCGCCTGGTCTCGGTCGTCATGGCTCACGCCACGAGAACCCCGCGAGGTTTGTTGCCTTGATCTCTCCGCCCCTCGTGAGCCTGCCTGGCGAGGCCGCTCCTGAGGAGGTCTTGCGTCGCCCGCCTCGCGAGGCTTGGCGCCTCGCGAGGGTCTTGAATGCTTTGTTGATGAAGATGGGCCGCATAGGCCTGCTAGCTCAGCCACGCCGTGGGCCGCAAGCAGGCAAGTCTGGGGACCCCTGTTCCCAGAACGCCGACACCTTGCAAGCAAAGTGAGTAATGAGTTAGTTGCGGGATGATGTATTACGGAACGAGTAAAGAGACTTGCTGGTAACGAGATTGAACTAGGTATGAAGATACCGACGATCGGATCTCGGGCAAGTAACATACCGATGACAAAGGGAATAACGTATGTTGTCATAATGGTTTGACTGATAAAGATCTTCATAGAATATGTAGGAGCCAATATGAGCATCCAGGTTCCGCTATTGGTTATTGATCGCAGAAGTGTCTCGGCCATGTCTACATAGTTCTCGAACCCGTAGGGTCCGCATGCTTAATGTTCGATGACAATTTTGTATTATATGAGTTATGTGATTTGGTGACCGAATGTTGTTCAGAGTCCTGAATGAGATCACGGACATGGCGAGGAGTCTCAAAATGGCTGAGACATAAAGAATGATATATAGGACGATAGTATTCGGACACCGGAAGTGTTCCGGGGGTACCGGGTACATATCGGGTCACCGGAAGGGGTTCTGGGTACCCCCGACAAAAGATATGGGCCTAATGGGCCAAGAGGGGAAATGCAGTAGCCAGCAGGGGCTGCTGCGCCCCCATGTGGGCCGCACCTGAGGGAAAGGAAAGAGGGGAAGAGAGAAGGAATGGGAGGGATTCGGCCTCCCCCTTCCTTCCCTCCTCCCTCCTCTTTCCTTCCCCGTCCGGAACTTATGGAAGGGGGGAGGCCGAATTGGGGAAGGCGCCCAAGTAGGATTCATCCTACTTGGGGTGCCCCTTGCTGCTTCCCTCCCTCTCCCACACACACACACACACAGACATATATACATATATATATATATATATATATATATATATATGTGTGTGTGTGTGTGTGTGTGTGTGTGTGTGTGTGTGTGTGTGTGTGTGTGTGTGTGTGTGTATACACATATATATATATAATATGTGTATATATATATGTATATATGTATATATGTATGTATATATATATACAGACGGTCTATTCTGCTAATATTAGCAGAATAACTATTCTGCACACCACTTCCGCACTGCACGCTCAACGCAAGTGCACGTCATTGTTTGAACCAAGTGTGCTGCAGTACTCACACGAGTGAACTTCGTGTCAAAAAAACTGCATGCGGCATTTTTTCGGTACTGTTTTCGCTCTAGTTTTTTAACCGTTTATCAGAATGAGGCGTGTAATATACCGTTGAAAATCTATGGCTTAGGCGCAACTTCGACATGTTGAACACTTTTCGAGATTCCACACGGGTTAAGAGCAGTTTTGAAAATGGTGCGGCGGATGACGAGTGGCAGCGAGCATTTTTTCGCGTTTTTTTTCTAAACCGCTTGTCGGAATGAAGCAAACGATACGGCGCTGGATAGATATCGTCGAGGCACATCTTTTCCATATATAAATCTTTCTCTAATTCGTTACGGTTCAAGAGCAGTTTCAAATTTACTAAATCGCGGAATTCTGTTTTTCAAATTTTTTCAAATTTTCGGTACTGTTTTCGCTCTAGTTTTTGAACAGTTTTTCAAAACGAGGCGTATGATACGTCGTTGGAAAGCTATGGACAAGGCGCAACTTTCATATGTAGGAATGGTTTTGAGATTCCTTACGGTTTTAGGTTAATTTTGAAAATCGTGTGGCGGACGATGAGTGGCAGCGGTCATTTTTTGTGAAATTTTTGCAAACCGGTTGTCGAAATGATTCAAATGATATGCCGCTGCAAAGATATCGGCGAGGCGCAACTTTTTCATGTAGAACACTCTCTCTAATTCCTAACAGTTTAAGATCAATTTTAAATTTACCGAAATGCGGACACTCTGTTTTTCGCGACACCCAAATCGACGTGGGTACTTCATCTGACTGAAACGCACTGCATCGGACGAAAAACCGCACTGTATCAGACGGGTAAGAGAACTGCATGATTTCTTTTTTGTGGGACGTAAATTTTTGAAGACGAGGAAGAAAACCGCACTGCTTTTAGACTGAAAACCACACTGCATCAGACGGGCTAGCGGACTGCATGGTTTCTTTTTTGTGGGACGTAAAATCTTGAAGACGAGGAAGAAAACCGCACTGCATCGGACGGTCAAGTGAGCTTCATGATTTCATGAAAAATGAACCTCTCCAACATACCAAGCGAACTGCACACCGCAGCAAGCCGAGCCGCGACGAGTTTAAACATTTTTTATTTTTTTTCAAATGAAGTGTACTGCAGAGTCTTTCGGAGTGGACTTTTTAAATATCAAAGTGCGCTGCATTCTCTCTTTAGAGTTTGGTTTTCGGGTAGTGCAATAGTCTACATTAGTGAACAAAGTGCACTGCATTCTCCTTTTATTATTCTCCTTTTGAGTTTGGTTTTCACGTAGTGCAATAGTCTGCATTAGAGAACAAAGCGCACTGCATTTTCCTTTTTATTTTTTCTCTTTAGTTTGTTTTTCACGTAGTGCAATAGTCTGCATTAGAGAACATAGTGGATTACATGGGTTATTGGTAGCACACTGAACACCCAAAAACGCTGAACTTCACTGGGAGCTCTGAGTTTTGGGCTCCCGGCATTTTCTTTGTTCTCCACAAGGGGTGGCTCCACTGCATAGGTCGCTGTACAGGAAGCGCAAGTTGCTCCTGCAGGTGAAGTGGACTTCAGAGGAAGTGGAAGTTGCTCCAGCATTTTTTTCTGTTCTCACAAAGCCCTTCTGGCCAAACTGCATCTACGCAGGGGGAGAGGCAGATTCTTGCCAGCGAACTGCAAGGCCAACCTTAGTTTCTGTTCAACACACAATCAAAATCAAAATCAAGGGGCGGCCGCAAGTGAACATACAACAACGCAGAAGTTAACCTCTCCAACACGCACACGGCACTGCACCTTGGGGGTCACTGCACTGCATAGGGACACGCCTCGCTGTTCCCGCGGGGATGGGAGTTGGAGAGAGAGGGGAGCAGACGTCCAACTCATTGGGGGAACCCACGGCTGGACGCCCGAGACACCCCAACTCCCACCCAACTGCCTGGATCGGCCGGGGTGACACCGGTAAGCAGAAGATCGAGGGGGAGGAGCGGACGCTCGAGGCCGGTGGCTGCGGTGCCGTGACCGATGACGAGGGAGGGCGCCAAACCGCACGATGTTCCACCGTGACGCTGAACTTCCCGGCGGCGGCTCGATCCAGATCGGGGACGAGGGCGGACCCGAGCGTGGGGGATGGGCTACGCCTCGCAGGGGCGGCGCGAGCCCAGGCTGGCGACGGGGTCGATCAACGGCAGAAGGGAGGTGAATTGGGAGGTAAGAGGCAGCGGGGAGGCGCGAGCATGGGCCGGCGCCGGGTTGGCGTGGCGCACCGGTCGCAGGATGGTGAAGTGGGATCCAGCCCGGGGTGGTGGAGGCGGGGCTCGCCGAATCCGGCCGTCTGGCGACCCTGGATGTGGGCGTTAAAGGCGGGATCGACAGACCCCACCGGATCCGACGTGTGGCAGCGCCTGTACATGGGCGGCATCGGTGCGTGCTGGTGGGACGGGACTCCGGTCGGGAGGGAGAGGAGGTCGGTCGGTCGGGGGTGGGGTGGTTGTGGGGCACCGGGGGTGGGGTGGTTATGGGATGCCGGGGGTGGGGTGGTGTGGACTGGTGGGGCGCCGGGGTGGGAGGTGTGGGGAGAAGGAGAGGGTGGGGGTCGGGCATAGTGGACTGGCCGGGTTGGTGGGTGTGCTTTTTTAGAGAAGGAGAGGTGTTAGCAGAATAAGGGTTTGGTGTGCAGAATAAGACTCTAGAGGGTGTTATCATAATAGACCCACCCTATATAACATTGAATCCTAGCCGTGTGCGGCGCCCCCTCCTCCACAGTTTACACCCCCGGTCATATTCTCACAGTGCTTAGGCGAAGCACGGCACGGATTACTTCACCATCACCATCACCACGCCGTCGTGCTGACAAAACTCATCTAATTCCTCGACACTTTGCTGGATCAAGAGTTCGGGGGACGTCATCGAGCTGAACGTGTGCAGAACTCGGAGGTGACGTACGTTCGGTGCTTGATCGGCCGGAACGAGAAGAAGTTCGAATACATCAACCACATTGTCAAACGCTTCCGCCTTCGGTTTATCAGGGTACATAGACACACTCTCCCCCTCTCGTTGCTATGCATCTCCTAGATAGATCTTTCATGATTGTAGGATTTTTTTTTGAAATTGCATGCTACGTTCCCAACAGAGGCAACCACAAGGGAGGGGGTGCGCCCTACCCCCGGGGGGGTGCTCCTACCTTGCCGCTGCCTTGTGGACCCCCTTGACATGAGACCGATGCCAAAAATTCCTATAAATACCAAAACCTCCGAAAAGAAACCTAGATCAGAAGTTCCGCCGCCGCAAGCCTCTATAGCCACGAAAAATCAATATAGGCCCTCTCCGGCACCCTGCCTGAGGGGGCCATCATCACCGGAGGCCATGGAGGAGGAAGCCGGAGGGGGCCAACATCATCATGGAGGCCAAGGACCATAGGGAGAACCTCTCCCCATCTAGGGGGAGGCTATGGAGGAGAAAGGACAAGGGGGAGAATCTCTCCCCCTCTCTCTCAGTGGCGCCGGAGTGCCGCCGGGGAACCATCACTGCGGTGATCATCTTCATCAACATCACCTTCTTCATCACTATCCTCATCTCTTTTATGCGGTCCACTCTCCCGCACCCCGCTGTAATCCCCTACTTGAACATGGTGCTTTATGCCACATATTATGATCCAATGATGTGTTGCCATCCTATGATGTTTTGAGTAGATTTCTTTTGTCTTTTGGGTTGATTCATGATCTAGATTGGTTTGAGTTGTATGTCTTATTTTGGTGCTGTCCTATGGTGCCTTTCGTGCCGCGCACACGTGAAGGATTCCCGCCATAGGGTGTTGCAATACGTTCATGATTCACTTATAGTGGGTTGCTAGAGTGACAGAAGCTTAAACCCGAGTAAGGGGGTTGTTGCGTATGGGATAAAGGGGACTTGATACTTTAATGTTATGGTTGAGTTTTACCTTAATGACTTTAGTAGTTGCGGACGCTTGCTAGAGTTACAATCATAAGTGCATATGATCCAAGTAGAGAAATTATGTTAGCTTATGCCTCTCCCTCATATAAAATTTCAATAATGATTACCGATCTTGTTAACAATTGCCTAAGATAATTCCGCACACCGATCCATCATTATTCCACACTCGCTATTTGGAAAATATTGTGATATATTCTAAGTTTATGATAACAACACATATTTTTATATTTTAGTTCTTCGATATCTTGCAAAGCTACCCTCTTCATACTCACAACGTAGTTTTATTTCTCGTTTCTAGATGGAAGCAAAGGTTCGGTGTACGTAGAGTCATATCAGTGGCAGATAGGACTTGGGAGAATATTGATCTTACCTTTAGCTCATTGTGGGTTCGACACTCCATACTTATCACTTCCACCTTTGGTAATTGCTACGATGATTCCTTGCACTTGGGGATTATCAAGCTCTTTCCTGGCGCCGTTGCCGGGGAGCAATAGCGTGGGGTTGATATTCTCATGTGGGCTTTTGTTTGCTTTCTTCACTAAGTAGATTTTGTTTCCCTTTTTGTTTTTGTTTTCTTTAGTTGTGGGTGAAATAAACAAATAAAATAAAATTATGAAAATACAAAATGATTTACTTGCCTCTTATGCCTAAAAACTTTTTCAAAAAGAGAAGTGATTGGAAGGTTATGCATTGGAGAAGTGAGGGTCGACCTTGAACACTTGTGTTCATGCTCATGGAAACAATGTGGATTTTTTCATGGAAGTTTATAAAAAATAATCATGCCCTTGTATGTATCCATTGTATTATAAAAAATAATGTGCCAAGTTTTGGCTTTAGGACGATTAGATTGCTTGTTTGCTACGTGTGGTGCAAAAAAAACTTTGTATGTAGTGCGTGAGTTTACATTTTTTACTGGAACGCCAAAAGTTTTTGAAGTTTTTACACAGTAATAATATACAAATTCTTTATTTTGTCCTAATATTTCAGATTTTTTAAAGTTACAGAAGTTGTCGGCGTTTTGGGAACGGGGGTCCCCAGACTTGCCTGCCTGCGGCCCACGGCGTGGCACTCCAAGCGGGCCCGTACGACCCACCGTCACCAGCAAGTACTCAAGACCCTCGTGAGGGGCCAAGCCTCACGAGGCAGACGACACAAGACCTCCTCGGGAGCGGCCTCACCAGGCTAGCTTGCGAGGGGCAGAGAGATCAAGGCAGGGCAAACCTCGCGAGGTTCTCATGATGTCAGCCATGACGACCAAGGCCAGGCGGGCGCCAGTGCGCACAGTGTCCTTGTTTCCCCTTTGGTGCTAAGGAGGCAATCGTAGGCGAGGAGTACCGAGGCATCAGGCAAAGGTTTCCATATTGTTGCAACAAGACCAAGACTAGTAGGACGGCAGGACAGAGGTCACCATGGATCCCAAGACGGCGTCACCACTAGAGCCTTTGGCAGGCGAAGACTACTTTTGTCAGGATAGCTTGTACTAGTTGTCCCCTTCCAAATTGGCCGTTGTGGCATCCCTTCCCGCTCAATATTTGGGAAGAGGACCAGGGTCTCTATAAATAAGACTAGCCTTCACCGTAGAAGGAGGACGGATCTTGAGTAATCCTAAACCACACAAGTCCATCTAGCACAAGAACACCTCTCCTCAGGAAGCTAATCTTCCCATGTACTAGTTCTTCCTCAGCCCAAGAGGCAACCCACCACCACCACACTGGAGTAGGGTATTACACCACAACGGTGGCTCGAACCAGTATAAATCTTGTGTCCCCATGTTCTTTGGATTCGGCGAGCTAGTCCAAGAGATCGTGCAGTGTGAGAGCGTGGGAGAGGAGAGATCTTCGTGCGCACCCCAGTGTTTGAACCTTGAGGGTTTTGCTGGAACCCGTGATCCGACATTTGGTGCACCAGGCAGGGGTGCACTGAAGCTCTCCTCTCGTTGATCCGTGCTTCGCCGCCCCTCCACAACCATGTCGGATGCTCGTCGCGCCCGCGCTGAGCGCCGGGGCGCCCTCGCCGCGCGCGTCGCCCAGACGGCTCCTGTCGGCGGGCCTCCCCGTCATTCCCCGTCACCCGCCGCCAACGCTGCCACTGGCCCGGCTAGGAACAAGCAGCAGGCATCTTCGCTGCACCCCTCGGTGCGGCTGGACGGCTGCACCCCTTGGTGCGGCTGGATGACCGCACCGCCACTCCTTCACTGACCCCAACTGGTTCATCGTCTCACGCTCGTCGTGCTCCCACCGATGCATAGGCCGTGCTGCTCATGGCACGCGAGCTCCTGCACTACTGCCCGACCGACGACCTCTACGAAGACTGGTTGGACCGCATTGCCGAGCTCGTCAGCGCCGCAGTGGGCTCCCCTGCACCGTCGCTCTCGCTGCCTCGTCCACCGCTAGCCACGGGCAACGTAGCTCATGAAGCACCCCCAACGCCTCTGCGCCAAGACGGCGCCCTTGCACCAAGGAGCGCGGCCCCCCGGCGCGATCCACCGTGTCAGGCGCCCGCGCGAGAAGAAGGAAGCTATCACGAAGTTCCTCGACCGCGAGAAAACGCTCCACCGCTCCCAGCGCCGCCACGTCAAGATCGCTTGCCGCGACAAGGCCACCTGCCGCTCGCCGCGGCGGCCAGAGGACACGAAGATCAAGCTCCGCCCCCGTGACGGGCCCCGACGATGACGGCAGGCTGCCGCGCTTTCACTCCAGAGCTCCGTAGCATCGTCTGCCAGGCAAGTTCAAGCTGGACCTGCCTCCTCGCTACGACGGCACCGCCGACCCTGCGGAGTTCTTGCAGCTCTACGAGCTGAGCATCGAGGCAGCCAACGACGACGAGAAAGTCATGGCGAACTGGTTTCCCATGGCTCTTAAAGACGGCGCACGCTCGTGGCTCCTGAATCTGCCCGAGGGATCGATCTCCTCCTGGGGTGAGATGCGCAGCCGCTTCATCGCCAACTTCCAGGGCACTCTCCTGCGCCGCATCAAGCAGTAGCCGGGAGAGACCCTGTAGAAGTACATCCATCGCTTCAACTACGCACGCCTCAAGATTCCCAAGGTTATGGACGAGGACATCATCTCGGCGTTCTCCAATGGCATCCGCGACGTCAAGATGAAGGAGGAGCTCGCCATCCACGAGGAGGTGTGCACATCCCTGGAGTTGTTCAACCTGGCGACCAAGTGCGCAAGAGCTGAGGAAGGGTGCTTTCCCTCCTCGAGCTCCCGGCTACTGACCTAGAGGAGAAGAAAGCCAAGGCCAAGGACGTGAAGTGCAAGGGAGTGGCCGTGCTCGCGGCGGAGCCGGACATGAAGCACGGCAGCGACCAGCCCGAGTTATCGAAGAACGGTCGACCATTCTGCGCCTTCCACAACGTGCATAGCCACAACACCAACGACTGTCAAGAGCTCAGGGCCATTCGAGATGGACACTTCGGTCGACGCCCCGAGTGCAACGACCGGGGCTACGGTCGAGGAGGAGGACGTGGCGGAGGATGCTGGGACGACCATGGCCTGCGCCAGGAGTGGCGTGATCGGCCTCGCGAAGGCCGTTGGCAGGACCAGCCTTGCGAGGGCGCCTGGAGGGATCAGCCTCGCGAGGACCACCCTCAGGGCAACGCCGGTCTTCCCCCTCTGCCTCCACCACCGAGAAGGAGCGACGACCACCACCAGGACGAGGGGGCTGGGGGCTTCCAGGAGCTGTGCGCGATCACCTGCATCCTGGGCGGAGCTCAGGCCCCAGCCTCTCAACACATCTTCAAGCAGTTTGCTCGTGAAGTGAATGCAGTTCTCCCCAGGCTCGAGGCCATGCGCTCGCTTAAGTGGTCCAAGTTCACCATCACCTTCAGTTCGGCAGATCAGCTCAAGTGTGCGGCAACCGTTGGCGCTCTCCCGATGCTTTACTTGCCCGTCATCAGCAACGTCCAAGTCACTGTCCGTCGAGACGTTCAACAGCCTCCAAGTGCCATACGATCAGCTTCATCCTACCAAGCCCTTCTCAGGAGTGACTGATGGTTCCACCACACCGATCGGGTAGGTCCGCCTCCTAGTCACCTTCGGACAGCACGACAACTACCACACCGAGCTCATCGACTTCGACGTCGCCCACATCCGTCTGCCATACAATGCCATCCTCGGGTATCCGGCCCTGGCCAAGTTCATGGCAGTGACGCCCCACAGCTACAACGTCCTCAAGATGCCAGGAAGCGGCGGGATCATCACAGTCCCCTGCGAGGAAAAAGATGCGGTGTGCTCCTCGAGCGCGCCTTCCAAGTAGCATCAATTGAAGACCCCGACAACAATCCAGCTCAGTACCCTCCTGAGATCGTCCCTAAGAAGAAGAAGCAGCTACTCCGCGCCGGACCTCAGGAGAGCGGCACCGCAAGTGGTATCATGTCAGGATCAGCGCCTGCGCCTGGGGCGCCTCCCTTCCTCGCATAGGAAGGCGCGCTTGGCTCCCTCCTCAGGCAGGGCTTGGGGGCTCTCTTATGGAGGACCTTAGACCTCGCCAATGTCACGAGGGAGGCGCTTCGGCACCACTTGAAGGCGTGCTTCGCGGCACATTTTCCTCAGGAGGACACAGGAAGAGGAGCGCCCATCGCTCGGAGTTCATTGCCAAGACCACTCAGGAACTGCAAGACGCGAGAGCCATGCGCGGCGATCGCTGCCCATCAGGCGTAAGTCCCCATCCAGGCGAGGATGCCAGGCTGCGCGTCTGCATCGACATCCCAGGACTCAACAGGGCCGCGTCTCAGGAGCCCTTCTAGCCTTCGCCTGAGGGGCGCTGCGAGGGCCCATCGCATAGCTATGTTCGCATGCCATCCAGCCTCCCTAGCGTGGCGTCCGCCTTCCAGTGCAACCTGAGGAGCGCCCTCACGGTTCAGGAGGCCAGACGCCATGCAGTCCTGATGGAGGTGGAGACGATCCTCAAGGAACCGTCTGGCCCCCCGGAGCCTCCTGAGGCTCAGGGTCCCAGTGGCTCATGAGGAGCATGTTGGGGAACATAGTAATTTCAAAACAAATCATACGCACACGCAAGATCATGGTGATGCATAGCAACGAGAGGAGAGAGTGTTGTCCATGTACCCTTGTAGACCGAAAGCGGAAGTGTTAGCACAATGCGGTTGATGTAGTTGTACGTCTTCACGATCCGACCGATCAAGTAACGAACGTACGACACCTCCGAGTTCAACACATGTTCAGCCCGATGACATCCTCGAACTCCGATCCAACCGAGTGTTGAGGGAGAGTTTCGTCAGCACGACGGCATTGTGACGATGATGATGTTCCACCGATGCAGGGCTTCGCCTAAGCACCGCTACAGTATTATCGAGGTGGACTATGGTGGAGGGGGCACCGCACACGGCTAAAAGATCAAACGATCAATTGTTGTGTCTCTAGGGTGCCCCCCTGCCCCCATATATAAAGTAGCAAGGGGGGAGGTGCGCCCTGCCAGGAGGAGGCGGGCCAGGAGGAGTCCTATTCCTACCGGGAGTAGGACTCCCTCCCTTTCCTTGTTGGATTAGGAGTGGAGGGGGAAAGAGGAGGGAGAGAGGAAGGAAAGGGGGGGGGCGGCGCCGCCCCCCTCTCCTTGTCCTATTCGGACTAGGGGGAGGGGCGCGCGGCCCTGCCCTGGCCGCCTCTCCTCTTCTCCACAAAGGCCCACCATGGCCCATTAAGCCCCCGGGGGGTTCCGGTAACCCGCGCAGGGCGGGGCGCGGTGCAGTGAGTGGGATGGCGCAGGGGAGCCCCCAGCGGCACTGACGAGCTCGGTGATGCAGGCGAGCCACTCATCGTAGAGGTCGTCGATGGGACGGTAGTGCAGGAGCTCCCGCGCCAGGAGCAGCGCGGCATGCGCATCTGCAGGAGCGCGACGGGTGTGGGACGAGGAACCGGCTAGAGTCAGCGACGGGGTGGCGGTGCGGCCTTCTCGCCGCACCGAAGGATGCAGGGACGACGCCTGCTGCTCGTTCCCCACCAGGCCGGTGGCGGCGTTAATGGCAGACGACGGGGAATGGCGGGGGCGCCCGCCGACGGGGGCTGTCTGGGCGACATGAGTGGCGAGAGCGGCCCGACACTTGGCGCGGGCTCGACGAGCGTCTGACATGGATGCGACGGGCGGCGAAACACGGGGCGACGGAAGGCGGATTCCGGTGCACCCCTACCTGGCGCGCCAAATGTCGGACTTCGGGTTCCGGCAGACCCTCAAGGTTCGAACTCTGGGGTGCATGCGGAGATCACACCTACTGCCTACCCGTGTCTCGTCGCCTCGCAAGGATCTGAACTACACAAAGAACAACACAAGGGACATGAGGTTTATACTAGTTTGGGCCACCATTGTGGTGTAATACCCTACTCTAGTTTGTGGTGTGGTGGATTGCCTCAGGGGGCTGATGATGAATAATGCAAGGGAAGAACAGCCTCGCGAGGGGCTGTTCTTGGCTGGTGCGATGAACTGCTTGGGTGAGTTTAGTCGCCTCTCTCTCTCTCTCTCTCTCTCTCTCTCTCTCTCTCTCTCTCTCTCTTTTGTTGATCTCCAGATGCCTCTACCCTGTGGGTGGCTAGTCCTATTTATAGATGGAGGCCCTGGGCCTCTCCCCAAATAATGAGCGGGAAGGGCGCCAACAGTTGGCCATTTTGAAGGGGAGCATCTAGTACACTTATCCTCACTAAAGTTGGTCTTTGGCTGCCAAAGGCTCTGACGATGACGCCGTCCTGGGCTCCATGATGACCTCCATCCTGCCGTTCTGCTGGTCTTGGTCTTGTTGCACCGAAATGGTTGCCTTTGCTTGATACTCTTGCCTGTGCTTGCCCCCTTTGCACCAAAGAGGAAACAAGGACTCTGCGCAGGCCGCGCTTGCCTGGCGCCCGCCTGGCTTCAGTCGTCATGGCTTGCGTCATGGGCACCTCGTGAGGTACCCTGCCTTGATCTCTCCGCCTCCTCATGAGCCAGCCCGACGAGGCTGTGACTGAGGAAGCCTCCTGTCGTCCGCCCCGCGAGGCTTGGCCCCTCGCGAGGGTCTTGAACTTGTGTTGATGAAGATGGGCCATACTGGGCCACTCCCTGAGCCACGCCGCAGGCCGCAGGCAGGCAAGTCTGGGTACCCCCGTTCCCAGAACGCCGACAATGTATAAGTCATGAAGAAAGCAATAGCAACATACTAAACGATCAAGTGCTAAGCTAACGGAATGGGTCAAGTCAATCACATCATTCTCCTAATGATGTGATCCCGTTAATCAAATGACAACCCATGTCAATGGCTAGGAAACATAACCATCTTTGATCAACGAGCTAGTCAAGTAGAGGCATACTAGTGACACTCTGTTTGTCTATGTATTCACACAAGTATTACGTTTCCGGTTAATACAATTCTAGCATGAATAATAAACATTTATCATGATATAAGGAAATAAATAATAACTTTATTATTGCCTCTAGGGCATATTTCCTTCAGTCTCCCACTTGCACTAGAGTCAATAGTCTAGTTCACATCACCATGTGATTTAATACCAATAGTTCACATCACCATGTGATTAACACCCATGGTTCACATCGTCATGTGACCAACACCCAAAGGGTTTACTAGAGTCAATAATCCAGTTCACATTTCTATGTGATTAACACCCAAAGAGTACTAAGGTGTGATCTTGTTTTGCTTGTGAGAGAAGTTTAGTCAACGGGTCTGCCACATTTAGATTCGTATGTATTTTGCAAATTTCTATGTCAACAATGCTCTACATGGAGCTAGTCTAGCTAATTGCTCCCACTTTCAGTATGTATCCAGATTGAGACTTAGAGTCATCTGGATCAGTGTCAAAATATTGCATCGACATAACCCTTTACGACGAACCTTTTTTTTCACCTCCATAATCGAGAAACATATCTTTATTCCACTAAGGATAATTTTGACCGTTGTCCAGTGATCTACTCCTAGATCACTATTGTACTCCCTTGCCAAAATCAGTGTAGGATATACAATAGATCTGGTACACAGCATGGCATACTTTATAGAACCTATGGCCAAGGCATAGGGAATGACTTTCATTCTCTTTCTATCTTCTGTCGTGGTCGGGTTTTGAGTCTTACTCAATTTCAAACCTTGTAACACAAGCAAGAACTCTTTCTTTGACTGTTCCATTTTGAACTACTTCAAAATCTTGTCAAGGTATGTACTCATTGAAAAACTTATCAAGCGTCTTGATCTATCTCTATAGATCTTGATGCTCAATATGTAAGCAGCTTCACCGAGGTCTTTCTTTGAAAAACTCCTTTCAAACACTCCTTTATGCTTTGCAGAATAATTCTACATTATTTCTGATCAACAATATGGCATTCACATATACTTATTAGAAATGCTGTAGTGCTCCCACTCACTTTCTTGTAAATACAGGCTTCACCGCAAGTCTGTATAAAACTATATGCTTTGATCAACTCATCAAAGCGTATATTCCAACTCCAAGATGCTTGCACTAGTCCATAGATGGATCACTGGAGCTTGCACATTTTGTTAACACCTTTAGGATCGACAAATCCTTCTGGTTGCATCATATACAACTCTTCTTTAATAAATCCATTAAGGAATGCAGTTTTGTTTATCCATTTGCCAGATTTCTTAAAATGCGGCAATTGCTAACATGATTCGGACAGACTTCAGCATAGAGACGAGAGAGAAACTCTCATCGTAGTCAACACCTTGAACTTTGAAAAAAAACCTTTTTCGACATGTCTAGCTTTGTAGATAGTAACACTACTATCAGCGTCCGTCTTCCACTTGAAGATCCATTTATTTTCTATTGCTTGTCGATCATCGGGAAAGTCAACCAAAGTCCATACTTTGTTCTCATACATGGATCCTACCTCAGATTTCATGGCCTCAAACCATTTCACGGAATCTGGGCTCATCATCGCTTCCTCATAGTTCGTAGGTTCGTCATGGTCAAGTAACATGACCTCCAGAATAGGATTACCGTACCACTCTGGTGTGGATCTTACTCTGGTTGACCTACGAGGTTCAGTAACAACTTGATATGAAGTTCCATGATCATCATCATTAACTTCCTCACTAATTGGTATAGACGTCACAGGAACCGGTTTCTGTGATGAACTACTTTCCAATAAGGGAGCAAGTACGGTTACCTTATCAAGTTCTACTTTCCTCCCACTCACTTCTTTCGAGATAAACTCCTTCTCTAGAAAGGATCCATTCTTAGCAACTAATGTCTTGCCTTTCGGATCTGTGATAGAAGGTGTACCCAACTGTTTCCTTTGGGTATCCTATGAAGACACATTTCTCCGATTTGGCTTTGAGCCTATCAGGATGAAAACTTTTTCACATAAGCATCGTAGCCCCAAACTTTAAGAAACGACAACTCTGGTTTCTTGCCAAACCACAGTTCATAAGGCGTCGTCTCAACGGATTTTGATGGTGCCCTATTAACGTGAATGCAGCTGCCTCTAATGCATAACCCCAAAACAATAGTGGTAAATCGGTAAGAGACATCATAGATTGCACTATATCCAATAAAGTACGGTTATGACGTTCGGACACACCATTATGCTGTGGTGTTCCAGGTGGCATGAGTTTGTGAAACTATTCCACATTGTTTTAATTGAAGACCAAACTCGTAACTCAAATATTCTCTTCCACAATCATATCGTAGAAACTTTTATTTTCTTGTTACGATGATTCTCCACTTCACTCTGAAATTCTTTGAACCTTTTCAAATGTTTTAGACTTGTGTTTCATCAAGTAGATATACCCATATCTGCTCAAATCATCTGTGAAGGTCAGAAAATAATGATACTTGCCGCGAGCCTCAACACTTCATCGGATCGCATACATCCATATGTATTATTTCCAACAAGTCAGTTGCTCGCTCCATTGTTCTGGATAACGGCATTTTAGTCCTCTTGCCCATGAGGCATGGTTCGCAAGCATCAAGTGATTCATAATCAAGTGATTCCAAAAGCCCATCAGCATGGAGTTTCTTCATGCACTTTACACCAATATGACCTAAACGGCAGTGCCACAAATAAGTTGCACTATCATTATTAACGTTGCATCTTTTGGCTTCAATATTATGAATATGTGTATCACTATGATCGAGATCGAACGAACCATTTTCATTGGGTGTATAACCATAGAAGGTTTTTACTCATGTAAACAGAACAACAATTATTCTCTAACTTAAATGAATAACCATATTGCAAAAAACACGATCAAACCATATTCATGCTCAACGCAAACACCGAATAACACTTATTTAGGTTCAACACTAATCCCGAAAATATAGAGAGTGTGCGATGATGATCATATCAATCTTGGAACTACTTCCAACACACATCGTCACCTCGCCCTTAACTAGTTTCTGTTCATTCTGCAACTCCCGTTTCGAGTTACTACTCTTAGCAACTGAACCAGTATCAAATACCGAGGGGTTACTACGAACACTAGTAAAATACACATCAATAATCTGTATATCAAATATACCTTTGTTCACTTTGCCATCCTTCTTATCCGCCAAATACTTGGGGCAGTACCGCTTCCAGTGACCAGTCCCTTTGCAGTAGAAGCACTTAGTCTCAGGCTTAGGTCCAGACTTGGGCTTCTTCACTTGAGCAGCAACTTGCTTGTCGTTCTTTTTGAAGTTACCCTTCCTCCCTTTGCCCTTCTCTTGAAACTAGTGGTCTTCTCAATCATCAACACTTGATGATTTTCTTGATTTCTACCTTCGTTGATTGCAGCATCACGAAGAGCTTGGGAATCGTTTCCGTTCTCCCTTGCATATTATAGTTCATCACAAAGTTCTAGTAACTTGGTGATAGTGACTAGAGAACTTTGTCAATTACTATCTTATCTGTAAGATTAACTCCCACTTGATTCAAGCAATTGTAGTACTTAGACATTCTGAGCACATGCTCTCTAGATGAGCAATTCTCCTCCATCTTGTAGGCAAAGTACTGTCAGAGGTCTCATACCTCTCGACACAGGCATGAGTATGAAATACCAATTTCAACTCTTGGAACATCTTATATGCTCCCTGGCGTTTAAAACATTTTTGAAGTCCCGGTTCTAAGTCGTAAAGCATGGTGCACTTAACTATCAAGTAGTCATCCTACCGAGCTTTTGTCAAAACGTTCATAACGTCTGCATCTGCTCCTGCAATAGTTCTGTCACCTAGCGGTGCATCAATGACATAATACTCTGTGCAACAATGAGGTTAATCCTCAGATCACGGACCAAGTCCTCATCATTGCTACTAACAATTTTCAACTTAGTTTTCTCTAGGAACATATATAAAACATAGGGAAGCAACAACGCGAGCTATTGATCATATTACTTAGCAACAACGCGAGCTATTGATCATACTACCAGGACTAAGTTCATGATAAATTAAAGTTCAATTAATCATATTACTTAGGAACTCCCACTTAGATAGACATCCCTCTAATCCTCTAAGTGATCACGTGATCCATATCAACTAAACCATAACTGATCATCACGTGAAATGGAGTAGCTTTCAATGGTGAACATCACTATGTTGATCATATCTACTATATGATTCACGCTCGGCCTTTCGGTCTCAGTGTTCTGAGGCCATATCTACATATGCTAGGCTCTTCAAGTTTAACCTGAGTATTCTGCGTGTGCAAAAACTGGCTTGCACCCATTGTAGATGGACGTAGAGCTTATCACACCCGATCATCACGTGGTGTCTGGGCACGACGAACTTTGGCAACGGTGCATACTCAGGGAGAACACTTTTATCTTGAAATTTAGTGAGAGATCATCTTATCATGCCACCGTCAATCAAAGCAAGATAAGATGCATAAAAGATAAACATCACATGCAATCAATATAAGTGATATGATATGGCCATCATCATCTTGTGCTTGTGATCTCCATCTCCAAAGCAACGTCATGATCACCATCGTCACCGGTGCGACACCTTGATCTCCATCGTAGCATCGTTGTCGTCTCGCCAATCTTATGATTCTACGACTATCGCTACCGCTTAGTGATAAAGTAAAGCATTACAGGGCGATTGCATTGCATACAATAAAGCGACAACCATATGGCTCCTGCCAGTTGCCGATAACTCGGTTACAAAACATGATCATCTGATACAATAAAATTTAGCATCATGTCTTGACCACATCACATCACAACATGCCCTGCAAAAACAAGTTAGACGTCCTCTACTTTGTTGTTGCAAGTTTTACGTGGTTGCTACTGGGCTTAGCAAGAACCGTTCTTACCTACGCATCAAAACCACCACGATAGTTTGTCAAGTTGGTGATGTTTTAACCTTCGCAAGGATAGGGCGTAGCCACACTCAGTTCAAGTAAAGTTGAAGAAACTGACACCTTCCAGCCACCTGTGTGCAAAGCACGTCGGTAGAACCAGTCTCGCGTAAGCATACGCGTAATGTCAGTCCGGGGCGCTTCATCCAACAATACCGCCGAACCAAAGTATGACATGCTGGTAAGCAGTATGACTTATATCGCCCACAACTCACTTGTGTTCTACTCGTGCATATGACATCTACGCACAAAACCTGGCTCGGATGCCACTATTGGGGAACGTAGTAATTTAAAAAAAATTCCTACGCACACGCAAGATCATGGCGATGCATAGCAACGACAGGGGAGAGTGTTGTCCATGTACCCTCGTAGACCGAAAGCGGAAGCGTTATCACAACGCGGTTGATGTAGTCGTACATCTTCACGATCCGACCGATCAAGTACCGAACGTACGTCACCTCCGAGTTCAGCACACATTTAGCCCGATGACGTCCCTCGAACTCCGATCCAGCCAAGTGTTGAGGGAGAGTTTCATCAGCACGACGGCGTGGTGACGATGATGATGTTCTACCGACGCAGGGCTTCGCCTAAGCACCGCTACAGTATTATCGAGGTGGACTATGGTGGAGGGGGGCACCGCACACGGCTAAAAGATCAAACAATCAATTGTTGTGTCTCTAGGGTGCCCCCCTGACCCCGTATATAAAGGAGCAGGAGGGAGGTGCGTCCGGCCGGGAGGAGGCGCGCCAGGAGGAGTCCTACTCCTATCGGGAGTAGGACTCCCTCCCTTTTCCTTGTTGGATTAGGAGTGGAGGGGGAAAGAGGAGGGAGAGAGGAAGGAAAGGGGGCGCGACGCCCCCCTCTCCTTGTCCTATTCGGACTAGGGGGGAGGGGCGCGCGGCCCTGCCTTGGCCGCCTCTCCTCTTCTCCACAAAGGCCCACCATGGCCCATTAAGCCCCCGGGGGGTTCCGGTAACCCCTTGGTACTCCGGTAAAATCCCGATTTCACCCGGAACACTTCCGATATCCAAATATAGGCTTCCAATATATCAATCTTCATGTCTCGGCCATTTCGAGACTCCTCATCATGTCCGTGATCACATCCGGGACTCCGAACAACCTTCAGTACATCAAAACATATAAACACATAATATAACTGTCATCAAAAGTTTAAGCGTGCGGACCCTACGGGTTCGAGAACTATGTAGATATGACCGAGACACGTCTCCGGTCAATAACCAATAGCGGAACCTGGATGCTCATATTGGCTCCCACATAATCTACGAAGATCTTTATCGGTCAGACCACATAACAACATACGTTGTTCCCTTTGTCATCGGTATGTTACTTGCCCGAGATTCGATCGTCGGTATCTCAATACCTAGTTCAATCTCGTTACCGGCAAGTCTCTTTACTCGTTCTGTAATACATCATCCCGCAACTAACTCATTAGTTGCAATGCTTGCAAGGCTTAAGTGATGTGCATTACCGATAGGGCCCAGAGATACCTCTCCGACAATCGGAGTGACAAATCCTAATCTCGAAATACGCCAACCCAACAAGTACCTTCGGAGACACCTGTAGAGCACCTTTATAATCACCTAGTTACGTTGTGATGTTTGGTAGCACACAAAGTGTTCCTCCGGAAAATGGGAGTTGCATAATCTCATAGTCATAGGAACATGTATAAGTCATGAAGAAAGCAATGGCAACATACTAAACCATCGAGTGCTAAGCTAATGAAATGGGTCAAGTCAATCACATCATTCTCCTAATGATGTGATCCCGTTAATCAAATGAAAACCCATGTCAATGGCTAGGAAACATAACCATCTTTGATCAACGAGCTAGTCAAGTAGAGGCATACTAGTGACACTCTGTTTGTCTATGTATTCACACAAGTATTACGTTTCAGGTTAATACAATTCTAGCATGAATAATAAACATTTATTATGATATAAGGAAATAAATAATAATTTTATTATTGCCTCTAGGGCATATTTCCTTCAGGGAAACCCCTGCGCCACGCATCTTCAGCTGCTCCGACATCCCTTCTACAACGGAACCAGGTGACATTTTCCAAGTTCTTTTAGCTGGGAGCGCCCCCAGGGCCGCATTATTCCCAGGCCGCGTGGGTCCGTCCCCGCGGCATGTATCCCTTTTATGTTTTTAGCTTACTTTGCTGGGGGCCCCCACGGGCTGCATAATCCCCAAGCCGCTCGGGCCTGACCCAGTGGCATGTATCTTTCGTGCATTTACCTGAGCTAATTTGCTTCTCACGCCTAATTACCTATGGCTATCACCTGCTTGATTGTTACCCACTGCGGGAGCCACGCGCCGATCGTCTTTCTTCAGGACCCTTCGCATGAGAAGGCTAGGCACAACGTCTGTGCTTGGGCCCATCCCTGCAGCATCGATAAATCCAACTGCTGAGCTCTGTCTGGCGGGCCGGCCCTGGTCATGTCACCTCCTGGGGCCGTTGGTGCTTGGCTTTCTCACGTGATAACCTCAGGGGATTTGTTTGGCGCAGGTTGTCTGACCACCTCGCAGGACCACCACAGTCATCAAGGATCAAGACCAGGCGCAACCCGCCTTGAGGTAGGGCCTCGTGAGTCCCGCGCTGTCTCACGAGTGCCCAGACACACCTCGTCTAGCCCTGCCGTGCAAGCCACATGTCAGGGCGGGGCTGTACACGCCCCGGGGGCTCTCCGTAGTAGGGAGTCCCCTCCCACGTACCAGTGTAAGGACCATGCTCTGCGCTGGCCGTCAACACTGCCAAGGAGTGGCTATGCCCGTGCAAGTGCGGAAGCACTATGCTCCGCGCTAGTGATAAACAACTGAGGGCGGCCTCGCGCCCATATCAACCTCAGGGAGCCCTTGAGCTCAGTGTCCGGCCTCATCACAAACCTCCCCTCGGGAGAGTCGCGCGAGGGGGCTGGACACGGGGGCTGGGCTCGGGTCAAGCCCAAGCGTACGCCACCCAACCAGGTCCCCGGACCTGGTCGTCGCGCGCCCCTCTCGAGCCGAGCCTCGGCGAGGGCAAAGGTATGAAGGTTGTTTGCACGTCAAGGGGGACTCCTGAGCATCGCGACTCAGGAGCCTAACTGGTCACGTAGCCCCTCACTCCCTGGCCTCGCCCTGGTCTTCGGTCAGAGTCAGCGGCGGCTGAGGTACGCGCGGGGCCGGGCTCTGCCGACATAGAATGTAAAGCAAATGGGGAGGAAATCGCAAAATCTTAAGCAAATATTACAAGACATATTGTCCTCACAATACCAAACGCAAGTTTAAACGCCTCCACGAGGCATGATGCATGTTGCAGGAATAAAAAAGGGAAACAGCTGCAAGCAGGTCATCCCCGAGCATCGCCGTCACCTACAAGGGTTGCTCCTTCCTTGGTGGTGTCGCCCTCACCTGCACCGCCGGCCGGGGCTGCAGGATCAGGAGCACCGCTGGTCAAAGGCGCGAGAGCGAAGGCGCGGAACTTCTTCAGCAGGGCCTCCACCTGACCCTTCACGGCCGCGGCAGTAGCCGCACAACGCTCGTCATCTACAGGCTCCAGCAGCTCATCAAGGCGGGCAGCGGGATCGCAAAGATGGAGGTGGCTGAAGACACGCGTCTGTGCAGCTGAGGAAAGAACGCGGGCTTCTTCCTCTGCCATGTGACCGATGCCGACCACAACCTCCTCAAGCGCGTCAACCAAGTAGGGAAGCGGATCCAAGTGTGTGGAGGCATCACCGCCCACAGCACAAGTTCACGCGAGGAGTCCGCGGCATGGACTCCGGGGGCGACGGCGCGGGACACCACATCACGGCGGCCTCGACTGCGACGCGAGCGGCGTCGCTCGCTGCCTCTTCCTCCTAAGCCCTCGGCATGAGTGTACAAGGGTAATGGATACCCAGGAGGAGGCCGCATGCACCAAGGCCTTGTCACCTCCTGCATCACCATCATGTGACGGCTATGGACCAACCTCTTCTTTGGCGGAAGCAGCCCTGGCTCATGCGGGGAGTCTTTCCATTCTCCGCAGCGGAAAGCCTTCAAATGGGCGCCATTGGTGTCGCTACTGGCAATGGAGCGAAGGAGGAGAAGCGAGCAGAGCAGGAAGAGATGAGCGATGGGGGCTCTGCCCCACTCCTCATTTATAGTAGGAGAAGGCCAACCAATGCCACCCACGATCGTAGGTGATGATAACCCTTTTTACATGCAGCAAGGACTCGTCAAATCGGGCAGTTGCTGAGGCAGTGTGAGGAAGCGGAGACGCCCACATAAAATCAACCGCCACGTGTCAACAAGGCCGCAGGCTATTGGGGCCTGCGGCGCTCCGCACTTGCCCTTTGGCTTCTCCTCGAAGCCAAGTCCGAGCACGCCTTGGGCCCGAGGGCTGCTGTCGGTGTTCTGGGAACGGGGGTCCCCAGACTTGCCTGCCTGCGGCCCACGGCGTGGCACTCCAAGCGGGCCCGTACGGCCCACCGTCACCAACAAGTACTCAAGACCCTCGCGAGGCGGACGACACAAGACCTCCTCAGAAGCGGCCTCACCAGGCTGGCTCGCGAGGGGCGGAGAGATCAAGGCAGGGCAAACCTTGCAAGGTTCTCATGACGTGAGCCATGACGACCAAGGCCAGGCGGGCACCATGCAAGCGCCAGCACGCACGGTGTCCTTGTTTCCCCTTTGGTGCTAAGGAGGCAAGCGCAGGCGAGGAGTACCGAGGCATCAGGCAAAGGTTTCCATATCGCTGCAACGAGACCAAGACCAGCAGGACGGTAGGACGGAGGTCACCATGGAGCCCAAGACGGCGTCACCACCAGAGCCTTTGGTAGGCGAAGACTACTTTTGTCAGGATAGCTTGTACTAGCTGTCCCCTTTCAAATTGGCCGTTATGGCATCCCTTCCCGCTCAATATTTGGGAAGAGGACCAGTGCCTCTATAAATAGGACTAGCCTTCACCATAGAAGGAGGACGGATCTTAAGTAATCCTCACCCACACAAGTCCATCGAGCACAAGAACACCTCACCTCAGGAGGTTGTTCTTCCCTTGTACTAGTTCTTCCTCATCCCAAGAGGCTATCCACCACCACCACACTGGAGTAGGGTATTACACTGCAACGGTGGCCCGAACCAGTATAAATCTTGTGTCCCCGTGTTCTTTGGGTTCAGCAAGCTAGTCTGAGAGATCATGGAGTGTGAGAGCGTGGGAGAGGATAGATCTCCGTGCGCACCCTAGTGTTCGAACCTTGAGGGTTTTGCCAGAACCCGTGATCCGACAGAAGTATACGAAGTTTCCAGATTGCTATAGACTATTCTGTTTTTGACACATTCTATTTTCTATGTGTTGTTCACTTATTTTGATGAATCTATGGGTAGTATCGGGGGTATGAACCATGGTGAAGTTGGAATACAGTATATATAATGCTAATACAAAATTGGAATGTGTTTACAACAGTACCTAAAGGTAGTGATTTGCTTCATTATACTAACGGATCTCACGAGGGTTCTTTTAAGTTTTGTGTGGATGAAGTGTTCGAAGATCAAGGAGTTATCAATATGAGAAGAATAAGGAGAGACAATAGTTCAAGCTCGTGGATGCCCAAGGCACCCCAAGTAAATATTTCAATGATACTCACACATCTAAGCTTGGGGATGCCCCGAAAGGCATCCCGTCTTTATTCTTCAACAATTATCAGTATACCTCAGTTTTTGTTTTGTTCACATGATATGCGTCTTTTGTGTTTATTTATTTTTCTTTTCCTTTATTCACCAAGCTATTATGAGATAGTCCTTCATTGATCTATAGAATGCTTCATGCGCTTCACTTAAATCTTTTGAGTATGGCCTTATAGAAAGCTCTTTGTGCTTCACTTAAATCTTTTGAGTATGGCTTTATAGAATGCTTCATTTGCTTCACTTATATATTTTTAGTTTGGATATTGGTCAATCTATATTAATTGTAGAATGCTCTATGAACTTCACTTATACCTTTTAGAGTATGAATAAAATTATCATCGGAATTGGGCTTGGAAGAGTATCATGCCTAGCTAAAAAGGCATTAAAGAAAAGCGCTTGTTGAGAGACAACCCAACATTTATCCTTACTATTTTTGAGAGTTCACATGATCAATCTATTGTAGTAATCATGTTTTATAGTTTTTTGTTTCAATAAAGTGCAAAGTAAAGACTTTGGGATAGTGTGGATGATAGTTGACTTGATTCTGTGCAAAAACAGAAACTTTTGCACTCACTCCAGAAATTTCTGAAATTCACTAGAACATGCTTTTGATCTGATTTTTTACACACGATTGATATACAAATTCTCTATGTTTTCCTAATGTTTCAGAATTTTTAGAGTTACAAAAGTATGAGAACAATTCAGATCTTCGCAGAATTTTCTGTTTTTGACAAATTCTGTTTTCAATGCGTAGTTTGCTTCTTTTAGTGTTTCCATAGCTTATATTAAGTGATATAAATTGTGGAAATGATAGAGTACAGTAGGCATTATGTGGAAACAATTATGAACCTTGTCTTGAAAGTACCCAAGTGAATGATTTGTTTTATTATACTAACGGAGCTCACGAGTTTTCTGTTGAGTTTTATGTGATTGAAGTTTTCAAGTTTTGGGTGAGATGGCGATATGAGGAGAATAAGGAGTGGAAAGACCCTAAGCTTGGGGATTCCCAAGGCACCCCAAGGTAATATTCAAGGAAGACTCAAGTGCCTAAGCTTGGGGATGCCCCGGAAGGCATCCCCTCTTTCGTCTTCAAAACTATCGGTATACCTTACTTGGAGCTATATTTTATTCATCACATGATATGTGTTTTGCTTGGAGCGTATTTTCATTTTACTAGTTGTTTGAATAAAATTATTAGATCTAAAATCTTGAATGGGAGAAAGTCCTCACATGGCTATTTAACTAATTGACTATGCATTGATCTTCACTTATATCTTTTTGGAGTAGTTTGTCATTTACTCTCGTTTTTCACTTATATCCTATGAGTAAATGGTTGAATGAATTGAATATCATAAATCTGAAATTATATATGTTTCATATGCTTATCCCATGGGGAGTAATGACTTCACATATAAGAATTATAGGTGGTAAAATTTATTGAAAGTTAGCAAACACAACATTGGTCACTTGAACAATTCATGAAAGAATATTGAAGAAAGAGAGATTTCACATATAAATATGCTATCTTGGACATCTTCTATGATTGTGAGCCCCATTAATTATTTTTGAACTTGAGCAAATTAGTTGAAGTTGGACAAGGAAGACAATGTAATGAGTTATGTTTGGGTATATTTGTATAGAAGTTATATTGTTTTGGATCCTCCAACATGTGGTGCTTGCTTAGGATCTTTTGCTAGCCAAAAATTTGTACTAAGTAGAGATACTACTTGTGCACCCAAAAACCCTCAAACCCCGTTTCATGCCATGAGTGCCTATGGATTGAATAACATCCTTCAAGTAAGTTGTCATCGGTGCAAAAAGCAATAAAATATGCTACTAAATATGTATGATCTTTTATTGCAAGGGAAATAAGTGTTGTACGAACTTGTGATGGTAAAGAAATAAAAGCGATGGACTGCATAATAAAGGTTGCTATCACAAAGGGCAATACAACCTGACGTTCTTTTGCATTAAGAGTTTGCACATCCAAAATTAAAAAGCGCTTGACAACCTCTGCTCCCCTCTGCGAAGGGTCTATCTTTTACTTTCATGTATTTACTTTTATGCAAGAGTCAATAGTATTCCTTCTTATTTCAACCTCAGTTATCCTTTACTTGGCAAGCATTATGTGGTGGGGAAAGATCTAAGCACATATGGCCATTCAAATATATTTGATCATGAATTATTATTGTTGACAATTATCTATATGATAAGTAAGTTGGGAGGCGAAACATTAAGCACCTATCTCTCTCTGTGTTCGACGGATGCTATTTGTCCTAAAAATATGCTTTGAGTGTTAGTGATCATGGAAGACTATATGATAGTTGAGTATGTGGAATTTGCTAAATCAAAGCTCTTACATAGACCCTTCCCGAAAATAAGATGAATTGCAATTGTTTGATGACTAAGAACATGGTTTGTTAGTTTTCAAGAAACCTTATGGTTTATACTTTAACTTGTGAATAGCTTGCTACTTGATCATGAGAAGTTTTGTCAAATGAGCTACTATTTATGATATATAATGATGCTAGAAAAGGTGATTGAAATTATCATTGATCAAACTTGTGCACTTGCTAGCATTCACACTTCATAAATTATTTCTTTTATCATTTACCTACTCGAGGATGAGCAGGAATTAAGCTCGGGGATGCTGATACGTCTCCAACGTATCTATAATTTATGAAGTATTCATGCCATGTTACAACAATTTTATATGATTTTGGTATGATTTGATTAGAACTAACCTGGACTGACATTGTTTTTTGCAGAACTACCGTGTCATCATTTTCTTTTGTAGAAATAAAAGTTCTTGGAATGGGCTGAAAATTTACGGTGATTTTTCATGGACTAAAAGAGACTCCTGAAGCATCAGAGTTGGGCCAGAAGAGTCCCGAGGCAACCACAAGGGTGGGGGCACGCCCTACCCCCCGCGAGGGTGCTCCTACCTTGCCGCTGCCTCGTGGACCCCCTTGACGTGAGACCGACGCCAAAAATTCATATAAACACCAAAATCCCCGAAAAGGAACCTAGATCGAAAGTTCCGCCGCTGCAAGCCTCTCCAGCCATGAAAAATCAATCTAGGCCCTCTTCGGCACCTGGCCGGAGGGGGCCATCATCATTGGAGGCCATGGAGGAGGAAGCCAGAGGAGACCATCATCATCATGGAGGCCAAGGACCAGAGGGATAACCTCTCCCCGTCTAGGGGGGAGGCCATGGAGGAGGAAATACAAGGGGGAGACTCTCTCTCCCTCTCTCTCGGTGGTGCCGTAGTGCCTCCGGGGGAACCATCACCGCGGTGATCGTCTTCATCAACATCGCCTTCTTCATCACTATCCTCATCTCTTTTACTCGGTCCACTCTCCCGCACCCCGCTCTACTTGAACATGGTGCTTTATGCCACATATTATGATCCAATGATGTGTTGCCATCCTATGCTGTTTTGAGTAGATTTGTTTTGTCTTTTGGGTTGATTGATGATCTAGATTGGTTTGAGTTGTATGTCTTATTCTGGTGTTGTCCCATGGTGCCTTTCGTATCGCGCACATGTGAAGGATTCCCGCCGTAGGGTGTTGCAATACGTTCATGATTCGCTTATAGTGGGTTGCTAGAGTGACAAAAGCTTAAACACGAGTAAGGTGGTTGTTGCGTATGGGATAAAGGGGACTTGATACTTTAATGCTATTTTTGGGTTTTACCTTAATGATCTTTAGTAGTTGCAGATGCTTGCTAGAGTTCCAATCATAAGTACATATGATCCAAGTAGATAAAGAATGTTAGCTTATGCCTCTCCCTCATATAAAATTGCAATAATGGTTACCAATCTTGTTAACAATGCCTAAGATAATTCCTCACACTGATCCATCATTATTCCACACTTGCTATTTGTAAAATATTGTGATAGATTCTAAATTCATGATAACAACACCTATTTTTATATTTTAGTTCTCCGATATCATGCAAAGCTATCCTCTTCATAACCACAACGTAGTTTTATTTCTCGTTTCTAGATGGAAGCAAACGTTCAGTGTACGTAGAGTCGTATGATGACCCACAAGCATAGGGGATCTATCATAGTCCTTTCGAGAAGTAAGAGTGTTGAACCCAATGAGGAGTAGAAGGAAATGAAAAGCGGTTTTCCGCAAGGTATTCTCTGCAAGCACTGAAATTGTCGGTAACAGATAGTTGTGTGATAAGGTAATTCGTAATGGGTAACAAGTAACAGAAGTAAATAAGGTGCAGCAAGGTGGCCCAATACTTTTTGTAGCAAAGGACAAGCCTGGACGAACTCTTATATAAAGCAAAGCGCTCCCAAGGACACATGGGAATTGTTGTCAAGTTAGTTTTCATCATGCTCATATGGTTTGCGTTCGTTACTTTGATAATTTGATATATGGGTGGACCGGTGCTTGGGTGTTGTCCTTCCTTGGACAAGCCTCCCACTTATGATTAACCACTCTCACAAGCATTGGCAACTATGAAAGAAGAATTAAGACAAGTCTAACCATAGCTTGAAACATATGGATCCAAATCAGCCCCTTACGAAGCAACACATAAACTAGGGTTTAAGCTTCTGTCACTCTAGCAACCCATCATTTACTTATTACTTCCCAATGCCTTCCCCTAGGCCCAAATAATGGCGAAGTGTTATGTAGTTGACGTTCACATAACACCACTAGAGGAGAGATAACATACATCTCATCAAAATATCGAACGAATACCAAATTCACATGATTACTTATAACAAGACTTCTCCCGTGTCCTCAGGAACAAACATAACTACTCACAAAGCATATTCATGTTCAAGATTAGAGGAGCAATAATTATCATTAAGGATTTGAAAATATAATCTTCCACCGGATAAACCAACTAGCATCAACTACAAGGAGTAATCAACACTACTAGCAACCCACAGGTACCAATCTGAGATTTTGGGACCAAGATAAAATACAATAGATGAACTAGGGTTTGAGAGGAGATAGTGCTGGTGAAGATGTTGATGGAGATTGACCCCCTCTCAATGAGAGGATCGATGGTGATGACGATGGCGATGATTTCCCCCTCTCGGAGGGATGTTTCCCCAGCAGAACAGCTCCGCCGGAGCCCTAGATTGGTTCTGCCCAGGTTCCGCCTCGAGACGGCGGCGCTTCATCCCAAAAGCTTCCTTCTTATTTTTTCCAGGTCAAAACACACCATATAGCAGAAGATGGGCGTTAGAGGCCTGACAGGGGGCCCACAAGGACAGGGGGCGCGCCCTCCACCCTTGTGGCTGGCTGGTGGCCCCCTCTGGTGCTTTCTTCGCCCAATATTTTTTATATATTCCAAAAATGATCTCCATGAAGTTTCAGGACTTTTGAAGTTGTGCAGAATAGGTCTCTAATATTTGCTCCTTTTCCAGTCCAGAATTCCAGCTATCGGCATTCTCCCTCTTCATGTAAACCTTATAAAATAAGAGAGAATATGCATAAGTATTGTGAGATAATGTGTTATAGTAGCCCATAATGCAACAAATATCGATATAAAAGCATGATGCAAAATGGTCGGATCAACTCCCCCAAGCTTATACGTCGCTTGTCCTCAAGCGAAAGCCGAAGTCGATAAATATGTCCTCATGTTTAGAGATAGAGGTGTCGATAAAATAAAATACGGACATGAGGGCATCATGATCATCTTTAGAATAACAACATATAATGCCATATAATTTCTTATGCTAAAGTAACAATTCATTCACAAGGTAAAGTATGAATCAAAAACTTCATTGAAAACTAACAAACTATGATCTCAGGCATTGAAGCAATTGCAATTTATCATAACATCGGAAAGAGTCAATAGAAGAGCTTTTCAGAACCTCCACATACTCAACTATCATTTAGTCTTTCACAATTGCTAACACTCACTCGATACTTATGGGTACAAAGTTTCAATCGGACACAGAGAAAGATAGGGGCTTATAGTTTTGCCTCCCAACCTTTTACCTCAAGGGTAACGTCAACAATAATAGTTTATGATAACCTACATCCGAGTGGATATATATATATCTGTATCTCTCCAACACATAGTGCTTGCCAAAGGAAATAGTGTAAAAAGGAAAGGTGAAGATCACCATGACTCTTGTACAAGGGTAGAAGATAAAAGTAAAAGACATGCCCTTCGCAGAGGGAAGCAGAGGTTGTCATGTGCTTTTGTGGTTGGATGCACAAAATCTTAATGCAAAAGAACATCACTTTATATTGCCTCTTGTGATAAGGACCTTTATTATGTAGTCCGTCACTTTTATTTCTTCCATATCACAAGTTCGTATAAAGCTTATTTTCTTCACACTAATAGATCATACATATTTAGAGAGCAATTTTTTATTGCTTGCACCGATGACAACTTACTTGAAGGATCTTACTCAATCCATAGGTAGGTATGGTGGACTCTCATGGCAAAACTGGGTTTAGGGATGTTTGGAAGCAGAAGTAGTATCTCTATTTGGTGCAAAGAATTTTCTCATGAAGCCTGAAGATGGCCTCCTAAAAGCTCTTGGGATCCAGCTTGTGCTTGTTGGTGAACTCCACGATCATCATGTGATTGGCATTGAGACCACGTTCAACCATCCCTTGGCACTTGAAAACTTGTTGCTCCATTGCTTCGAGTCTTGTCTCGATGCTTCCGGTCTTCTTCGGCCCCTCAACATCGCGGATGTGCAGCACCCCCTCACGCATCTCAATGGCTTGAGGGTGTCGCAGCACCTCTGTCAGGTAGGGGTTGATGAGCTTCTCAAAGAACTTCTCCTTGGGGGCGCTTGGAGACGTCATGGTGATCTAGATCTGTAGGAAAAACAGCTCAAAACAAAAACAAGAGATATTGTCATGGTACGGTGGTCAAAACCTTTGAGAGATTATATAATGAATTTTTAACGACCAAAAGAAGTATTGTGCAAGAAAACAGAGTCCAGAGGGCACACGAGGTGGCCACAAGGACGGGGGCGCACCCAGGGGGTAGGGTGTGCCCTCCAACCTTGTGGTGGCCTCATGTCTCTTTCGGACTGCTTTTAATTTTCTTAATTTTTTAAATATTCCAAAACGGAGAAAATTCGCTACTAGAAACGTTTTGGAGTCGGTTTACTTACCGTACCACATACCTATTCCTTTTCAGAGTCTGAAACATTCTGGAAAGTGTCCCTTATGTACTCCTGCGGTGTTACGGTATCAATTATATTGATCTCAACATTTATGGGATTACCTGAGATATAATGTTTGATTCTTTGACCATTTACCACCTTCGGATTTGTGCCTTTGGCATTGTTGATTTTTATGGCACCGGAACGGTAGACCTCCTCGATGGCGTAAGGACCTTCCCATTTAGAGAGAAGCTTTCCTGCAAAAAATCTTAAACGAGAGTTGTATAGCAAAACATGATCACCTACATTAAACTCACGCTTTTGTATCCTTTTACCATGCCATCTTTAAATTTTTCTTTAAACAACTTAGCATTCTCATAGGCTTGGGTTCTCCATTCATCAAGTGAGCTAATGTCAAATAACCTCTTCTCACAAGCAAGTTGAAATCATAGTTGAGTTCTTTAATCGCCCAATAAGCCTTATTTTCTAGTTCAAGAGGTAAATGACATGCTTTTCCATAAACCATTTTATATGGAGACATACCCATGGGATTCTTATAAGCAGTCCTATATGCCCATAATGCATCATCAAGTTTCTTAGACCAATTCTGTCTAGATCTATTAACAATCTTTTGCAAAATTAATTTAATCTCCCGATTGCTCAATTCTACTTGACCACTAGACTGAGGATGATACGGAGATGCAATTCTATGGTTAACATCATATTTAGCAAGAATTTAGGGAAAGCACCATGAATAAAATGTGAACCAGCATCAGTCATTAAATATCTAGGGACTCCAAACCTTGGAAAAATAACTTCTTTAAGCATTTAATTGAAGTGTTATGATCAGCACTACTAGTTGGAATAGCTTTACCCACTTAGTAACATAATTAACAACAACTAAAATATGTGAAGCTGTCAGGACCCCGATTCCAAGTCACATCGATCTAGCCGGTAACACCTCATATAACTTTGCGGCCTCACGCACGGTATTCCCACGGGTGTCGCCTTACCATGGCCTGGGACCGTTTGCGCCTTTTGGCTCACGTATATGATAGTGTCACTAGCATCCATATGACAGAGAACCCGGGCCGACATGACTAGTCGTGAATCCAAAGTGGCACTAACTTACGGGGACAGGCATACATGAATCAACATCGAGCATGTCGGTCAGCAGTGTGCGAATCCGGGATGTAGCACTGGGTTAACAGGACTCCGGTGAACCGGGCTGTAGCAGGCTAGGCAGGACTTCGGATGTCACCGCGTGACATTTCCCCGAAGGGACAGACACAAGAATGAAGTGAATCACATGCCGGCCAGTCAAGTGTTCCAGAGCAGTAGTGCTGGGCTAGCAGGACTCCGGTGAACCAGGCTGTAGCGGACTACTATGGCTCATGGAAGCACAAGACTACATTTCCCCATAAGAGAGGCTACCATGGATAAACAACTAGGTTGTCGGATCCCACACATAACAAACATTTCAATCATACACACAATATGCTCGATATGTGTAAATACAACATGGCATCACAACATAACTCTACGACTCAAGTATTTATTCATTAGGCTCCGAGGAGCGAGATATTACAAACATGGGTCTCATGACCCAACATTCAGAGCATACAAGTCAAAGCACATGCAGAAGCTTAACATGTCTGAGTACAGACATCTACAACTCAAAAAGGCTGAGAAGCCTGACTATCTACCAGATCCTGCCGAGGGCACAAGATCGTAGCTGAGGTATCAAGCTAAACGTCGAAGTCCACACGAAACTACTAGCGAGACTGGCATCTCTCTGCAAAACATAAAATAGGCAAATGTGAGTACAAATGTACCCAGCAAGACTTACATTAGAACTAGCTACATATGCATTAGTATCAACAAAGGGGGTGGTGGAGTTTGGCTGCAGCAAGCCAGCTTTGACTCGGTGGCTATCCTAAACTATGAATGCAAGTAACTCTTTTGAGGTGGCGCATACGAGTCCACATATTCACCATATCAATACACCACTATGGATCCGCTCCCGTCTCCCTACGAGAAGGCCATCCATAGCACTCACGCTTATCTTGTGAGTTTTAGAGTACCCACTTTCACTTGTCTATGAACTGTACAGGCAACCCAGAAGTCCTTTACCGCGGACACGGCTATTCGAATAGATCATTTATAACCCTGCAGGGGTGTACTTCTTCACACACACTCTCGCCACTTACCACCACGTACACGTCGTGTATCTCGGCAACCTTCAAGCGGAAGCCTGGCGAGGGAGTCCGCCACGACCTGACTAACCACACAAGTCTCTAGTCCAGGTTTATCGCCTATTCGGGTTCCATCCGAGAGGAGATCCGGCCGGGGTTTCGCTCACAGACCCAAACGATGTGTGCAGGGTTCCCGAGACACCAAACGGGCGCCCGGTACACCCGTCCATGGTGTATCTACCGCATCATAGCCCATCCCTATGGTCAGCGCCACACACGGCCTCCAACACATATCCTGAAAACACCATAAACTAGTTGCAACTCCTGGACAGAGATCAAGGCGATTAATAAGTCGAGAGGGTCCATTGGTTTCGGGCCCAACGTGTGGTACTAGTTGTTCATGGATCAAAAACACAGAACTCATTTCATGAGGACGGTTTCAATGAGACAACCCACCATGTACTCCCACATGGCCTCTCACTGCTACCTTTACCAAATCATGTTCACACACTTAGCCCACACATAGTAGGACATGTTCATCACCATTCCAATTCATTCCCGATGAATCACTTGACTCAACTCTAAGCAGTAGTAGGCATGACAAACAAGCATGAATGAGTAGGCACGTTAGGGCTCAAACAACTCCTACTCATGCTAGTGGGTTTCATCTATTTACTGTGGCAATGACAGGTCATGCAGAGGAAAAGGGGTTCAGCTACCGCATCATGTAACAGTTGAATCGATGTTGTCCTAATGCAGTAAAAGATAGCAGGAGCGAGAGAGTGGGATTGTATCAGAATGAACAATGGGGTTTTGCTTGCCTGGCACTTCTGAAGATATTATAGCTCTTCATCGATGTCATCGAACTCATCATCGGAAGCATGTCTTTCGAGAGGGAACAAATCCGGCAACAGAGAAGGAAAACACAATCAATGCAATGCACAATATGATGCATGATCATGACATGTCAATATGCTGTGTTTTGAGCTAATGCAGCTAGCAATGATTTAAATGGAGTTGGTTCGAACACTAGATTCAAATTTGAACTCCACATGAGGCATTCCAAATACCATTAATTCAAATTGTCATATACAGTGGCTGTAAGTTGTTCAAACATGCATGAGAATGCCATAAACAGATTCTTATTATTTTTCTGATTATTTTTCATATATAATTTATTTCATTCTGAGCTAGGTTGATTTTATATGATTTTTAGAAGTTTTGGGTATTTTGTGAAAATAATAAATCATTTCTGATTTATTTCAAAATTCCAGAAAATAATTACTGCGTCAGCCTGACGTCATGATCAAGTCAGCAAGTCAACAGGGCTGGTCCGGGTCAAGTCTGACTAGTGGGGCCCACTGGTCAGTGACTCAGGGCTGGTTAGGGTCGCAGACAGGGGGGGCTGGTCAACAGCCACGTCAGCAGGGTCAAATCTGATGCGTGGGTCCACTGGAATCAGATTAGGTCTAACTAATTTTGTTAGTAGGTTAATTAAACTGGTGGGGCCCGGCTGTCATTGGCCCAGGTGTTAACCTAAAAGATAATTAGTTCCTAATGGCCGGATTAGGCTGGTGGTTACTCGCCGGCGTAAGCAGAGGCGGCGGCATTGCCCGTCGGGCCAACTCCGGCGACGGGAGCAAGCGGGGCTGGTCTTGTTGGAACAGCCGCGATGTGGCACGTCCAATGGTGGTGGTTGCAGGGGCTGGGGAGGCCAGAGAGGATGGCGAGGAGCTCGGCCACGGTGGCCGGTGTTCGGGTGTGCGCGGGAGCGCGGCTGCGTTGTGCAAACGGGCGAGGCGAAGCACTGGAGATGCCCTACGCGGTGCAGCAAGTTCAGTGGACACGCGCCCGGGACCAAATGGTCACCGGAGCGTCGGCGGCAGCGAGCGCAGGCAGCGGCAGGGTTCGGTCATCGGCGAAACGGTGGCTATAGCGTGCAACCGAGAAAACGGAGAGGGGGAGGAGGAGCGTCAACTCACAGCGGTTGCAGCAGGCGTCGAAGCAGGCTTGGGGAAGGCCGGAGCTAAGCGGGGCGGCGAGGCGGACCTCCAACAGCCGAGGAGGGGAAAAGCGGCGGGGCGACGCTTTGGGGCCCCTTTCGGTAGCATGGCTCAGTGAGGAGGTAGAGAACGAGGTGGCGAAGCTCGGGGATAGCTTGGGGCGGCTCGGGGAACACGGTGGACACGGTGACAACGAGTAGCGGCGACGGTCTCGCTCGGGTGGCTGCAGGCGCGAGCGCTGGGGGGAGAGGGAGGAACCAGAGAGGGGGGGAAGAAGCAGGGGTGTCGTGGCGCTCTTGGCGCCCTCCAGCAGCAGCGGCGGCAAGCAGGAGGTGGACGCACAGTGGTGCGCGCACGTCGGGCACGCTCCCGTCCTTCTGGCAAGGAGGAAGATGACATGAGGAGGCCAGTGGGCTGGGCCGCTAGGTGGGCTGGCCAACTGGGCCGTGACAGGTAAGCTAGGTAAGTCCTTTCTCCCCTTTTTCTGTTTTCCTTTATTCTGTAACTTCAGGGCTTTATTAAAAATAGCTAGGCAATTTCAAAAATCATACAACTGACTGTGGCAACTGTGTGGAATATAACCAACAGTAAACATTTCAGTTTATGATTATTTGGACATTTAAAACATTTATCGATTTTAATTGTCCAAATTCAAATACATATGAATTAACTCCAAAATCATGAAATGTCCTAGAAATGTGTGCATCATTTTTGGGAGAAGTTTTCACCCATTCCAAAATAGATGGACTTTTCTAAAGGCCATTTTGGGTAGATGGAAAAGATTTAACTTGACCTTAGTTGTATTTCATTTAGTGCTGGGGTTTCAACATCCCCATTTCAAGATTAATTGAAATTGAAAATAATGCATGGATGTAATGCCACTAATTACAAAAAGATTTCTAGGGCTGTGACAGTATACCCATTAGAGGAAGGAAAAGGTCCCATATAATCAAAACCCCAAACATCAAATGGTTCAATAACAAGTGAATAATTCATAGGCATTTCCTGATGTCTACTAATATTACCAATCCTTTGGCATTCATCACAAGATAAGACAAACTTACGAGCATCCTTGAAGAGAGTGGGCCAATAGAAACCTAATTGCAATACCTTATGTGCAGTTCTATCTCCAGCATGGTGTCCTCCATAAGCTTCGGAGTGGCACTTGTGTAGGATCTGTTCCTGTTCAAGCTCAGGTACACAACGTCTAATAACACCATCTAGTCCTTCTTTATAAAGGTGTGGATCATCCCAAAAGTAATGTCTTAAATCATAGAAAAACTTTTTCTTTTGCTGGTATGTGAAACTAGGTGGTATAAATTTAGCAACAATATAATTAGGATAATCAGCATACCAGGGAGCATTACGGGAAGCATTTATGGCATTTAGTTGTTCATCAGGAAAGCTATCATCAATAGGTAGTGGGTCATCAAAAACATTTTCTAACCTAGAAAAGTTTTCTGCAACGGGGTTCTCAGCTCCCTTTATATCAATAATATGTAAATCAAATTCTTGTAGCAAGAGAACCCATCTAATAAGTATAGGCTTAGCATCTTTCTTTTCCATAAGATATTTAATAGCAGCATGATTAGTGTGAATAGTTAATTTGGAATCAACAATATAAGATCTGAACTTATCACAAGCAAATACAACTGCTAAAAATTCCTTTTCAGTAGTAGCATAATTTCTCTCGGCACTGTCTAGAGTTTTACTAGTAGAATGAATAACATTCAATTTCTTATCAACTCTTTGTCCTATAACAACACCAACAACATAATCACTAGCATCACACATAATTTCAAAGGGTAAATTCGAATCATGTGGCTGAACAATAGGTGCAGAAATCAAGGCTTTCTTAAGTATTTCAAATGCTTCTACACAATCATCATCAAAAACAAAAGGAACATCTTTTTGTAAGAGATTAGTGAGAGGCCTAGAAACTTTAGAGAAGTCTTTAATAAACCTCCTATAGAAGCCAGCATGACCAAGGAAACTCCTTATACCTTTGATATCTTTAGAACACGACGTATTTTCAATAGCATCTACTTTAGCCTTATCAACTTCAATGCCTCTTTCAGAAATTTTATGCCCCAAGACAATACCTTCATTGACCATAAGGTGGAACTTCTCCCAATTCAAGACAAGATTATTTTCTTCACATATCTGCAAAACTTGATCAAGGTTGCTCAAGCAGTCATCAAAAGAAGTTCCATAAACGGAGAAGTCATCCATGAAAACCTCAACAATCTTTTCACAAAAATCAGAGAATATAGCAGTCATACATCTTTGGAAGGTAGCAGGTGCATTGCATAAACCAAAAGGCATATGTCTGTAAGCAAAGGTACTGAAAGAGCAAGTAAAAGTGGTTTTCTCTTGATCATCTTTTGACACGGGTATTTGAGACAAACCAGACTAACCATCTACAGAGCATAAGTGAGTATGTTTGGATAGTCTTTCTATCATTTGATCGATAAAAGGTAGAGGGTCATGATCTTTTCTAGTAGCTTTATTCAGTTTGCAAAAATCAATTATCATTCTATAACCTGTAACAATTCTTTCAGGAATCAATTCATTCTTATCATTAGGAACAACAGTAATACCTCCCTTCTGAGGGACACAATGAAGAGGGATTACCCATTGACTATCAGCAACAGGATAAATTATACCTGCCTCCAGAAGCTTTAGTATTTCATTTCTTACCACTTCTTTCATCATAGGATTTAACCGTCGTTGATGATCAACAACTGGTTTAGCATCTTCAATTTTATTTTGTGCTGACATAGAGTGGGACTAATTCCCTTAAGATCATCAAGAGTATATCCAATAGCCGCACGGTGCTTCTTTAGAGTTTTCAATAATTTCTTCTCTTCATGCTCTAAAAGGTTAGCACTAACAATAACAGGATATATCTTCTTTTCATCAAGATAAGCATATTTCAAAGTATCAGGTAATTGTTTAAGCTCAAATATGAGATCTCCCTTGGGCGGAGGAGGATCCCCAAGGATTTCAACTAGCAAATTATCTTTCAAAATGGGCCATTGTTTAAAGAATATTTCATCCATTTCTCTTCTTTCATTCATAGACAAATCATTTTCATGGTCTAGCAAATGTTGTTCTAAAGGATCAGCAGGAGGCACAACAATAGAAGCAAGACCAGTAATTTCATCCTTAGTAGGAAATTCTTTATCACGGGGTTGTCTATGAAATTTGGAGAAATTAAAATCATGAGACATATCTCCTAAACCAACAGTAACAATATCTTTCTCGCAGTCTATCCTAGCATTAACAGTATTCAAGAAGTGTCTACAAAATATAATGGGACAAAAATTATCTTGTGGGGAACCAAGAACATGAAAATCAGTAGGGTATTTAATTTTGCCACACAAGACTTCAACATATCAAACAATCCCAATTGGTGATATAGTATTCCTATTGGCAAGCTTAATAGTAACATCAATATCTTCTATCTCGGTAGGTGCAATATCATTCATAATTTCTTAATACAAGGTATAAGGAATAGCACTAACACTAGCACCCACATCACATAAAGCATGATAACAATGATATCCTATTTTAACAGAAACAACATGCATGCCAACAACATGTCTATGTTTATATTTCGTATTGGGCTTAGCAATTCTAGCAGCTTCACCACAGAAATAAATAACATGCCCATCAATATTATCAACCAAGAGATCTTAAACCATAGCAATAGTAGGTTCAACTTTAATTTGTTCAGGGGGAATAGGTGTTCTAGTGTAACTCTTACGAACCATAGTTGAAGCTTTAGCATGATCCTTTATTCTAACAGGAAAAGGTGGTTTCTCAATATAAGTAGTAGGAACAATAGGATCAACATTATAAGTAATTGTTTCTTCTTCAACTTCAATAGGTTCTACTACTTTAACTTCAATGGGAGGATGATATTTAAACCACTTCTCCTTAGGGAGATCAACATGAGTAGCAAAAGATTCAAAGAAAGAAACTAACATCTCAGAATCAAGTCCATATTTAGTGCTGAAATCACGAAAAACATCAGTATCCATAAAAGATTTAACACAATCGAACTTAAGGTTTATACCTGAATCTTTACCTTCATCGAGTTCCCAATCTTCAGAGTTGCGTTTAATTCTTTCCAATAAATCCCATTTGAATTCAATATCCTTCTTCATATAGGAACCAGCACGAGAAGTATCGAGCATTGATACGCCTCCAATGTATCTATAATTTATGAGTATTCATGCCATGTTTACAACAATTTTATATGGTTTTGGTATGATTTGCATGGAACTAACCCGGACTGACGTTGTTTTCGGCAGAACTGCCATGGTGTTGTTTTTTGTGCAGAAATGAAAGTTCTCCAAATGAGCTGGAACTTTTTGACGATTTGTTTTGGAACAAAAGAGACCCCTGAAGCTTCATGGGAGGGCCAGAAGAGCCACGCGGAGGGCACAACCCACCAGGGCACGCCTGGTGGGCCTGACTTGCCCCGGTGGGTTGTGCTCACCTTGAGGCCCATCTTAGCGTGAAAACAACGTCAAAAAATCCTATAAATAGAGAAACCATCAAAAATAACCCTAGATCAGAAGTTCCACCGCCGCAAGGCTCTGTAGCCACCGAAAACCAGTCTAGACCCCATTCTGGCACCCTGCCGGAGGGGGAATCATCACTGGTGGCCATCTTGATCATCCTGGCGACCACCACAATGAGGAGGGAGTAGTCCACCCTCGGGGTTGAGGGTTTGTACCAGTAGCTATGTGTTTAATCTCTCTCTCTCTCTCGTGTTCTTGAGATGCATAATCTTGATGTATCGCGGGCTTTGTTAATATAGCCGGATCATATGGTGTTGTTCCTCTCTATCCTATTGTGATGAATTGATTTTTCCCTTTGAGATTTCGTTTAATCAGATTGAATACTTTTGTGGATTTGAGAGCACGACGTGAGCAGGGCCGGCCCGCCAGATAGAGCTTAGTCGTTGGGTTTATTGACGCTGCAGGGACGGACCCGAGCATAGACATCGTGCCTAGTCATCTCATGGGAAGAATCCTGAAGAAAGACGACCGGCGCGTGGCTCCCACGGTGGCGAGGCATCGGGTCGCGCGCCCTGGCCTGGCCATCCATGACTAGCTCATGCGAGAACAAGGCACCAAGGGCCGCGGGAGGTGACATACACGGGAGCGGGCTCGCAAGCCAGAGCTCAGCCTCTTGGGTTTGGCGACGCTGCAGGGACGGACCCGAGCACAGACGCCATGCCAATCCTCATCATGAGGTGATGATGGATGGACTCGCTAGGGCGTGCGATGTTCAAGGCATTGTAGTGTCGGGAAGGCATGGTAATCATAAATAACTCATGAGATGGAACAAGCTAGCTTAGATAGATGCGAGAATGATACATGCCACTAGGACGGACCCGAGCGGCCTGGGGATGATGCAGCCCGAGGGGCGCCCCCAATAGAGTAAGCTAGAAATGCAAAAGGATACATGCCGTAGGGACAGGCCCGTGCGGCCTGGGAATGATGCAACCCGAGGGGCGCTCCCAATTGAATAAACTTGGAAAATGTCACCTGGTACCATTGTCGAAGGGGTGTTGAAGTAACCGAAGGCGCGTGAAGAAGAATTCACTCCTCATGATCCACCAGGGCCCTGGGCCTCGGGAGGCTCTGGGGGCCCGGGCGGTTCCTTGAGGACCATCGCCATCTCCGCCAGGACTACGTGATCCGTGGCCTCTTGAGCCGCCAGGATGCTCTGTAGATGCCGTTGGTAGGTGGCCGCCGCGTTCGGCAAGCCAAATGGCATGCAAACGTAACTGTGAGGTGGGCCCTCGCAGCGCCCAACATGCAATGGCCAAAAACGCTCCCGATATGCGGTCTGTTGAGCCCTGGAATGTCGATGCAGACATGCAGCCTGCCGTCCTCGCCAGGATGGGGAGTTGCGCCGGGTGGTGGACGACAGTCGCCTCGTATGGCCCTTGCCTCCTGAAGCTCCTGGGTAGTCTTGGTGATGAACTCCTAAGCACCAGGCACTCCTTGCCAGTGCCCGCTTGGAGGAAGCATGCAGCGAAGCACGCCTCCACATGGTGCCCGAGCGCCTCCCTCGTGACGTTGGCGAGGTCTAAGGCCCTCCAGAAGAGAGCCCCCGAGCCTTGCCCGAGGAGGGCGCCGGGCACGCCTTCCTATGCACGGGAGGAAGGCGCCCCATCTGAGGGCGTAGGTATTGAGGTGGTGCTGCTGGTGACGCCACTCTCCTGAGGCCCTTGGCGGAGCAGCTGCTTCTTCTTCTTGGGGATGGCCTCAGGAGGGTACATGATTCCTTCGTTGTCGGGGTCCTCGATCGTAGCTGCCTGGAAGGCGCACTCAAGGGAGCACACCGCATACTTCTCCTCACAGGCGACCGTGATGATACCGCCGGTCCCTGGCATCTTGAGCCCCCGCCATGAACTTGGCCAAGGCTGGATACCCGAGGATGGCGTTGTATGGCAGACGAATGTGGGCGACGTTGAAGTCAATGAGCTCGGTGTGGTAGTTATTGCATCCACCGAAGGTGACAGGGAGGCGGATCTGTCCAATCGGGGTGGTGGAACCATCGGTCACTCCTGAGAAGGGCTTGGTCGGTTGTAGCTGATCATAAGGTACTTGGAGGCGATCGAACATATCGACAGACAGAACATTGAGCCCTGCGCCGCCATCGATGACGGTCTTGGTGACTTGGACGTTGCTGATGACAGGCGAGCAGAGCATAGGCAGAGCACCAGCGGTCACTACGCACTTGAGCTGGTCGGACGAGCTGAAGGTAATGGCATACTTGGACCACCTGAGTGGGCACGTGGCCTCGAGCCTGGGGAGAGCCGCGTTCACCTCTCGGGCGAACTGCTTGAAGATGTGCTGGGAGGCTAGGGTCTGAGCGCCGCCCAAGATGCAGGCCACGGCGCGCGGCTCCTGGAAGCCCCCAGCCTCCTCGTCCTGATGGTGGTCGTCGTTCCTTCTTGGTGGTGGTGGCAGTGGAGTAAGGCCAGCATTGCCCTGAGGGCAATCCCCGCGAGGCTGGTCCCTCCAGGCGTCCTCGCGAGGCTGGTCCTGCCAGCGGTCCTCACGAGGCCTGTCGTGCCACTCCTGGCGGGGGTCGCGGTCCTCCCAGCGTCCCCCACCTCGTCCTCCTCCTCAGCCATAGCTCTGATTGCTGCGCTCGGGGCCTCGACCGAAGCGTCCATCTCGAATGGCCCTGAGCTCTTGGCAGTCAATGGTGTTGTGACTGTGTACATTGTGGAAGGCGCAGAACGGACGGCTGCTCTTGGACGACTCGGGTTGGTCCCGGCCATGCTTCGTCTCGGGCTCAATCGCGAGCACGGCTACCCCCTTGCGCTTCGAGTCCTTGGGCTTGGCCTTCTTCTCCTCTGGGTCGGTAGCTGGGAGCACGAGGAGGAAGAGGCGCCCCTCCTCAGCTCTAGCGCACTTGGTCACCAGGTTGAACATCTCCAGTGTGGTGCATAGCTCTTCGTGGATAGCGAGCTCTTCCTTCATCTTGACATCGCGGACACCATCAGATAATGCTATAATGATGGCCTCGTCCGTCACCTTGGGGATCTTGAGGCGGACGCTATTGAAGCGTTGGATGTACTTCTGCAGGGTCTCTCCTGGCTGCTGCTTGATGCGCCACAGGTCACCCGCGGCCGGTGGGCAATCACCAGTGCCCTGGAAGTTGGCGACGAAGCGGTCACGCATCTCACCCAGGAGGAGATTGACCCCGCGGGCAGGTTCAGGAGCCATGAGCGAGCGCCTTCCTTGAGAGCCATGGGGAACCAGTTCGCCATGACCTTCTCATCGTTGTTGGCCGCTTCGATGCTCAACTCGTAGAGCTGCAGGAACTCTGCAGGATCGGGGGTGCCGTTGTAGCGTGGAGGCAGGTCGGGCTTGAACTTGCCCGACCTGACGACGCTACGCAGCTCTGGAGTGAAGGCGCGACAGCCGGCCGTGGCCACCGGGGCCCGTCATGGGGGCGAAGCTTGGTCTTGGTGCCCCCGCACCACTACGGCAAGCGGCGCGTGGTCTTGCCGCGGCAAGTGATCTTGACGTGGTGGTGCTGGTAGCGGTGGAGCGTTTTCTTGTGGCCGGGGAACTTCTTGGCAGCTTCCTTCTTCACGTGCAGGGGCCCGACGCGACGGATCGCGCCGGGGGGCCGCGCGTCTTGGCGCCAGGGCACCGTCTTGGTTAGGAGGTGGCAGAGGCGCTCCGTGAGCTATGTCGCCCAGAGCTAGCGGTGGGTGAGGCATCGAAAGGGATGGTGTGGGAGAGCCCCCAGCGGCGCTGATAAGCTCGGTGGTGCAATCCAACCAGTCCTCGCAGAGGTCGTCAACCGGACGGTAGCGCAGGAGCTCGCGTGCCATGAGCAGCGCGGCCTGCGCATCCATGGGCGCGCGACGAGTGTGAGATGATGAGTGATTTCTACTACACAACCTTCTTCTTGTAGACGTTGTTGGGCCTCCAAGTGCAGAGGTTTGTAGGACAGTAGCAAATTTCCCTCAAGTGGATGACCTAAGGTTTATCAATCCGTGGGAGGCATAGGATGAAGATGGTCTCTCTCAAGCAACCCTGCAGCCAAATAACAAAGAGTCTCTTGTGTCCCCAACACACCCAATACAATGGTAAATTGTATAGGTGCACTAGTTTGGCGAAGAGATGGTGATACAAGTGCAATATAGATGATAGATATAAGTATTTGTAATCTGAAATTATAAAAATGGCAAGGTAACTAATAGCAAAAGTGAGCGTAAACGGTATTGCAATGCTAGGAAACAAGGCCTAGGGTTCATACTTTCACTAGTGCAAGTTCTCTCAACAATAATAACATAACCGGATCATATAACTATCCCTCAACATGCAACAAAGAGTCACTCCAAAGTCACTAATAGCGGAGAACAAACGAAGAGATTATGGTAGGGCACGAAACCACCTCAAAGTTATTCTTTCCGATCAATCCGTTGGGCTATTCCTATAAGTGTCACAAACAGCCCTAGAGTTCGTAGTAAAATAACACCTTAAGACACAAATCAACCAAAACCCTAATGTCACCTAGATACTCCAATGTCACCTCAAGTATCCATGGGCATGATTATACGATATGCATCACACAATCTCAATTCATCTATTCAAACCAACACATAGAACCTCAAAGAGTGCCCCAAAGTTTCTACCAGAGAATCACGACGAAAACATGTGCCAACCCCTATGCATAGGTTCATGGGTGGAACCCGCAAGTTGATCACCAAAACATACATCAAGTGAGTCACGTGATATCCCATTGTCACAACAGATACGCACGGCAAGACATACATCAAGTGTTCTCAAATCTTTAAAAACTTAATCCGATAAGATAACTTCAAAGGGGAAACGCAATCCATTACAAGAGAGTAGATGGGGAGAAACATCATAAGATCCAACTATAATATCAAAGCTTGCGATGCATCAAGATTGTATCACCTCAAGAACACGAGAGAGAGATCAAACACATAGCTACTGGTACATACCCTTAGCCCCGAGGGTGAACTACTCCCTCCTCGTCATGGAGAGCGTCAGAATGATGAAGATGGCCACCGGTGAGGGATCCCCCCTTCCGGCAGGGTGCCGGAACAGGGTCTCGATTGGTTTTTCATGGCTCTGGAGGCTTGCGATGGCAGAACTCCCGATCTATTCTGTTCCCCGATGATTTTAGGGTATATGGAGATATATAGGCGAAAGAAGTCGGTAAGGGGGGCCACGAGGGTGGAGGGCGCGCCCAGGGGGGTGGGCGCGCCCCCCTGCCTCGTGCCTCCCTCGTTGCTTCCTTGACGTGGACTCCAAGTCCCCCGGGTTGCTTTCCTTCCAAAAATAACTTCTCCAGTTGGTTTCATTCCATTTCAACTCCGTTTGATATTCCTTTTCTTTGAAACACTGAAACAAGGGAAAAAACAGGAACTGGCACTGGGCTCTGGGTTAATAGGTTAGTCCCAAAAGTAATATAAAAGTGCATAGTAAAGCCCAATAAACATACAAGATTGATAATATAATGGCATGAATACTTCATAAATTATAGATACGTTGGAGACGTATCAATGAGCCGGCTGGAGTTAGCGACGGGGTGGAGGTGCGGCTGTCCCGCCGCACAGAGGGGTGTAGCGAGGACGCTTGCTGCTCGTTTCCCGCCAGGCCAGTGGCGGCTTTGGCGGCGGGTGACGGAGAACGACTGGGGGCGCCGACGGGGGCCGTCTGAGCGACGCGGGTGGCAAGGGCGGCCCGGCGCACAGCACGGGCTCGACGAGCGTCGGCCATGGACGCGGTGCAGCAGTGGAGCATGGATCGACAGAAGGAAAGCTTAGCGCACCCCTACCTGGCGCGCCAAATGTCGGATCACGGGTTCTGGCAAAACCCTTAAGGTTCGAACTCTGGGGTGCGCACGAAGATCTCTCCCTCTCTAGATCACGCCCTCACCGCGATCTCAAAGCCTAGCTCGCCGAACCCGGAGAACAAGAGACACGAGGGTTTATACTAGTTTGAGCCACCGTTGTGGTGTAATACCCTACTCCAGTGTGTGGTCGTGGATTGCCTCTTGAGGGCTGGGGATGAACAGGTACAAGGGAAAGAACAGCCTCCTGAGGAGAGGTGTTCTTGTGCTCAGTGAGCTTGTGGATGTGAGGATGGAATGGATCCTATCCCAGATGAGTTGCCTCCTACGGTGGTGGCAAGTACTATTTATAGAGGCCCTAGTCTTCTTCCCAAATATTAGGCGGGAAGGGATCCCACAACGGCCAAGTTTGAAGGGGGACAACTAGTACAAGCTATCCTGACAAAAGTGGTCTTCGCCTACCAAAGGCTCTGGTGGTGACGCTGTCCTGGGCTCCATGGTGACCTCCGTCCTGCCATCCTGCTGGTCTTGGTCTCGTTGCAGCGATATGGAAACCTTTGCTGATGCCTCGGGACTCCTCATCTGCGCCTGCCCCTTTAGCGCCAAAGAGAAAACCAGTACACTGCGCGCGCTGGCGCCCGCCTGGCCTTGGTCGTCATGGCTTGCGTCACGGGAACCTCACGAGGTGCCCTTCGCCTTGATCTCTCCGCCCTTCGTGAGCCAGTCTAGTGAGGCCGCCCCGAGGAGGTCTTGTGTCGTCCGCCTCGCGAGGCTTGGCCCCTCGTGAGGGTCTTGAGTGTTTGCTGGTGAAGATGGGTCGTACAGGGCCGCTGGTGGAGCCATGCCATGGGCCGCAGGCAGGCAAGTCTGGGGACCCCTTTCCCAGAACGTCGGCAGATAATGACCACTATGCCACTACGGTGACCCCTTAATCTATAAAAGGAGGCCCATGGCACTCGTAGGAAGGGTTGGAGAGTTGATGAACCCAAGCCACCATACATTCATAGTCGCTGCGGCCCCGAGGCAAACCCTACCGGGCATGTGTACTACACATCACCACACTCATTCCATCATCAATCGACCAAAGCAGGAGTAGGGTCTTACGCCTCGCGGTGGCCCGAACCTGGGTAAATTGCTTGTGTGCTCTCTACCATGCTGCCGCGCGCTGATCTACACTTTGTGCAACGCGACGTCCCCCCGCCGAACCAGCAAGGGGCCACCCGGTCCCATAGGTGGCCGTAGATATCCCGCGACATCTTTGGCGCGCCAGGTAGGGGGCTCACTTGCGCGAACCTGAAAGCATGCGCGACGCGTCATCTTCATCGCCATCTTCATCTTCGACGACACCATCGACCATGGCGCCTAAGAAGAAGAAGTTCGGCCCTTCGGCCCAACCGTCCACCTCAAAGGTTCTGTCGCCCGCGGCCTCTGGTGCCTCGGGGGATGAGGAGGCGAGCGAGGGTGTGAACACTGCTAGGGGCGTGGTTGGGGCAGGTTGCGCCATCGCCACTCCCCCTGCGGCCGACGCGGGGGCTGAAGACGTCAAAGGAGGACAACATCAGCAATGCCTTGGCGGTCATGCTCCACAAGCTGCGGGTGAGGGGGTCACTCCGTCTGCACCCTCTCCCTCCACCGACGAGCACAACCATAGCAACGGCGCTCAGTCCGGGGTGAACCACCGCCCTCCGGCCGCCCCCACCGGGGGAAGGACCGCGGCCAACGTGCCTCCTCCCGGATGAGTCGACCAGACCGCTGCGCTCGACGGAGCCAGTGACCCTCGAGTAACACTGTCGCGCGACCCTGCTGCCCAAGTGGTCGTCCCATAGCTATGTGGACGTGGATCCCCCACCGACGCCACCGCTAGCACCATCAGGAGCCGAGCGACGGTGCGGTCAACGTCATCAACATCTATACCAAGCACAGCCATGGAGGCTATGGTGCAAGCTCAGTTGCTGTGAGGTTTCTGCTAGCAACCATGCAGATGGATGAATGGCGTGCCACTATCCATTGCCTACTCAGTTTTGCCGAGGCTGGGGGCTCATGGCGAGCTGGCCCGCCACAACGTCCCCGAGCGACAGCAACCGCATGTACTGCTGGCCGAACGGAGGGGGCCGTCCCCACCACGGCAGCCGACGCGGGCGCAGCTGAATCAGGACCCCAACGACGTCTCGATGGCTTCTTCTGGCCCTCAAGCACGTCCAGGCCAACATCAAACCTCGGAGGATAGGTGGCGAGGAGAAGCGCGCGTCATCGTAGATCAACGCCACAACGACCTTCGCCAGACCGAAGGGTGTGGCGGCCTCAACGACGACGAGCCCGCGCTCGGTGTTGGCGGGTGCCTACCTTTCGAGGTCGGCTGCCCTGCCTTTACACGAGAGCTATAGCAAGTCCGTTGGTCATCCGTTCGCACATTCAAGTCATAGATACCTGAGAAGTACGATGGGAGGTTCAACCCGGCAGAGTTCTTGAGCATCTACACCATCGCTGTTCCAGCTACCGGGGCAAGAGATGAGAAGGTGTTCGCCAACTACTTCCCTTTGGCCCTCAAGTCCAACATGAGGTCTTGGCTGATGCACCTGCCGGAGAACTCCATCTCGTCATGGGCAGACCTGTGCCGCGAGTTCATCGGCGCCTTCACCGGTGGCCACCAAGAGCCCGGCAGGCCCAGCGACCTGCAACTTCTCCAGCAGAAGGAAGGAGGAACTCTTCATAAGTATTTACAAAGATTTAGTAAAGTTCAGAGGAATATTCCAAATATCCATCCGGCAGCCATTATAGCAGCCTTCCAGTCCAATGTGCGCAACCGTCGCATTTGTTCTAAGATGAATGTGCGTGTCCAAGACTGTGAAGGAGCTATACACACTGGTGGATAAGTGTGCTCGGATGGAGGAAGGAAGGAAGTTGCCTGGAGAGGAGGATTACATTAATGTTGATTCAGAGGATGAGGATGAATCAACTAGTCAGAGAAAGGGCAAGAAGCACAGTAAGAAGCCAAGAGATAAGGCAGTGATGACTGTAGAAGGTTCGGGCACACCTAGTACCGACATGAAGGCCAAGGCTGAGGCCCCCGGCAAGGAAGCTGCTGCGTGCGCTGCGTGCCGGGAAGCCGCTACCGCCGAAAAGGTTGGGAAAGGTGATGGGCCGTACTGCAAGATCCACCGGACCAAAGGCCATGACCTTCAGGAGTGTTATTAGGTTGAGCAGCTCATCAAGAAACAGAGGGAAGAGTATGATAAGCGTGATAAGGAAAAAGGTCAGAATGTTGCTGGCGGTAAGGGCCGAGGCGGTGATGCAAATCACCCGACAAACCCTTTCGGAACCAAGGAAAACCTGCCTGGGGCCAACAGAAGGAAATATGTGATGATGTGAGTGATGAAGGGAATGAAGAGGAAACCAGTGAGCAGGAATTTCAAAAGGCCACTGACGCCCTATGCATTGATGGAGGTGCATCTTTGCACACCTCTCATCGCCAACTCTAGCAATGGGCACGAGAGGTCAATGTTGTGGAACCAGCGCCAGGGGCCCGGAAGCCGCTCAAGTGGTCTCGCACGCCCATCATCTTTGATGAGGAAGATCACCCTGGCCGCACCATTGTGGTACGGTGTTTGCCATTGTTGGTCTCCCCAACAATTCGCAACCTCAAGGTCACAAAGATGTTAGTGGATGGCGGGGCCGAGTTGAATCTGATTTCCCCAGTAGTCATCAACAAGCTTCAGATAGGAGAAGAAGAGCTAGAGGTTACCAGCATGTTTCAAGGAGTCAACCTCGGCAGGAGCCATCCTAAGGGGAAGATTACGCTGTCGGTGACGTTTTTGGGGGAGAAGTGAACTATCGAACTGAGAAGATTGTGTTTGATGTGGTTGATCTCCCCCTGCCGTACAATGGGATTCTGGGACGCCCGGCCCTGATTAAGTTCATGGCAGCATCCCACTATGCTTATAACACTTTGAAGATGCCTGGGCCACTGGGAGTCATCACTATCCCATTAGATGAGAAGGATGCAATTATCTGCATGGACAAGATGTACAGGGATGCAGTCGCAGCAGAGGCTACGGCAGTAGCAGCTCCCGGCAAGGAAAGCAAAGGAAAGAAGAGGGATTGTAGGACCTCCAGCAAGGAAAGCAAAGGAAAGAAGAGGGATTGTAGGACCTCCAGCAAGGAGTCCGGGAAGCGTGCCCCCTCTGAGTGCATGGCACCCGTTGACGATGTGCAGGAGTGTTCCAACAGCAAGAGATCCAAGGTTACTGCACCCCAAGTGAAGAAGGTCCCGGCAGGGCTGGCTGGCGTTGATGGTACTTTCACTATCAGCGCCGCCCTTGATGACAAATAGGAAAGCATGCTCGTTGCCTTCCCGCGGGCGAATATCGATGTGTTTTCCTGGCAACCATCTGATATCCCCAGTGTTCCCAGGAAGGTAATCGATACCACCTTGCTGTCTGCCCACATGCCGGACCCGTCAAGCAGAAAGTCCGGAAGCATGCCTTGGAGCGGCAGGAGATCATTGCCGAGGAAATCAAGAAACTAGAGGCAACTGGTTTGCTCAGAGGAGTATTGCATCCTACGTGGTTGGCAAATCCAATGTTGTGGTCCAGAAGGCGAATGAGAAATGGAGGCTTTGCATTGATTTCACAGATCTCAACAAGGCTTGCCTGAAGGACCCGTTTCCCTTGTCGCGCATCGACCAGATCGTGGATTCCACTTCTGGTTATGATTTGCTCTCCTTTATGGATGCGTACTCCGGATATCACCAGATCTTCATGTCCAAAGAATCTGAGGAGAAGACATCGTTCATCACTCCATGTGGCATGTACTACTTTGTCTGCATGCCTTTCAGATTAAAGACTGCCGGATCCACTTTTGCAAGAGCAGTCCAGATTGGTTTTGAGCCACAGTTGTATAGAAATATAGAAGTCTATATGGATGACATCGTGGTAAAAACCAAGGATAAGACCACCCTAATCCAGGATTAGGAGCAGACATTTGCTAATCTGCGCAAGATCAACTTGAATCTTAATCCGGAGAAGTGTTTATTCGGTGTTCCCTCCGGAAAGCTACTTGGATTCTTCGTGTCCCATCGGGGGATCGAAGCCAACCCCGACAAGATCAAGGCCATTGAGCAGATCCGAGCACCAAGGATAGTTAGGGATGTAAGGCGCTTGACGAGATGCGTTGCCGCGCTAAGCAGATTCATTTCCAAGTCTGTCGAGTGAGCCCTGTCGTTCTTTAGAATTTTGAAGAAAGCAGGGCCTATGAAGTGGACCCCAGAAGTAGATGCAGCTCTGCAGGAATTGAAGGCCTACCTATTGTCTATGCCTACCTTGGTTGCACCCAAACCCCAAGAACCATTATTGCTCTACTTGGCGGCAACCAACCAAGTGGTCAGTGCGGCCTTAGTAGCACAGCGATAAGTGGATGAGGCAGAAGGTGGCCAGATCACGGCAGAGTCGGAGAAGGATAAGAACAGCAATGAGCACGGCAACGAGAGCAACCCCAAGGATGCGACAAGGAAGAAAGTGGTGCAGCACCCAGTATACTTCATCAGCTCCTTGCTACAAGGGGCTAGATAGAGGTACTCTGACGTGCAAAAGTGATCTTTGGCCTCATCATGGCCTCAAGGAAACAGCGCCACTACTTCCAAGCCCATGAGATCACGGTTGTCACTCGCTTTCCATTGCAAAGGACACTCCGAAACCCTGAGGCCACTGGCAGAATAGTGGAGTGGGCTTTGGAGTTATCCAGCTTTGGTTTGAAGTTTGAGAGCACATCAACTATTCAAAGCAGGGCACTAGCAGAGTTTATTGCAGAATGGACACCAACCCCTGATGAGGAAGTGATAGGAACAACTCTCCCCGACAAGGAATCACCGCAAGAATGGATTATGTATTTTGACGGTGCTTTTTCCCTACAAGGTGCAGGGGCTGGCATGCTTCTCGTTGCCCCCTCCGGGGAGCATTTGAAGTACGTCGTCCAAATGCACTTTGCCTGGGAAGAAGCCACCAATAATACAGCTGAGAAAGAAGGGCTCCTTGCCGGGCTCAGGATTGCAGCAGAATTGGGAATTAAGAAGTTGGTCATTCGAGGAGATTCACAGCTTGTGGTGAGACAAGTCAACAAGGATTATAATAGCCCATTGATGGAAGCATATGTCAAGGAAGTGAGGAGATTGGAGGAGCATTTTGATGGGTTGCAAACAGAGCACGTACCCCGTGCGGAAAACAACATAGCTGATCATCTGTCAAAGTATGCTGCGCAGAAGCTTCCTGTGGAACCAGGAACTTTTGTTCTCCGTCTCTCTCAGCTCTCCGTATCACCAGCCACAATGGGCCGGAAAAGGAGAAAGTTGGACTACGGTAAGCCTCTCCTAGTCGAGCCGTCCGCTCCCGGCAGAGACCCTGTCGGAAACAACTCCTCACAGCCTGCCGGGCCACCCCTCCAGCCGGGCCCATGGAGCCCGCGAACGAGGTTGGTGCTCCCGCGGCAGAGGAGGTGCCACTAGTCCTTGTTGCCAAGCCCCAGGCTCCAACTTGGGCAAGGCACATCCTCCGCTTCCTCCAAACCAGAGAACTTCCTGGTGACCCAGATGAAGCTGAGAAAGTAGCCCGGAGGGCCAGTATGTATCAGTTTGTCAATGACACTCTGTACAGAAGGAGGCCCAATAGTGTGAAATTGAAGTGTGTCTGCCGGGAGGATGGAAAGGAACTGTTGGCTAAGATTCACACAGGAATGTGCGGCTCACACATTGGATCAAGGGCATTAGTTGGGAAAGCATTCCGGCAAGGATTCTATTGGCCCACAGCCCTCCAAGATGCAGTCGAGCTCGTCACGACATGTGAAGCCTGCCACTTCCATTCCAAGAGAACACACCTGCCTGCCCAAGCCCTTCAGACAATCCCTCTATCATGGCCATCTCCAGTCTGGGGGCTCGATATCCTCGGCCCCTTCCCTCAAGCAATCGGGGGCTTTGAATTCTTGTTCATTGCCATCGACAAGTTTACAAAGTGGCCGGAAGTGACTGCCGTGAGAAAGGTGACTGCTCAGTCAGCTATCAAGTTCTTGAAAGAATTGGTGTGTCGTTTCAGAGTTCCGGCAAGGATCATCACTGACAACAGCACCCAATTCATGAGCCACGCGTTCATGCAATATGTTCATGCCCTCGGATGCAAGATCTCATTCGCTTCTGTGGCACACCCCCGGAGCAATGGACAAGCTGAGAGGGATGACACTGAAGTGCTTCGTGGACTCAAGACATGAACTTTTGATACGCTGCACAAGCACGGTAGGCGGTGGATCGAGGAGCTATCAGTAGTTCTCTGGTCCCTCAGAACGACACCTAACCGAGCTACCGGGCAGACTCCCTTCTCCCTCGTCTAAGGGACAGAAGCAGTTATCCCCATGGAACTCATCTACGGGTCCCCTCGAGTGCTTGCCTATGATGAAGTAGCGCAAGATCAGCACCGGTGTGACGACGCTGTGCTACTCGAGGAGAACCGTCTCCGGACTGCTACACGTGTTGCACGCTACCAGCAAGCCCTACATCGCTATCATAGCCACAGGGTTCATGCCCGATGTTTTGAAGAAGGTAATCTTGTCCTTAGGCGCGTTCAGTCCGCCAAGGGTACAAACAAGCTGTCACCAAAGTGGGAAGGCCCTTACCTGGTGGTACGAGTCACCAGACCTGGCGCAGTCCGTCTGGAGACTGGGGATGGCACTCAGTTGCAAAACTCATGGAATATTGAGCATCTCCATAAGTACTACCCGTAAGGCGCGAGGCTACCGGGCACTGCCCGACAGCCACCCTCTTGTACAAGCCTTGCCTCAACTGCATGTAACCCCTTATACAAAGCCGCGGCGATGACCCCGTGCAAGAGAAAATAAAAAAGCGCTATAGGGGGGCCCCAACTAAGATTGCATGCATGCACGAGCACACCCAGATCACTTCATAAGCATTTCATGAGCATTTGCATATGCATATAGACAGGATTGCATCCTACATTCACTCATCTACATGGAGTTGCAGGTTCCTACCATGAACTTGACTTCGACAAGGGACGAGAAGATTGCACGGCACAGCGATCCCTGGCAAGCCAAACAGATAAGTTTACCTCTTGTCCATTAGTGTTCTATAAAGCTATAACTTCACATGAGAAAACCTTGCTTCCCTTTTGACACTTAGGTGCTCCCATCCATGACTCGAATGTTACTTCAGTCAAAATGGTCGCAGTAGCCTTTGGTAAAAAGAAGCTGGCGAGGGGCTATCCCCTCTGTCTGTTCCCCGGCAGATATAGCTCTCCGGCAGATAAAGAGGGTGCCGGCAGGATATCCTGCTGGGGAAAACTCGTTTATTTTTATTAAAGAGGCACTCCACCTCTACATGGACATACACATGCAAGGGTTCCCGGCAAGGTTCATATTTTTCATTCACATACTGATACAAGTGCAAGCATTACGGAACACAAAAATGGACTCGAGAGTTTACATTATTTGAATTAAAATTTGGCGATCGCCTACAAGTTTAAGATTGAAAAAAGATAAGTGCTTCATAACGCCCTTTCTTGTCCCTCTCCTCCTAGGTGTAGCCGTCGAAGGCGAGGAGGGCAAAAGGAGCGCTTGGGCAAAGGCCCGGCCCGCTTTCATCGGGATCAAGGAGAGGCAGCCCGGGGGGAGCGGAAGCACGAGGGAACACCTCAATGGAGAGAACGGCGGAAGGCGGCCCCGTCGACCACCGTCACCAGGGCCAGCAGGACTCCGCGGGGCTAATGGAGCAACAGCCCGAGAGGAAGCCTGTCGGAGTCCAGCTGAAAGGCTGCTGGAGGAGCCCGGCAACACCACCCGCACCTCTGCATCCAACTCCCTCGCAAATCATACTACCGGGAAGGAGATGCAGATGCAGATGACGGTGCTGCCGACTGATGAAGATGGTGCGGGTGACGTCATTGCCGAAGTCAGAGTCATTGCTCCTCCGCCCGCCCTCCGCCCGCTGCCGTCGTCATTGCCGTCACTGTCCTCCTCATCGCTTTCACTCGAGGAGGAGCTTTCGTCGTCGGTCGAGCTCTCCGTGCAGCACCCTAAGCGACCACCTGAGCACCCAAAGATCTTGACGGAGAGCATGCCGTTCTCCATTAAATTGAACTGGAGAACATGCCCATTCTAGAAGCCATGGGCATAGGCAAAGGTCTTCCAGCCGAGGCGAAGATACATCACATGAGGGGCGGGTAAGTAGACATCAACCTTCATACCTCCATTCCCGCAACCCCTCATGTGCAACCGCAGAGCACGTGGTTGCTCAAGCTCCATCTCCCGCGCAAAGGGATTTGGGAGGCGAAGGTGACCACACACGGGCTTGTACAGCCTGATGACAAACTCCTGAGGTTGGTCGCCAACGTGGCCTTCCATCGGGGGAGGAGCCGCCGGCGGAGGCGCCACCAAGGCACTGCCCCGCCGTCCTCCTCCTCGAGCACCACGGCGACCACGACCACGTCCCCTTCCTCCTCTCCTTGCGGACGACTCTGCCGCTTCAAGGTCCGAGGAAGAGGGGCATGCTGTCGAGAAGAAACCCTCATCGCCGCCGTCGGAACACCACCACGCCCTTGCCCTCGCACCATGACTAGAAGAGAAGGATCACGAAGGAGAAGGAGAAGTGTGTGCAGAAGAACACTGCCCTGACCCCTTTTATAGGGAAATAGTGGAGGGGGCTAGCTCCTCCTACGGGAAACGGCTGCCCCTCTCCTCCAATACGGCCCCTCTGCACTCACTATGACTCTGAGGATCGAGGCCGCCCCTCTGCTCCAACCATCGATGCTCGGCTTTCAGCCATAGCACTCCTCCCTGTGTCGTCCACACCCACCACCTACCACGACCAATGCATGCGGAACACGTGGCGAGGTGCGTGCAGAACGGGGGGGTGAGTGAGATGGCAGTTTTCGCCCCGTGATCATGGGACGAGGAGAATCCGCGGGCCATGATCCAAGTTCTTCCACGACGCCGCGCACAACGCGCGGGGAAACCTGAAGCTGGCCCGAAATCAAGGCTAATGAAGCAGCAGTGGAAACCTCAAGGGGCCAACCCCTTCAGCAACCCCGCCTGTGCACTTATTAGGCCCTACCCTGACGGCGCTCAGCAGCGCGTTCGGGGCAGGCTCGGGGGCTTCTGTCGGTGCAACAAACCCTGGGTCTGTTGCCCAGACTGTGCACAGGCACGGGAACAAGATTGAAGCACCCACCCAAGTCAGAGGTTGAAGGACCAAGAGATTTGAAGAAGCAACATGTAGCCCAGAGGGACCAAGATCAAGCCAGAGGAGCGAGATATCTACAAGAGAAGGGCCTCCCTTGGCGGGCAGGCAAGCCCGCCAAGGGGCAAGGCCACCATCAGAAGCAAGCAACCAAGGTTCCCCGGCAGAGCCTGCCGGGGCTTGCAGGGGCTGAACCACCCCGCCAACCACTCAAGCGTGGCCCACGTCATCGATCGGTGCGGTGTCAAGCCGCGAGATGATTAAGTGGCAGCCATTCACCACATGGCGGACATTTCCTACAGAAGAAACCCGCAGGTAACACCCGTCCTGTGATGTGTCAAGAGAACAGATGCGGAGCTGGCAAGATAGCCCGGCAGGCCTTGCCAGGCGACCAGTGATGTGACACTAAGTGGCGCATTTAACGCACCCTGTCATCCCGCAGAGTTAGGTACGATGGCACTGTTCGCTATCATATCAGTGGATAATGACCACTTTGCCACTGTGGTGACCCCTTAATCTATAAAAGGAGGCCCATGGCACTTGTAGGAAGGGTTGGAGAGTTGATGAACCCAAGCCACCATACGCGCGTAGTCGCTGCGGCCCCGAGGCAAACCCTGCCGGGCAAGGGTACTACGCGTCACCACACTCATTCCATCATCAATCCACCAAAGCAGGAGTAGGGTCTTACACCTCGCGGCGGCCCGAACCTGGGTAAATTGCTTTTGTGCTCTCTATTGTGCTGCCGCGCGCTAATCTGCTCTTTGTGCAACGCGATGTCCCCCCGCCAAACCAGCAAGGGGCCACCCGGTCCCATAGGTTGCCGCGGATATCCCGCGACAGCGAGCTATAGACTAGTCTATTTTTCACATGCATTACATCGACACATATCATCTCTCTCTTTCCCACGCACACACCTATCTCTCGAGACTTCTCGCACGCACCATCTCTATCTCCCTAGGTCGATGCCACCACATACACTTGTACTATGAGTTTAGTACGTTATACATGAAGAGAAGAGGTGCACGGATGCACTCGTCCTCTCTCACACACGCATCTATAGCTACAAATTGTAGTGTTCTCAACCATCCCATTGGCTCTATCATAGGTTTCCCGTTGCTCCTTGGCCTTGAGATTGAGAAGTTTAAAACATGGAGGCTAAGCTGGAGGTGCAAGGTTTTGGTTAATGTGCGGGTTGCACACGACACCAACATGACACGAGCTTCGTCTGCCTGGTGCGCAGTCGGGTGAATTGTCCAAGTATAGACACAACCATGCCCTCCTTGGTATATGCGCCTCGACTTATGCGCAGAGAAATTAGGATCAGAGGGAGTACTACTAGTAGTAGTACTACTTTGATGTGTCACGTCAACTCGCACAAGAGTATGCAACACTTCCTGAACAAACAAGCATATAAGCTATTATACTCTTACCCAAAGGATCTCTATATCCAACTGACACAAAATATCCATTCGACTATTGGAAATTACTTTAATTACTGATCTGATGTCGAAGTAATTGCTGCATCGCCACTAAAACCCACCATCTCTTAAGCTAAAGTAGACCGAGCTAACCCCTATATTAGCATATTACTAAGATAAGGCAATGTAGAATCATTTAGGAGGTGAGCTTGTCGATCTAAATGTGGAGGGACACCATCCTCGACAACCCAGTCCTGGCCAGCAGCTTGGGCGGAACCGTGAAGAAGGTCAGCTCCTGCACCATGACGTCGCAGGGATGCTTGCTGCTTGTCACCTCCATTTCCACCTTAACACCGTCGGTCTTGCCTTTGGGCTCCCCTAGCAGGCCATTTGCCCACAGCTTGGCCACGTAGTGCAGCAGTGGGGATGCCCCCACTTTGATGCAGACGACCGACATGGTGATAGGCGCGCCGATGTTGAGCACGCCACCGACCAAGAAAAACACGCGGCCGTCCTCCTCCGCGAACAGCAAGAGTCGTGGCTCCGACAGTGGCACTTGCAGCTGGAGCACCTTGTCGTACTGGATCCTGTGCACGCGCATGGGATGCACGATGCTGATGTGTTGGGAGAGCGCCGGCGGCGGGCCTTTGTAGCCGCAGATGGGCACGGGGCATTTGCAAGGCGCGAGCGGACACACGCTTTGGTGATCGGCGAGCTTGTGGTAAGTGACGTAGAGCCCACAGCCTTCATGCGGGCACTCCACCCTCACCGAGGAGAGGACGGCGTCCACCGCCGCGCTCGCACTTCTGGCACTGCCACTGGTTCCCGGGATGCTCGCCACGGCAGTCCACGTAGGCCAGGTGCCCTCCCTTGCACTGCACAAATCAATCAAACATCACATCAATCAAGAAACCGGCACCTTGCTCGATCAGCCGAACGGACGAGATGTATTTGAACCTCATACACTGGAGGCTTCAAGGGGCGGAGGCACAAGGGGCAGTGGAGCAAGGTGAGGTCCATAGAGACCATAGAGAGTTCCATCATCGGGTCATGTTCCGTCGGCATGATCTCGCCCTCCTCATGCAGAACCATTTGTCGCTTTAGGGACGGGGCATTACAAAGCTTTACCATCACATATTCATACTACTCCAAGGTGCAGTAAATAACACGTGCAAGTATCAAAAGGGAAGTCACGTCATGCATGCATGCGTTGTAATTAATGCATCGGTAAGCGCAAATTATTGAAATATATCGAGTGCACTATTTTGATGTGTCGCGTCAACTCGTACAACAACAAGAAGTTTGATTACAATGCCCTCTCCCTCGCCCATGAGCATGGTGGCTCGCAGGACTAGGAGAAGCTTTTGCTACACACTCTCCCTCCCGCATGCGGTAGACATGCAGCCGTTTTCGGTGTCAGGTGGCCAGGAGCATACTGTAGTACTCCAATGCAGTAGTACCATCATTGTTCGGCTTCCCAAAGAGGCGAAGAGCCAAGCGCACCCCGGACGCTCGTGTGGCAGTTTCATGTGTAGAGTAGTCTAGGATAGCGTGTACCGTGCCTCTAAGCTTAAAATCGTTGGGGTTGGCTCCATGCTATGAGGCCGTCTCGAAGCATTTTTTTGATTGAAATAATCTTCTGGCCCTACCTGTCATCCTGGTGATTGTAGTTTGAACGCTCATCTGGTCAAGACAGGAATATATATTTTAATTTGTGGTGGGGTAAATGTTAGAGGTTGCAACAAATATATTGTACACTGCGGGTCTTTTAGCCAAGTTTAGAGGCAAGCATGTGGGGCCAGTGCTATGATGTCTCGCGTCAACTCGTACAACAAGGAGAAGCTTGATTTTACTACTACATGCCTTCTCCCTCGCCCATGCGCGCAGTGGCTCACAGATGAGGACAGGCTTTCGCTTACTACAACAAGCTATCCCCCCCCCCCCGCACACGATGGACGGACATGTAGAAGTTGATTCGATACTGTAGAAGTAGTAACATAATTGTTCATCTTCTCGAAGAGGCGAGGAGCCAAGCGCAACCCGAACGTGGCAGTTGTGAACACTCGCATGGCAGTCTTTGTGTAGGGGTGGGGCGTGGTGCGAAGCCTTGGAGCATGCATATAGCCAGGATCTTGCATGAGACAAAATTGCTATGTAAGCAGGCTATAAGCCCACTATTGTAGTACTTGCTAGTATAGCCCTGTAAACCGGAAAGGAGTATTTTCCTTTCTAGAGATTTCAACAAGTGACTACACCCTAAATGAGTACATATGGAGCAAAATGAGTGAATCTACACCGTAAATAAATACGTAATTCTCTCATTTTCCTCTCCGCCTTGGTCGCGATGCACAATGTTGAGTATACTACTACTGACTAGTCTCTTTTTGACATGCATTTACGTTGATACGGCTTGAATGCCAACGAGGCAGAGGGTAGCGGTTCCCGAAACATTGAACGGTCAATGATGCCTCCGCATTCAATTAGAATGTAGAGGTAGGAGTAAGTAACTGGAGAAGCAGAATGGAGCCAACACGATGTGAATGCAACGCAGTTTTGACTCTCATATAAAGGCGCCCCACCACTCCAACCCATCTACTCCTGGTCCCCATGAAACACTACCCACTCCAATCCAAGACCAAGACCAAGTGACCAGAAGCCACACGCACCCATGGCGTTGATACGTCTCCAACGTATCTATAATTTATGAAGTATTCATACTATTATATTATCCATGATGGATGTTTATGGGCTTTATTATGCACTTTTATATTATTTTTGGGACTAACCTATTAACCCAGAGCCCAGTGCCAGTTTCTGTTTTTTCCCTTGTTTCAGTGTTTCACAGAAAAGGAATATCAAACGGAGTCCAAACGGAATGAAACCTTCGGGAGAGTTATATTTGGAATGGAAGCAATCCAGAAGACTTGGAGTGTACGTAAGGGAAGCAACAAGGAAGGCACGAGGCAGGGGTGCGCCCACCCCCCTGGGCGCGCCCTCTACCGACTTCTTTCGGGGCGCGCCCTCGTGGGCCCCTCGTGGCTCCCCTTACCGACTTCTTTCGCCTATATATATCCATATACCCTAAAACCTTCAGGGAACAGAATAGATCAGGAGTTCCGCCACCGCAAGCCTCTGTAGCCACCAAAAACCAATCGGGACCCTGTTCCGGCACCCTGCCGGAGGGGGAAACCCTCACCGGTGGTCATCTTCATCATCCCGGTGCTCTTCATGACGAGGAGGGAGTAGTTCACCCTCGGGGCTGAGGGTATGTACCAGTAGCTATGTGTTTGATCTCTCTCTCTCTCTCATGTTCTTGAGGTGGTACGATCTTGATGTATCACGAGCTTTGCTATTATAGTTGGATCTTATGATGTTTCTCCCCCTCTACTCTTTTGTAATGGATTGAGTTTTCCCTTTGAAGTTATCTTATCGAATTGAGTCTTTAAGGATTTGAGAACACTTGATGTATGTCTTGCATGTGCTTATCTGTGGTGACAATGGGATATCACGTGATCTACTTGATGTATGTTTTGGTGATCAACTTGTGGGTTCAGTGACCTTGTGAACTTATGCATAGGGGTTGGCACACGTTTTCGTATTGACTCTCCGGTAGAAACTTTGGGGCACTCTTTGAAGTTCTTTGTGTTGGTTTGAATAGATGAATCTGAGATTGTGTGATGCATATCGTATAATCATGCCCGCGGATACTTGAGGTGACATTGGAGTATCTAGGTGACATTAGGGTTTTGGTTGATTTGTATCTTAAGGTGTTATTTTACTACGAACTCTTGAATAGATCGATTAGAAAGGATAACTTTGAGGTGGTTTCGTACCCTACCATAATCTCTTCGTTTGTTCTCCGCTATTAGTGACTTTGCAGTGACTCTTTGTTGCATGTTGAGGGATAGTTATATGATCCAATTATGTTATTATTGTTGAGAGAACTTGCACTAGTGAAAGTATGAACCCTAGGCCTTGTTTCCTAGCATTGCAATACCGTTTGTGCTTACTTTTATCATTAGTTACCTTGCTGTTTTTATAATTTCAGATTACAAAAACCTATATGTACTATCCATATTGCACTTGTATCACCATCTCTTCGCCGAACTAGTGCACCTATACAATTTACCATTGTATTGGGTGTGTTGGGGACACAAGAGACTCTTTGTTATTTGGTTGCAGGGTTGTTTCAGAGAGACCATCTTCAACCTACGCCTCCCACGGATTGATAAACCTTAGGTCATCCACTTGAGGGAAATTTGCTACTGTCCTACAAACCTCTGCACTTGGAGGCCCAACAACGTCTACAAGAAGAAGGTTGCGTAGTAGACATCAGGCGTCAATGGGAGCGTGCGGCAGCCGGTTGTGCCAGGTCGTCCAAGACACCGACCTGCGGCCCCGCACCGTGCAGCATTTCCAGACAGTGCTGGCGACTGCCGGTGTCATAGCCCTCGTCGACGCCGGCTTCGCCTCTCGCATGTGCCAGATGATGGTCAACTCCATCCGCAGGTTCACCGCCATCAAGAAGCGTGCGGACGACCTTGCCGTACTGCTCCAGCCCACGCGCCCAGGCTCCTCGTTGCCTGCCACCCTCATCGGCCTCCAAGGTGATGAACTCTTTGAAGCACTGGTGGCTCTATAGTTGCCGGAGGTCGCGATGAAGAATGTGCACCTCAAGACCGCGCTCGCCGTGTAGCGCCTCACCATGCAAGAAACCATCGATCTGCACATCTACGTCTACGAGGAAATCGTCTACATAGGCCACTACAAGGCCAGCGAGGACAGAAAGACGTTGGCCTTCTTCCAGCGGCTGGAATGTTTGGATGCCATTGTTTAGAAGCACGTCGACCTGGCCACGAAAGCCGCTGCTACTTAGCCGTCGTTCGATGGGTCGGCACCCTGAGTCGAGGAGGTGGACGTCGTCGATGGATGCATCTTTCTTCTTGCCTCATGTAACCAACACTGCATCGCCTTGTGGCCTTAATGTTTTATTAGTGTATGGCATTTTTATTCCAGTCGTAAATGACATGTGTGATCCCTTTCTCTTATTTGGCATTAATTATATGTAGTATCACTGTCTTTGACCTGGTGTACTACCTAGGTCCTGGTTTATTAGTCCCTTTTGTAATTTGTGCTAAATTTTGACCAAATATTTAACCAACAAAATGTTAGTGCATGTTAACAAAAATTATATCATTTGATTTGTATTTGAACATAGTTTTCAATGATATAATTTTGGTGACATGCATGAACCTTTTGTTAGTCAAATTTATGGCCATATCACCACATTATTTTCTACTGCTAGTTCACTTGGCTGCCGTGGTTCGCACTGTTGGTTCACTCAAGGATCCAAACAAAGGGGAGTATGGCCTATCGTCTGCTGGTTCACTGGGTTGCCGTGGTTCGCACTCCTCCGACGTGAGTAGTAGTACTAGTATATACACTATATATACCGCATGATTCTTTGCTCCTTCTTACGTACTTCGCCGACATGTGGGAGAGCCAGCATCCGGGTCGACGTGCCATGCACCAGATTAGAGTGGGGAATGGAAGGGGCATCATCCCGGTCGTAGCGCCAGTAATTCATGACTATAGTGAGTAGTCATATCACAAGTCTTTCCTGCAGTAACGTAATGTCAAATCACACAGCCCGACCTTTCCAGCAGTAAGTAAGTTGAATCCGCTACTCCCTCACCCTCCTCGCCTCTCTGTCAAACTGCCTACGCGAAAACTGCCGCGCATACTGCTCGCGAAAAGCCCCGCCCTCAACTTTTAACTATGCGAAAATAGTTCGAGCTTGTTCATTCTATATAAATACTAGTACTGTATGTTTATTCACCCGTGGGGTTGTTCAATGAATGGAGTGCCGGGGAGCACAAGTGAACAATACTACTACTAGTAAGTAGGAGTCGTACAGTTAGTCATGTTAAATAGAGAGTTTCTTTTCTTTAATGCCACATACACTAATTGAAACACTTGTTGTGGAGAAAAAAAATAATCACTCCACTATATATGTAGGCAGGGGCCTGAGCGCTTGCTTTACTACGGTTGCTCTCTTCATTCTCTCATCCTCTCCAAATCTAAACAAGACAGTGGTACCGACATTTTCTCTCTACTCACCACTGGTCACAGATCCGACCAGATCCCTTCGGCCGGTGTGTGTAGAGGACTAGGTGCATCGTTCACGTGGTCATCGCCAGCGAGGGAGGAAACCCACAGCTGCCGGCGGGGTCCGATCCTTAGCCCGTGCCATTCTCTCTGACACAGCATCGGCTCGGGAGGTCCTCCGACACTTCTTCCTCCCTGTCGTATTGTGCGTAGATCTGACCTGCCGCCGCCGACTTCCCGCCGACCCTTAGGTATAGGTTGTTCGAAATCGGCCTTGCTCTACTGCCCCAGCTCCCCACGTGTCTGCATGTGCATCTTCTTCTACTTCCAACAGCTCTTCCAAAGCCACCTAAATTTTTGGTATTATTAGAGGTAAAGCTACTTCATGCATTCGAATCTAGGACTTGGTTCAAACAATGAAGAAAGGGGGGAAAGTCGTAGCATGAATCTAGGACTTGATTCAAAGAGGAAATAATAGGGGGAAAATAGTAGAGACCGAATACCCAATCAGTCTCTTGGTTAAAAATGGAAATAATGGGAAAACGCATACAAACTGGATAAGGAACAGATCTATTATTGGTTGAAAAAAGGATAGAAAGTGGCGGCTGGTGGATAAGTCAACAGAGTATGTCCAGGATTAGATTTGTTGCCCTCACATAGTAAAAGGTCTCCATGATTAGATTTGCTGCCCTCACATAGTAAAAGGTCTTCAGGATTAGATTTGCTGCCCTCACCGAGCATGAACAAACTCGTTATCACCACTTTATGCCTCCTTGTAGGTACATTGTACTGATGCGTCCACTGTCACATGCCCTTATACCAACGTTTTGCTATTGCTAATGTAAGGGCGCATGTAAAATGAAGTGATCACACTGTTACCTTAAGGACATGTCTAACTAGTGTTATTGTTAATCTAATGCCTCCAGTGATATGATGCAATTAAACTGTGTTACAAATGGTACTCCTGCTGTTTTCCCTAGTATGATAAGTAAGTTGCTTCTTTATGCCGCTGAGTGTCCTGGTGTCCCCACGGTCCCATGCCCTTAAACCAACTCTTTAGCTGTTGTTGATTTACTGTATCTGGTAAACAAGTAATGCCACCATTAAAGTAATCCCATATTTGACGAATGCCATTGTTGATCGTAATGCTTCCGGTAACATGAAGCGTTGCTAACATTTTAAAATTTCTACTATCCTTGCGTGATTGCCATGAGCATAATTAAGATGCTTATTTTCATTTCGTGTATGTTTCATATCTTCTTCTTCACCAGCAACTATTTACTTTCTATCTTTTTGTGCAGATAGGGATATCCATTTCACCTTGTTGCTATTGTGACCTTTTGGTGAACTGCACAAAACACTTTTTTTGGAATGAGTGTCTTGTGCAGTTCAACTAAAATGTCACGTGGGAAACATCTTTCAATTTTGGTGGAACTGCACAAAATGGTGATTGAAGTTTCCAATATCTCCATCAAATTCTGCTGGTAATCTCGTGCAACATTTTATTAGCCTTTGCAAGATGAGCCGTCACTTTCACCACAATGGCACTTTATTTTAGTGGAACTGCACAAAAGGATAAGCAAATTATAGTTGCACCTTACATGAGCAGGACAACCAACCTTAATGTTGCTCAATTTTTGTGCAACTACTAAAGAAGAAACTGCCAGCTCACAGAGCAAGTACTTCTTGCTAGCTGAATGATGCAATCTTTGCTTCATTTCAGGTGAATGGCATGAATTGAATCATCGAGTGGAGCTGCAAGTTGACTTCCACTAGTGCCACTGTTATAGTAATCATGCTCTTTATTGTCTGTGTTGTGCAAACACGAATACTCAACTATAGATGTTGTGATGGTCAAGAACATTCACCAAGTTCTTGGGTTGTATGACACGGCTAGCCAAGATGGATTTAATCTCGATATTCACTTTATCAAAATGCTCTAATGAGTTGGTTCTGAATCTTGCAAGCTGGGAATCAATGAGATGTGTAGCCACCTTTGTTGTACTTATTATTTGAATCTTATATGTTGGTTCTGAATTTTGCAAGCTGAGAATCAATGAGATGTGTAGGCATCTTTGTTGTACTTATTATTTGAATCTTATTTGTTGGTTCTGAATCTTGCAAGCTGGGAAACACGGCATGATGATGCAGAGGACAACAACCATAACAAATAATTCAAACTTGGTAGTATTATCTGTGTGAAAGTGTGACAAATATGCTGATTGTGTGCGTCCTGAGAATAATAATTCTAATTGTTCTGCACGTTGATCATGTGGCACTGATAGAACGAGCCAATGCATTGCTTGTTTTAAGAATAAATTTCTATTAAAGCTAATTAAATTTAAGTAAAGTGACCACTAACACTTATTATTACAATACCAATACAGACCCGCTCATGAATAGACGTGTGACCGGAATAGGTTTCTTAATGGAGGCGTTTGAATGCGCCGAGGGTGCATGTTCTGCCGGGCGTGCAGTGGGCAAGGGAGGGGTAGTAGCTGTTGTCGCCTATACACACTCAGTTTACTGTTCAATCCAGTTCTCCAAGAGTGGAAAAATGAACTGCTGCCGCCGCCTACCCACTTGTTTACTTGAAGAGACTCCAATGGCGATCCAAGGGGTGAGCCTGCTGGATATGGATTTCCGCAAGGAGTTCACCTTTGAGTTCGCCATTCAGTCCCATGGCTGCACCAAGTTGAATGTGATGTACACCAACGATCCCGACTCAGTGAAGCTCTGCCTCGTCGAGTTCAAGCAGTACCTACAGGACGAGAAAACACAAGGTCGCAGGACTAGACCTTGTGCCCATCCATTCCTCTCCTAGCAGGGACCAGCGGATCACCGTCGCCCGGGTATGCGTACGGGACGAGGTTCTCGTCTACCACTGCTGTAGGGCCATCAGTGGTTCTGGAGCATTTGCCCATTTCATCGACATCACCCACTACACCTTTGCTACGGTGGAGAGAAGGAAGAACGCGACAATTCGGCCATCTGGTGCAACAAGCTTGTCGACGTCTAGAAGCAATACAAGATCATCAGCAACGGGCAGGATAAGGACTCCGTGGTTGACCTCGCCGAGACCATCATCGACCCTTGCTACGCCAACATGAAAGAAGACAATGATACCAAGGACCTGAACACGTGGGAGGTACCTTTGAATCTAGCCTACATAACCTACGCGGCCTAGGACGCATACGCATGCTATGACATGTACAGGGGAATCTTGGACATGAGGGCATGTCTGCGTCCCGTAACCGACGAGTACATGGACAGCCGCAGCGTCATGATCAAGCATGCCAGGAAGGTCTAGATGTTGTTCTTTATCTATTTAAGCACCTTTATCATCTTAGTGTTTCATGCATTAGCCTATGTGTCGTAATTATCTATTTTGTCCGAAATATTTCTTTTAAGAACCCATTAACATGTTTGCTTTTTTAGTGGCTATTTGCTTATGTATGTAACTAGTTCACTCGGTTGCCGTGCTTTGAATCTCCTTCCTCCCAACATATTCCCCTTCTCATGTGGACCTAGTAGGTCTCGTACACAGACATATGGGACCAACCACCTATCCATTTGTATTTCTTTATTTTGTTCAATCTTTCGTCCTCTTCATATATAGCAGCTGGCGGCGTTGCCGCGCACGCCTCGGTGACCCATCATAGCCTATGGCGTTGGCCAGGCCATCCCTCTACTCCCACACATTGTCCAGCAGTGGCAGCTCCACCGGCCCACCCTGCACCCGAACAAGTCAACCCTCGTACTCCCCTCCGCCTGCGTCTTCCCCCACTCCGGTCCGTCCGGTCTGAGGTCTCGACGTTGTCCTTGACCTTGGCGCTCTTGCCGCGGCGCCACCGTCTGTCGTTCCCAACATGGTCAGCAAAACAAGAGGAATCGGGAGACGACTGTTCCTCGAGAGGCTGACAGTCCCGGGCCCACTAGATCCATGGCCTAGGTTTGTTGTTTAACATGGGCAGCCCACGACATGTTTTAATTTTTTTGGATCTAGCAGGTATCAAGCGGTCTCTGGGCCTCCCAGCCTAGCTTGTCTATAACATCAGCAACCCAAGTTATGTTGTTTTTTCAAGACGACACACAGTTCAGTTCTATTTTTCTATAAGAATGCAAAACTAAACCTATGTTTTCCCTTCTACGCGGCGATTGATTCTTCCTCCAAAAAATTCGTCGGTGCTTCGTACGTCTGTTTTGTCCGTCATCTATTTGTTTTTCTATTTTGTACGTCTGTTCGTCGAGGTGGTTCGTAGCTTTCAGATCGCTGCTTCGTGTCCCATCGCGCTCCACCAGTATTGGGCCACGAGGCCTTCCAATTGATTTTCCTTATGGGCTGCCGGGTGGGCTTCATATAGAATAAAAAAACTACTATTGCTTTCATGGTTGATCGATCACACGATCACGTAACGCCCAGATGTTTTTCTAAAAAATACCTGATAACCAGATTTGTCTCAACATAAAAAAGAAAACCAACAACTAGACATTATAAAAAAAATCTAACGACCAGACTCCCCTCAAAGACTTTCTCGAAAAAGAAAAACCTAACGGCCAGACTCCCAAAAAAACTAACGACCAGACATTTCTCAAAAAAAACTAACGACCAAACCCCCCCCCCCCCTCTCCCCCATTAGTTCACTCGGTTGTCGTGCTTTGAATCTCCTTCCTCCCAACATATTCCCCTTCTTAGGTGGACCCAGCAGGTCTCGTACACAGACATATGGGACCAACCACCTATCTATTTGTATTTTTTTATTTTGTTCAATCTTTCGTCCTCTTCATATATAGCGGCTGGCGGCGTTGCCGCGCACGCCTCGGTGACCCATCATAGCCTATGGTGTTGGCCAGGCCATCCCTCTACTCCCACACATTGTCCGGCGGCGGCAGCTCCACCGGCCCACCCTGCACCCGAACAAGTCAACCCTCGTACTCCCCTCCGTCTGCATCTTCCCCCAGTCCGGTTCATCCGGTCTGAGGTCTCGACGTCGTCCTACGCCTTGGTGCTCTTGCCGCGGTGCCGCCGTCTGTCATTCGGCCAGCAAAACAAGAGGAATCGGAAGATGATTGTTCGTCAAGAGGCCGACAGTCCCGGGCCCACTAGGTCCATGGCCTAGGTTTTGTTGTTTAACATGGGCAGCCCACGACATGTTTCAATTTTTTTGGACCCAGCAGGTATCAAGCGGCCTTTGGGCATCCCAGCCTAGCTTGTCTATAACATTAGCAGCCCAAGTTATGTTTGTTTTTTCAAGATGACGCACAGTTCAGTTCTATTTTTCTATAAGAATGCAAAACTAAACCTATGTTTTCCCTTCTACGCGGCGATTGATTCTTCCTCCAAAAAATTCGTCGGTGCTTCGTACGTCTGTTTTGTCAGTCGTCTATTTGTTTTTCTATTTCGTATGTCTGTTCGTCGAGGGATTTCCTATTTAGCGCTGCAGGCGCCGGTTTTAGTTCATTCTGCAAACCGGCGCCTGCAGCGGTTCTAGCGCGGGCTGGCTCGTTTAGAATGTGCTTCGCCCCCGTCCTTCCCGTGGTCGTCTAGGTCTCCCCTTTCCCCCGACGACTGATTTCCTCCTCTGCTTCTCCCCCGTTTCCTCTGTTTCCTCCTCTGCTTCTCCCCCGACGACTTCTCTTCTTCCCCCAATACTGATCTCGAATCTTAGGCGAATCTCAGGCGAATCAGGCGGATCGACGAACCGTAATCTGACTGCTTCTTTCTGTGTTCGTCTTCGTCCGTCTCGTGATGGATTCCTCTGGTTCGTTCTTCTTCTAACCCTAATTCCCCTCAGTTCTTCGGTTAGGGTTTGTGTTTTTCGTGGCGCTCGTTGTTTGTGTTGCTGTTTGTTTAAGCGTGGATCTAACCTTGTGTTGGTACCTAGGGTTTGGGGTAGAAAATTTCGCTTGTGTATAAATGTATCCTGTTTTAGATCTTCTGTTTTGCTTTTGTATAAATGTATCCTGTTCATGCGTGTAAATCCATCTCATGTGACGGATGGCATCTCCCGTGTGTTGGTGCATGTCCCTCTGCCATCTGCGTAACAATATCTAGGAGTTTTGTGATTCTTAGGAAGATTTTGGCTCTGAGTATCAATCTTGTGGGATTGGAGAGTGATTCTACATGTATTGGAATATAAATCAATAGTAGTTTGTGGAGTGTATTTGTAATAATTTCGAGCATGTGTTTGCACGGATGGAGTGAATTTGACTAAATTTGTCCAGTAATATTTCATTTGTTCCCCATTCTGTCATAAGTTAGTTTATTCACATAGTCCATACCATGACGTATTTAGCTATGTCTTCATCCCATTGGTAATAAGCTATGCCTAATTTAACTGGATTTTGTTTAGTCAAGTTATGATGTTTGATTGTTCCAGAAAGGGTTCTTGTATAATAATATAATGTTTTTATAGTATTAAAGTTTTCAATTTCTAAGGAGATTTTGTATAAAAGGATTTTATAATACCAGATTTGACTAAAGGATTTTTTTCACATTTAAAGAAAATTTTCTGTCCAAGTCAGTGTGATACATGTGAGATTGGAAGTCACTTGAATCTAGTTTGACAGTGTCTGTTTTGATATACAATAAATGGATTTGGAATACAGGGATCTTCACAGATTTGCGAAGATCGTTAAGTAGTTGTTTCTTCTTAGTATTTCTATACTTTCTTTGTCTAATCTGTTTAGTATATTATGGTTTTCTTTATTATCTGCAATTATTATATATTCATAAGTAGTGCTCATTGTTAATAGTTGTTGTTAAATCTGTATTTTTCAGGACAAGAAGGAGGTGGGGTTGCCCAAGTTATTGATCCAGAAGGGGGGGGAACGAACTGAATATCCCCCTCAAGGTCTCCGCAATGACTCATGTGCTATATTAGTTTTTCTCCATTCAGTTTTTGTAGCTTTTGAATTTTGTATAGTTCGAAAGTAGGTCAATTTGCTGGGAAAAACATTTTGTGTGTTATGTTTTTGGTCTTACCAGAGGTTTGCCTATTCATTTTTAAGTTGTCCCATGAATGTTTAGTATGCGTCTATTTATTTATTTATTTATTTGTAGATCACATACTTTCCTTCTCTGAAAGTAACATGTTTCCTTCTCACATTTGATCTGCAGTCCTTGTTCAACTGATCTTTTTTATCTAAACGCTTTTTTAAGTGCTATAAGTGTGTTTACATCATATTTTTTAGCATGTTAACTTCATCTTGAGCCATTTAGTATGCCATTGTTTCTTGGCAAATTCCCCCTTGGTAAATATGTTGTTCTACTTCAACTATTTTTTACACATGTTAGTTCTTCAATAATAGCAAATAAAAAAAAGATATAGATACCCGCTCAAGACATTCACATAAATACAGTGAATCTAGAACTTGGAATCAGCTATACTTATGACACATGTAGATTTGTTTTAGCTTTAATTTTTTTGTTTTTGAACTAGAACTTGGATTTGTAGAATATTTTAGTTTTTCTGAGCTTTATTGTGCAATCCCTTTAGTTTGTTATGCTTTTCTATATTATCTGCAATATTATAGATTCATAAGTAGTGCTCATTTGTTGATAGTTGTTTTTCAATCTGTATTTTGCAGCCCAAGAAGGAGGTGGGGTTGCCCAAGTTGATGAACCAGAAGGTGAGGAACCAACTGAATATCCGCCACGAGGTCTCCGCAATGACTCAGGTGGTATGTTAGTTTTTCTTCGTTCAGTTTTGTAGTTTTCAAATTTGGTATAGTTTGCAAGTACATTATATTGTTGGAAAAACAATATGTGTGTCATGTTTTTGGTGTTACCAGATGTTTATCTATTCGTTTGTAACTTTGTCCTGTGAATGCTTAGTCTATGTTTTTTATTTATTTATGTGTAGATCATTTTTTCCTTCTTTGATAGTTACATGTTTTCTTCTGATATTTTTCTTGAAATCACTGTTCATATATAGTTCAATGTATCTGCTTGTTTTGGTGGTTCTGCAGTGTTTTTTGTTATATTCTTCCAGATTATGCTTATTTCAAATTCCATATTTTTTTTAATCTCTAGTATTTTCCTATCATCTATTTTGTGCCCTGCGTCATACTGTTTTGGCAACACCAAGTTCTTCTACTCTCTGAGAGATGTTTCTGCTATTCCTTCACTCGACTTTGCGCAATTGGCACTGGATTTCATGCGTGAGGAGTCAGAGCGTGTCGGGAAAACTGATCCATGAACACCTATGGGACCGGCGGACCGAGCCCCTTTCGGTTCGGCAGGGGGCGGAGGTCGCACGAAGAGCGAATCGAGGCGAAGCACACGAGCAGTTTACCCAGCTTCGGAGCTCTCCGGAGAGATAATACTCCTACTGCTGCTTGTCTGATTGTATTGAGTTCTTGCTCGGGAGCGCTGAGTGCTACAGTACACTCGAGCTGCTAACGAGACCGAGCATGAGTGTGTTTCTGGCTTCGAACTGAACCGAACCTTGTCTACGTTGCGCATGGGCCTCCTTTTATATGCTCAAGGGGTCACTGACAGGTGGCAAAGTAGATAGGGGTAAAAACGTAAAAAGAGAGGTGGTAGGTACAGCTACCTGTACAGTGTGTCCTACCTAACCCCGACGGCAGGGGACAAAGGCATTAAATGCCCGTCTGCGTCTCCCAAACAGTGCAGAAAAGGACCGTCAGGGACGCCACCGCCTGCCACGATGGCAATCTTGTCAGCATCGCATGCCACCACGCACCGCTGGCTGCACAGCCTCCCGCCACGCGCGCCTGGAAAGGCCCCAGGGTGACACGTTGGTGGATGCGCTGGAGCGTGGGCACAGAGTGGCCGCTTGCCGCGGCAAGCGCCTTGCCGCGTTGTTGTCTTGTCGCGTCCAGAAGCTTGTCGCTCACCGGGCCTTGCTGGGACGCGTGGCGCGTTGCGGCAAGTTCCTTGAAATGCCTTGGCTGGCCTTCCCGGCAAGCTCCTCTTGCCGGGGTCTTGTCTCCTTGGCTTGAATACTTTGTTCTTGAATGGCTCCAAAGGAACCACGGAGGACCTTGGCGGTCACCCGGCAAGCCTTGCCGCGGGGCGCTGCAACTGCCCGTGCACAAGTTCGGGATACTAGGGTACCCCTACTCTAGTACACCGACAGGAGCCCCCGAGCCCGGGCCACACACGGTGCCGAGCGCTGTTGGGCCAGGCCCAAAACAGGGCACGGGCACGCGCGGCCTGGGTTACGCCGTATCTTACTCCGCATCCATCGTGCCCTCCCCCAACGGCACGCGTCGAATGCGGCATCGTGGGAGAGATCGTGGGTGGTTTCTTTATTCGGAAGGGCGAAACGTCCGCCCCCTCCCTCTTTATAAGCAGGGGAAACAGGGGCAGTTCGCCCATCTCGCCGGTCGTTACCCCAGTTTCACAAATCTCCGCCGCTCCCCCCTTCTTCCCGAAGTCGAAAGAGAGCAGCGCTCCGCCTCCCATTGCCACCAGCACCACCAACGCCGTCGATCTCCCCGACCACCTCCGCCATGGCTCCGAAAGCCGACAAGGGGAAGGGCATGAAATCGGTCGAGGCGCAGCGGCTCGAGGCGCTGCGAAAGGAGTGGGCCATCTTCCCCCCTCAGCTTGCCACGAAGGAGCTGAGGGAGTACTACTACCTCTTCTGGTCGACGGAGACGCGGGCGCATCCGCGCACGAGGGTACTCCCGGCTGCCGCTTCGGAACTGGCTCCAAACGGGTACCCCTTCGTCGCGCTGTTCTTCTACTGCGGGCTCTGCCCGCCCTTCTCTGAATTCTTCTGTCATATCATGAACACCTACGGGTTCCGCCTCCTTGACTTCACCCCCAACGCCGTTCTGACCATGGCAGTTTTCGCACATTTGTGCGAAAACTTTGTCGGAGTCCACCCAAATGTAGCTCTCTTCCGCCATTTCTTTATGCCCCGGGTTGAGAGAGGGGAGCCTCTTGCCGGCGGGATCGCTTGGATCTCGAGAGTCGGCAAGAATGAAGCTTATCTGGAGGGAGAGCTCCGCAGCAAGTGTGAGGAGTGGAGAGCGGAGTGGTGCTGGATCGTCGAGGAGAACCCGCAGCCGTTTACTGCCCTGCGCCAAGCCCCAATAGTGCACGGCAATGATTGGAGCAACATGGCCTCGGAAGACGACAGGCTGAAGATTGCCATCACCCGGATCCTTCGCCTTAGGCTTGCCGGGCTCACCGTAGGCGCCGTTGGCGCAGATTTTCTTCGCCGCCCCATCGCCCCCCTGCAGGAGAGGGGGAGACCCGCCTGGGAGTTCCAGAACTCGGCGGATATCATGAGGCTGCGCCCGGGCCTCAACTTCAACTTCACCGTCCTGGAGCTGGACGCAATGCTCCTAGAGCTGTTCAAGCGCGACCCCCAACATCCATTCGTGCTGCCGAGGGGTGTCGTTCCGTTGTGCAACAACTCCTCGCTCGACCGCATCCGTGCAATGATGCCGTTGTGCGATTCGCACGGAATCGTCCCGACCTGGCAAGAGCCTACCGACGATGTTGTGCGGCAGTTCTTTGACAGCCTGGAAGAATTGCCGATCCGCGCCGATGAACAGAAGAGCCTCACCCGCGACACCACCGATGATGAGATGCAGCGCATCGCCACCAGGCTGGAAGAGGTGGCAGCAGCCGCTGCCGCGGGCGAGTTCGGCTTCACCGTGGAGGAGGCAGAGGCAGCAGAGGCGGTGAGCCTTGTCGAGCGAGAGGAGTTTGCCGGTATGGAAGAGCTTGCCGGGCCTGAGGCTGAGTCGAGCGAGCCCGGCGAGGGAGATCTTGTCGGGCCCGAACCTTCAGACAGCTTGCCGCAAGCGGAGCCTCCAGCTCCACCAAGAAGGCGTCTCCGCAAGGCCGGGGACGTAGCAGGGTGGCAGACGGGTCAACAGCCGCCATGCCGCGCGACACGCTCTACCGCGGCAAGCACTGTTGCCGCGGGAGCGCCTCACGCCGATGCGCCAACTGGAGCGGGGTCTTCCCGGTCCACCGCCACTGCCCCCGCCAAGCGGACGAGGGAGCCTACTCCTCCGCCTCGTCGCACCGGAGGTGAGCCAGACTTCGATCTCTCCGCGCTCAGCTCCGACGAGGAAGAAGAAGAGTAAGATTCCTTGCCGCACTTGTTGCTCTTCAATTTTTGTTGCTTTGTCTTGTATCTGACTTGCTTCACTCTGAACCCATTCCTTTTCAGGACGCTGGCCCAGAGAGCGGCGAAGAGAGCCAAGGTCCCGGTGATTGTCATCGAGGACGAACCCACCATGCCAGCAGAAGGTGCACCCGAGACCACCTTGTCGGACCCGGCAATCATTCCCTAGAGCAGCCCCCAGCGCAGCCCCCAGCGTAAGTGTATGGTTTACTTTCTGCCATCAGGCGCGCATAGGTGCTCTTTTCTTTGCTGATATCTGCCTGTTGGTTTGTGTAGGAGCAGAGTAGCCTCACCAGGAGCGTCCAGAAGCCGCTCCCGAAGCGCCATCTGCTTCGACTACACCGCCAAGGGAGGATTCCCCGGCAAGGGAGCGTTCTCCGGCAAGGGAGGACTCTCCGGCAAGGGACAGTTCTCCGGCAAGGGACGGCACCAGTGATCCTCCGGTGGTTGAGACCTCGACCGCAGATCCTAGCACAGGTAATCCCTTTGCCTGAGAACTTGCCCTTGGGTTTTTCTTCTTCTGACTTTCTTTTTGCATATTTGCTTGACTTCTCTCCCTTTTCCGTTCGTCAGATCCACCTGCCACGGAGCCGATGGAGACCGAGGACGCCGGCGAGGAGGGCGCGCGTGGCAGTGCCGACGACGCCGTCGCCACTGAAGGAGAGGCCGGCGCTGATGAGCCCGCCGGCGAAGAGACCGCCGAAGCTGCCGCCGCAGAGGCTGGCGAGGAATCCGGCGATCGCACTGATGGCCCCGAGGCCGCAGGAGCGCCAGGCGCTGCGCCGACCGCCGATCCCTCCGCCGCTGCTGCAGAGCCAGGCTCCGAAGAGCCCCAGCCCGGCGCCTACTTGAAGGCCGGCGATGGCATCTTCATCAAGCTCCCCTGGGCGTCAAGCTCCAGGGCACCGGTCGAGGGAGAAATCCTGGACGGAGAGGTGCTTGCCTCCGCCGGGCTGACGCTGGTTGACGCGCCAAGCAGCAGCAGCGACGAGCCTGAAGAGGAGCGGCTGCTGCGGAAGCTGACGTCGCTCTACCGCGCCCGACAAGCCAAGCTGGCCTCCCGAGAAGCGCTTGTCGTGAAGGCGGGAGTTGACATTGAGAAGCGCGCGGAGGAGCTCCGGGGCCTCAGGCAGGAAGCTCTCCGGTCCTTGGCGGAGGAGCGGGAGAAACTTCTCGAGGAGCGGAAAGCCTTCCTCCTCGAGAAGGCTGAAGCTGAAGAGAAGCAATGGCTTGTCGCTGAAAACCTATTCGCGCAAGAAGGAGAATTGGTGCAGCGCAAGGTCAATCTTGACAGCCACGAGGAGGAGCTTGCCGTGCGCGAGCAAGCAATTGGCGGGGCTCTCAAGGAGGCAAAGGATGCTGCCACAGCTGCCGAGGCCGCCAAGAAGGAGCTGGAGACAAAGGTGGCGCAGCTGGAAGCTGATCTCGGGGCGAGCGGCGAGGAGCTTTCCGCGCTCAAGCGTGAGCGCGAGAAGGATGCTTCTGCTCATGGTGAGCTGCAGGGTCTTCTCGCTGAGAGGAGCAAGGAGCTCAGCGCCGCCAAGGACTCCAACGCAGATCTCAAGCTGAAGCTGGCCACGTTGACTCAGACGCTGGACGGTGCCAGGGAGCGGGAGGTGGCGTTGTCGGAGAAGATCAAGGCCGACGAGGTGTTGCTGGCGAATGCTGCTGCCGCCCAGGACGCTTTTAGGGAGACCGTGGAGCACTGGACGGAGGGTCTCGTGAATATTGCTGCAGCCATTGACGGGGAGCTGGCGCAACTGGGGATGGAGGACCTTGGGTACTCCTCCGACGAGCGCCTCCAACCCAGCGCCAAGCTCAGCTTGTTCTTCAAGGGCGTGGCGACGGCCCTCCAGCGACTCCGGGAGAAGATCCCAAAGCAGCTGGCCGACGAGTCGCGCAAGATCTGCGCGGGAGTTCTTCAGAAGGTGCTGATGAAGGTGGCCTTCCGCAACCCAGGCCTCAATCTCACCAACGTCCTCAGGTCACTGCCACCAGATACTGATCTGGAAGCGCTCAAGGCCCTTGTCGCAGCCATTGTGGACAAGGTGAGCGAGATCAAGAGGGTCGAGGGCGATCGCGTAGATTAGGCCGCCCGTTTTCTCTTTTTCTTGTCGCTGCTGGTCATGTTATGAGAACAATCTATTAGAGCTGCGACAGGCTATCTTGTAATATACCTCTATTTTGGGTAGAGATTGCTATGTTATTTCCTTTACTTGATTCCTTCCTTTGTATGTTTTTGCCCTACGCTTTTAGGGAACTTGTCAGCGCAGGCACCTTAGCCGCGAGCGCTGGGTGCGGGACATCAACAGCCTGCTGGCGGTGGTGCTACCGGCAAGAAACCTTGTCGCAACTAGTCGCAGCTCACTTAAGTTGTTGAGCAGACTCGAAACAAAATAAGGGCGCAACTAGCTGCGAGTTGGTTCCTCCGCGCACAGGTTTTCCATACAAAGTACGGTCGTTCGAGGAAGATAACTTAAAATTTTTAAAAAACTGATTGCTCAAACTTTGGCAACTTATCTTTTCTGTTGTTTGCTTTCCGGTAAGGCGAAACTTCCTTGAACGATGCCTGGTCCATACCATTGTCTTCTCCTTTCCCCCCGGCGAACTTGTGTGCGAGGGAACCTTCCTTTCCTTTTTGAGAAAAAGAAAGAAGAGAAAATAAAGATATGGAGCCTTACGGCTCATTACTGCTTACCGGGGTTAGGTGCTGCACAAAGTGTCAGATAACGCATGCAAAAAGAAGTATAAAGCATGAAATTGACAAGATGAGCTTTATTTATGCACGGGTTCTGCGCCCGGCTTTGTACAAAGGATTACATGCAACATCGGCAAGACTTGTACAAAAGGTGGTTGCCGGAACGGGTTCCGGCAACCGCGCCTTACGGGTAAAACTTACGAAGATGCTCAATGTTCCAGGAGTTGCTCACCGGAATGCCATCTTTGGTCTCAAGGCGGACAGCGCCAGGCCTAGTGACTCGTTTCACCCGATAAGGGCCTTCCCACTTTGGCGTCAACTTGTTGGAATTCTTGGCGGACTGAACGCGCCGAAGAACAAGGTCGCCTTCCTCGAAACTTCTGGCATTAACTTTGCGGCTATGGTAGCGGCGCAAAGCTTGCTGGTATCGAGCAGCTCGTACAGCAGCCTGAAGACGGTCCTCCTCAAGGAGCACCGCGTCATCTTGTCGCAGCTGCTCTTGCTCGAGCTCATCATAAGCGAGCACTCGAGGTGACCCGTATACGAGTTCCGTGGGGAGAACTGCCTCTGCTCTATAGACTAGAGCGAAAGGTGTCTGGCCAGTGGCTCGATTTGGTGTCGTCCTGATCGACCAAAGAACCACCGGCAGCTCCTCAATCCAGTTCCTTCCGCACTTGCGCAGCCTGTCGAAAGTCCTGGTCTTGAGCCCGCGCAGCACTTCAGCGTTTGCTCTCTCTGCTTGACCATTGCTTCTTGGATGAGCAACAGAAGCGAAGCAGACCTTGGCGCCAAGATCTTGGACGTACTGCATGAAGGTGCGGCTCGTGAATTGTGTGCCGTTGTCGGTGATGATCCTGTTAGGGATCCCGAAACGGCAAACAATCGACCTGAAGAACTTGACTGCTGACTGTGCTGTCACCTTCCTCACTGGTTCCACTTCCGGCCACTTTGTGAACTTGTCGATCGCTATGTACAAGTACTCAAAGCCCCCGACAGCTCGGGGAAAGGGGCCGAGGATGTCGAGCCCCCAGACCGAAAATGGCCAGGATAAAGGGATCGTCTGGAGAGCTTGAGCTGGCTGGTGTATCTGCTTGGAATGGAACTGGCACGCTTCACACTTGGTTACTTGTGCAGTTGCATCCTGGAGGGATGTCGGCCAAAAGAAACCTTGCCGGAACGCTTTGCCGGCAAGTGCTCTTGCGCCAATGTGGTGACCACATATGCCTCCATGTATCTCTGCCAACAGCTTTTGTCCGTCTTCCCGGCGAATACACTTCAATTTCACACCGTTGAGTCTTCTTCTGTACAGTATGTTGTCGACAAACTTATACATACTTGACTGTCGGGCTACTCTTTCCGCTTCTTCTTGCTCCTCGGGAAGTTCTCCTATCTGAAGGAAATGGACAATCTGTTGTGCCCATGCTGGAGCTTGCGGCTCGACAACAAGGACTAAAGGCGCATGTGCTGCTGCGGGAACATCCGCTTCTACGGCGAGAACCTGCGGCTTGGCCGGAGCTTGACGTTCCCCGGCAAGCTTGCCGGAGCAAAACTTGTCGGGAGCGTCTGCTACGACGGAACAAACCCTAAGGCTTGCCGGAGCAGACTGCTCCTCAGCGCTCTTGGTGTTGATCTTGGGGACCTTCTTGGCGGCGGCTTTGGGGAGCTCTGCCGGAAAATAGTCACCAGAAATCAACTTCCTCTTCTTGCTCTGTCCAGTTGATGGTGTTACAGACAGTTGAGTCAGCTTGAGCACAAAGATCCATGGTTCCACAGGTAACTTAAGTGCGGCACACTTCGACAGGCCATCAGCAATGTCATTCTGAGCTCTTGGAACATGTTCCATTTGTAGGCCGTCAAAGTGCTCTTCTAGCTTTCTCACTTCATCAACGTAAGCTTCCATCAACGGACTCTGATAATGCTTGTTCACTTGTCGGACGACAAGCTGCGAGTCACCCCTGACAATGAGCTTCTTAATCCCAAGGTCTGCTGCGATCCTGAGACCGGCGAGCACGCCTTCATACTCTGCGGTATTGTTCGTTGCCTGCTCCTTGGGAAAATGCATCTGGACTACGTACTTGAGGAGCTCTCCGGTGGGTGCGACAAGTAGCACGCCCGCACCGGCGCCTTGCAGCGAGAAGGCACCATCAAAGTACATCAGCCACTCTTTGTTTGCTTCCTTGACGGGGATGCTCGTTTCTGGAATCTCTTCATCTTGTGTTGGCGTCCATTCTGCTATGAACTCCGCCAATGCCCTGCTTTGGATAGTTGAAGTGCTCTCAAACTTGAGGCCAAAGCTTGACAGTTCTAGTGCCCACTCGACAATCCTGCCTGTTGCTTCTAGATTTTGCAGTATCCTCTTCAGCGAAAAACGAGTGACGACTGTGATCTCATGTGCTTGGAAGTAATGGCACAGCTTTCTCGAGGCCATGAGAAGGCCGAAAAGCAGTTTCTGCACCCCAGAGTACCTTGACCTAGCCCCCTGCAGAAGGGAACTGACAAAGTAAACTGGGCGCTGCACCATTCTTTTCTGCACCTCCTTATGCGTCTGCGCAGATCCATCTTTGTCGGGACCAGAGCTTGTCGGTGAAGTCTCTTGCTTGTCGCTGGATGCATCTGCCGTGGTTGCTGGCTCACCATCCGCCTCCCTCTCCGCCACTAACGCAGCACTAACCACTTGATTGGTTGCCGCTATATATAGCAGCAACTTCTCTTGTGGCCTAGGTGCGACAAGTGTTGGAGTGGAGGACAGGTATCTCTTCAAGTCCTGCAGCGCAGCCTCCACCTCCGGAGTCCATTTCATTGGACCTGCCTTTTTCAATATTTTGAAAAACGGCAGGGCGCGCTCAGCAGATCTTGAGATAAACCTGCTAAGAGCAGCCACGCAACCGGCAAGTCTTGGTACATCCTTGACGCGCTTTGGTGCTTCAATCTGCTCAATGGCCTTGATCTTGTCGGGATTGGCTTCAATTTCCTGCTGAGACACGAAGAACCCGAGAAGCTTGCCGGAGGGGACTCCAAACACACACTTCTCGGGGTTTAGCTTGAGGTTGATCTTGCGCAGATTTGCAAACGTTTCGTCTAAATCTTGAATCAGGGTCGCCCTGTCCTTGGTCTTGACCACTATGTCATCCATGTAGGCTTCCACATTTCTGTGCATTTGTGGCTCAAAAGCGTGGTGGACTACCCTTGCAAATGTTGAACCAGCATTCTTCAAACCGAAAGGCATCCGTACGAAACAGTACATGCCACACGGGGTGATGAATGCGGTTTTCTCCTCATCCTCTTCTGCCATGAAGATCTGATGGTATCCTGAGTATGCATCAAGAAATGAAAGCAAATCACATCCGGCCGTGGAGTCAACAATCTGGTCGATGCGCGGCAAGGGAAATGGGTCTTTGGGACAAGCTTTATTGACATCGGTAAAGTCGATACAAAGCCTCCATTTCCCGTTAGCTTTGCGCACAACTACAGGATTGGCCAACCATGTAGGGTGGAGCACTCCTCTGACAAGGCCTGCTGCTTCCAATTTCTTGATTTCTTCTGTGATGAACTCTTGGCGCTCCACCGCCTGTTTCCTGACTTTCTGCTTGACGAGCCGCGCATGAGGACAGACGGCCAGGTGGTGCTCAATTACTTTCCTGGGAACACCGGGGATGTCAAACGGTTTCCACCCAAACACGTCGACGTTCGCCCGCAGGAAAGCAACAAGCGCGCTTTCCTATTTAGGGTCGAGAGTAGCACTGATGGTGAAAGTACCACCAGTGCCGTCCTCCTTGGCGGACACCTTCTTGGTTTTTGGTGGAGCTGCCATTGCCTTCTTACACTTGCCGGTGGAGCTCGATGGTGCATCCTCGACGGTAGCGCAGCACTCCGAAGAGGTGCGCTTGCCGGAGTGGGCATCAGAACTCTTGTCGGACTTGGTCTTTTTCTTCCCCCCGGGAGCTTCAGCGGCAAGTGATTTGCGATCTGTTGCGGCTGCTGCTTCCCGGTAGATCTTGTCGGCGCAGATAAGAGCATCCTTCTTATCGCCAGGGACAGAGATGACGCTTATCGGGCCTGGCATCTTCAGCATGTTGTATGCATAGTGAGAGGCTGCCATAAATTTGGCGAGTGCTGGACGGCCAAGTATCCCATTGTAAGGCAATGGAAAATCAGCAACGTCAAAAGTGACCCTCTTAGTCCTGAAGTTCAACTCGCTGCCAAATGTCACCGGCAACGTGATCTTTCCCTTCGGCTTGCTCCTTTCCGGATTGATTCCTTGGAATGTGTCGGTCTCTTCGAGCTCGCTGTCAGGGATCTGGAGTTTCTGGAGTACCGCGGAGGAGATCAGGTTCAAGCCAGCCCCGCCGTCAACTAGCATCTTAGTGACCTTGAGGTTGCGGATAGTTGGTGAAACCAACATCGGCAAGCACCCGACGCAGTTATGTGATCAGGGTGGTCCTCAATATCAAAGATGATAGGCGTGCTGGACCATTTCAGAGGCTTGCATGACTCGACGGGTGGTTCTGCCGCATTAACTTCCCGCACCCACTGTTTGAGTTGGCGGTGTGAAGTATGCAGAGAAGCACCGCCATCAACGCACAAGACCTCTGTGGCTTTCTGGAACTCCTGCTCATCGGCCTCATCATCATCCATATCTTCGTCGTCGTCGTCATCTTCATCCTTATCGCGGCCGCGGGGAGGTCTGTCTCCTTGCCGCTGCTTGGCCTTGCCGCGGCGTCCTCCCCGGCCGGGGCGTTTCTTTCCGGATCCTCCAGCACCTTCCTGGGCCTTCTCCTTGTCGCGTCGCTCGTATTCAGCCTTCTGCTGTTCAACAAGCTGCTCGACTTTCTTGCAGCTCTAGAGGTCATGGCCCTTGGTGCGGTGGATCTTGCAGTACTGCTTGTTGGTGCTGTTCTGCTTGTCGGCGACCGCCTCAGCCTGGTAGTTGGTGCCTGCGGCAATCTCCTTGCCGGAGCTACCAGCTTTGGCTTTCTTGGCGCCATCTCCGTTGCCGGACTGGTCAACAACTAGAACCTCTTTGCCTTTCTTCTTGTTGTTGTTCCGCCGCCGGTTTTTCTTTGCCGGGGCAGCATCCTCACTATCAGATCCTCCTGCTCCTGTATTCTCTCCGGGGAGTCTCCTCCCTTCCTCAGCATGCGCACACTTGTCGGCCAGGGCATATAGCTCACTGACATCTCTGATCTTGCACATCGCCATCTCCTCCCGCATCCTGCGGTTCCGCATGTTCTGATGGAACGCGCTGATTACCGCGGCAGGGTGGACATCTGGGATGTTGTGCTGTACGTTGCTGAATCTCTGAATATACTTGCGCAGGGGCTCTCCTTCCTTCTGGGCGAGCAGATGAAGGTCGCTTTCTTGTCCATGAGGCTTGTGGCCGCCTGTAAAGGCGCCGACAAACTGATGGCATAGATCGGCCCAAGAGGATATGGAGTTGTCCGGCAAGTGCATGAGCCAGGATCTGACGTTGGGCTTAAGTACCAGCGGGAAGTAGTTGCCAAGGATCTTGTCGTCCCGCCCCCCGGCAGCCTGCACCGCGATGGTGTAGATGCTTAGGAACTCCGACGGATGCATCTTGCCGTCGTACTTCTCTGGTACGTCTGGCTTCAAATTCTTCCTACTGGGCCACTGGACTTGCCGCAGCTCACGAGTGAACGCAGGGCAACCTACCGCGTACGGCAAGTCACCTGGTTCCCCTGGCGCATGCATGTCGACAGAGGGCCCAGCGCACTGGTCAGATTGACGCCGCGCTTCTCTTCGGTGCTCGATGCGAGTACGAGCGTCTTCTTGTTGTCGTTCGTGAAGAACTTGGCGTTGATCGCAACGAGCTCGTGGATCCGATGATGCGGTGGAGTCGCTATCGAGGTGGACCCGGCGAGTCGGCGATCTTGGCCTTCGGGGTGGAGAGTGCATAGTGGTTGCACCCCCACCAGTTTCGTCGCCATCGGCTCGTGCCTGGTGGTTCTGCCGCGGCAGCGATGTACTCGGACTTGTCCGCCGTCGGAGGGTAATCCAGGAGCAGTTGAGCTCGCGCCAAAGCTTCTGCTGGAGTGGTGGGCGGCAGTGGCGAACGGTGCGAGGAGCGGGATGTGCTCGGACTTCTAACTACGTTAGAAGGAGCAGTATCCCGTCCAGGCGACCGTGTCTCGCTCGTGCCAGCACGTTGGCGTGCATGCTGGTCTTGAGCACCCCGAGATCCACCGGCTCGATCTTGGTCCAACAAACGTATGGTACTGCGAACACCATGACGCTGTCGGTCCCGTGCCTCCTGAGATGGGCGCGGAACATGTACGGATGCCGAGGTCTGCGCAGCCTTGTCCTTGGACCTGGCATCATAGTGCGCTCCCTCGTCGGCGTTCGTTCTTCCGCCGGCGTCTACCCCACCACCCGCTTGCTCCGGTGGCGGTGGGATCGACGCGGATGGAACAGCTGCCTCCGAAGCCTTCTTCTTCGGTGGCATGTCGATGAAGAAGATGAAGATCTAGCTCGTGTGAACGCCGGATCAGGTTCACACAATCTCGACGCCCCCTACCTGGCGCGCCATAGATGTCGGGGAAACTGATCCACGAACACCTATGGGACCGGCGGACCGAGCCCCTTTGGGTTCGGCGGGGGGCGGAGGTCGCACGAAGAGCGGATCGAGGCGAAGCACACGAGCAGTTTACCCAGCTTCGGAGCTCTCCGGAGAGATAATACTCCTACTGCTGCTTGTCTGATTGTATTGAGTTCTTGCTCGGGAGCGCTGAGTGCTACAGTACACTCGAGCTACTAACGAGACCGAGCGTGAGTGTGTTTCTGGCTTCGAACTGAACCGAACCTTGTCTACGTTGCGCATGGGCCTCCTTTTATATGCTCAAGGGGTCACCGACAGGTGGCAAAGTAGACAGGGGTAAAAACATAAAAAGAGAGGTGGTAGGTACAGCTACCTGTACAGTGTGTCCTACCTAACCCCGACGGCAGGGGATAAAGGCATTAAATGCCCGTCTGCATCTCCCAAACAGTGCAGAAAAGGACCGTCAGGGACGCCACCGCCTGCCACGATGGCGATCTTGTCAGCATCGCATGCCACCGCGCACCGCTGGCTGCACAGCCTCCCGCCACGCGCGCCTGGAAAGGCCCCAGGGCGACACGTTGGTGGATGCGCTGGAGCGTGGGCACAGAGTGGCCGCTTGCCACGGCAAGCGCCTTGCCGCGGTCGTTGTCTTGTCGCGTCCGGAAGCTTGTCGCTCACCGGGCCTTGCCGGGACGCGTGGCGCGTTGCGGCAAGTTCCTTGAAATGCCTTGGCTGGCCTTCCCGGCAAGCTCCTCTTGACGGGGTCTTGTCTCCTTGGCTTGAATACTTTGTTCTTGAATGGCTCCAAAGGAACCACTGAGGACCTTGGCGGTCACCCGGCAAGCCTTGCCGCGGGGCGCTGCAACTGCCCGTGCACAAGTTCGGGATACTAGGGTACCCCTACTCTAGTACACCGACAGAGCGTCACTTAGAAATGATCATGAACAAACCAAGTGTTGAGGAAATGAACAAGTCTTCATATATTGGGGGATGTCTTCCTATTTGGGGAGTAAGTTCAATCATCAGTTGCCCTATTTTCTTTGTATTCCCTTTATATTTTACTGACCTTATTATTTTTTAAATGGCAGATCATTTATCTGGATTTTGTTGATTTCAATATTATTGATAATCATCAGTCTACTATGGATTATTCTCTTCCACGGATATGTCATGTTAAGACTAAAGATTTCAAGTATCTTGCATTGGTTGATAGGAATTATGAGTGTAGGAAAATTTTTGGTGTTTTACCAGTAAGTATTGTATAATGTATATACCTTCTTGACTTATCTTCTTTATTCTGGTATTTATGTTCATCATTTGCTCAACTGCAATTTGTAGCCGCGAGACATATCACAGACCCCATATTACAATGTCGGGCCTATTAACAATGCTCCCAATGTTGCTGCTGTGATTAACTCAACTCCTCATGTGGAGGTAATTTTTATGAGTAGATTATATCATTTTCAATTTGGTTTATTCTTCCTTGTATTTTTTATCTTTATATATCTATTTTTTTGTCATGTAATTTGTAGGTCAACAATGCAAATAGTGTTCCTAAAGCTCTACATGAGAACACGTCAATTGATTCAAAAAGTCCTCATACCATTTCAGAAATTCCCAGTTCCACTGCAAAAGTTGAAGCAGATTTAAAACAGAAACCAGAGCCATATTTGAAAACAGAGGTATTTTTTTGTGTTGTGTCTTTTTTTAGTTCACATCTAAGTGTTCTCTTGATAGTAGTGTGTTGTTTACTATCAATTTCTGTAATCCAGGTTCCCTCAAGTGATGCCCGTAAGCCGGAGCCAATCGGACCAAAATTTGAGGTATTTTGTTTTGTATTCAAGACAGCTGGACTATATATGATAGATTAAGTGGATAAATAGTGTATTTATTGACTGTTAAGGATTTACTGTAGATTTGTTGGTAATTTGATAATATCATTCACTTTTTTTACGACTGATCATGATGAACAGCGGTTACAATAGTGAATTTTTTTGCTATCAAACTTACAAAGAAGCTTTATTTTTTGAGATGAATCTTGCATGTAGCTTTTTTGTTCTTTTGGGTATTTTATTGATATTCTTAATTATGTGTGTTTCATTATGTCCAGAACATTTTTGTACTGAATTCAGTGTACAAAACACCAATATTCCCAGCTCATACTTCAAATGTGAACACTAACTCTGTCCACCAAGAAACTACTTCACAACCTAAGGTCTGCTTCAAGTCATTCAAATTTCTTTTCATAATCATAATTTTTATTGAACTTACAACAACATTTGATTTTTCTTTCTCATCAGGAAGTAGTTTTTCTATCAGCTGAACCAGATGATATCAAATTTTCCACTGAAGTTAATGCAAAAAGAAGTTTTATACTCATCAGTTCTGCCTCTGGAAATGAAAGATTCAAGCGTTTTCAAGGAACTCCAATTCTTACTAATGATGATTCTCCTACCACTCCTGCTGCCGCGACTAACGAAGAGATACCAGCCTCTCACTGTGATACAAGTGAAGGAATTCCAATGAACATGGACTTTCCTGTCCAACTAGGTTATAATTCCAACAATATTTTTTAAATTTTCCATGGGTTTCATTTTTTTGTAATATGATTCTGAGCAACATTCCATTATTTTATGTTGAAACTTTTTTTGAATTTGTGTGTTTTGCAGGCTATTCTTCATTGAATAATTCAGAAGCTGGACCAAGTACAGGACCTAATACAATTGAAAAGAAGAACATGAAAAAAAGAGCAGCTAAACTTCAATCTCCTAACGCACCAAAGAAACTGAAAATATCTCAAGAAGTGGACATTTTCTTCTCCAAATATTTGAGGAAGCCTATCTTTCAAGAATAGTTAATTCTCTTAGTCCTTTAGTTATTTTATTATTTATTATTTAATTAATTTATGAGAACTTTTTTAGTTTAGACATCTACCTAGGAAAATAATTATGAAATACCAGCATTTTTCTGGTTCAACCAAAAAGAATGTTTTAAATTTTTCTGTATTGGCCATAGTAGTGTTGCATATGTTTTTTATTAATTGTTAATCTGTATTTCTTTGATCCATTTTCTCCAATTAATAGTAGTTCTCCTTCTTTATTCTGTGCAGCACTCTTTTTGTTGATATTGAGGGTTTCCCTGTAAGCTATGACAATTACTTTAATTCATTTAAAGCGAGGGGTGAGATTGGAGATGAAGTGATGAATTCTTTTATTCAAGTTCTTAACTATGAATCAAAGATGTCATCTGAAGTAAAGCCTTATCTCAAGAAATACTGTTTCACTTCATACTTTACTGTGAGTTTTTGTTCTAAACTTCCTATTTGCTTATATTTTTTACTATTTTTTTCTTTTTTTCCTTCATTGAAACAGAGATTTTTATTAATTTTGTCATTTGTATTCACAGAATAAATTGTTGGTTCCTCCTGAGTCATTTGATCCTATTAGTTGCATACGAGAATTTGACAGGATTAATTCAGAAGAAAGCATCTGGAAACAAGACTTGCTAAGAAAATTATCAACTTATTCGGAAGATCTATTCTTTTTTTAATGCTCATTATGCTTTTCCTCTTGCTGAACAGTTATACTTCCCTACCATAAAATCAAATCACTGGGTTCTACTTTCCATCAACTCTCTGTTTGAGAAATCTCACTTTTTTGATCCATGTGGTACTATTCTGGATACTACCCAACAAGAACTTGTCTACAACTTGGTAAGTAATTATCAAGACATAAAACCCTTTGATTTCAACGGAAACAAATTTTTTTCCTACTGTACCACATCTGAAGTAAAGTGTCTGACTGTCTTTATACCTATAATAAACAGCTCTCCAACTACAACATGCTTTGCAAGCTGAGTAAAAAGCCATTCAAGAACATATTCTCTTTCAAGCTTCAACCAGTAGGACCTTACCCAAAAAACTGTCTCTTGTAAGTTCATTTTTCTTCTTTCTGTTTGCATATTTATTCAAGTTTTTCAACTGCAAGTTTATTCAACTTATTTCTCCATACTTACCCTATTGTTTATTACAACCACTGTACTGTTTTTCTGCCTACTTGTACTCGAAATGTTGATGTGATTTGTTTACTGTAGATTTTATTTTTGAAACACTATCTTTCTGCTAATCATACTGTATGTTCATCTCAAGCATATATTTTAGGCAAATTTACAGTTATACAGTTAAGCATATTGTATGTTCACCTCAAGCTAACAGTAGTTGAACATTGGATATCAAAGCATACTCTATGCCCATTGTTGTTTCAATGTGTGGTTGTTCTCTCTAATTCTAATTCCATCCCTAACCTTTAGTTAACAACAACCACTGTCAAAAATAATTTTGGCAATATAGTAATGTTCTTCTACTTTTACTACTCCTGTCAATGTTGCCATTGGTGGCATAACTTTCAGTCAACAACAACTACTCCCAACTATCATTTTTTGACAGTATGAATAAGAATGAAAATTCAGTGAGTTATTTAGACTAGAAAAGTATAATTTTGCTGCGTCATGTTTCTTTAAGGAATGGCCATGGAACAGAAGAACTGACAAAGGGAGTTTATGACTTCTCTCAATAAAATTCAATTAAATTCTGGAGCTGAATCTGACCTCCAACTCTACAATATAAAAATATAGAGCTGAAAATTATACAGCCTGTCTCGTAAAGTAAAATTCAGTTAAATTTTAGAAACTCCCTCTGTTAGTTATCCCAAACTACTCCAAGACTGGCACATCAAGCCTTTTTCTTGCAAGGCTTTATATTCCAAGGCTGAATTGCACATCCATCAGTTGACGCTGGAAGAAAGAAAAACTAATATTAGTAGCAACACCACCTGAAATTGCAAGCAAACCAGATTCAGATTTCTACTCGCTGTGACATCCCAAAGTAGATCGAACCCAAATTTCCTTCACACCCAGCACACTTCATCAATGTTGACAATAACACACCAATACTCATTCTCATTTTCTCCTGTGTTTTTCTATTCTTTATGTAGGCATGACTCAGGCCACTATCTGCCTTTATACATGGAAAATTTTGAAGGCAAAGCTATGAAGAGTTTCAATGAGGTATAACTTGAAAACTATTTGCCTTATTTTTTTGTATGTGCAAATCTGGATCCAAAACAAATTAGTGAAGTAGCTCATTTTCATGTTTTGGAAGCTCGATACATTTGCTGTCTGTTTTTAGCTTTTCTAGGAATGGCTTTTTCTTTTGATTTTGTTTGAATGTGCCACAGTTCCTAGGGTACTTTGCTATGTTCTAAGACTAAATACTAGGCCTAATCATATGGTCTTTTTAAAAAAAACTAGCGCTTGTCTATGCACATTCCATCCTGCTATATTCTTTTTTCTGAACTGTGACTTTGTTTATATCTATCCTTCTTTTACCAAGCATGTTGTAGGTTTTGTTATGGCCATTTGATTAGTCAGTTGTTTTTCTACTGTTTACTATCTCTGCACCTCCTATAACCAGATAGTAATTTTTTTCTGAACTACTTTTAGATGTTTTCTCAAGTTTTAGTCTTCTATTTCTCATAATGTGCCTATATTGTGTTTATAAACAGGGCAACATTCCGAAGTACAGAATGATTTATGAATTCAAGTTCTTCAAAAGCACTTTGAACAAGCTGAAAGAAGGAGATCTGCCAATACCAAATTGACTTTTCCGCAAGATGCATACGCAAACAGTTTTCAATGTGTAGCTGATTGGAACAAAACATCTACTTTCATGTCTTCAAACAATTACATCTGTAATCATATGGTAGTAGATTCACGGTACTAGATGTTTAAACTTTTGCTACAACGAGCTACATAGCGTCTATGTTGTAAATCTTCTTTTTCTGGATATGGTACTCTTCATGAACTGCATAGTTTTTGTGTTGCAATCATTGCCCATAGTAAGTGCATCTTTTTGTGTAGCTAAACGCAAAACTTATATTCGTGCACTACATACTATCTATGTTGGCATCACATGCATACAACTGAATCGTTGTTTGGTCATTGCAAATATAAAAAGTTGACAATGTCTAATTTTAGATGGGTTTTAGCTTTTTCCAGGTTATACTATCTATGTTGGCATCACATGCATACAATGTTAATACCTAGGTACTGATCGTCCTTTGGTTCTAACCATTGATTGGTCATTCATTTACACAATGCCTTACGCATGCGATGAAAACGCAACATGATTGCTGAAAACGCATTTTTGTGCTTTCAATAATGATGTGATTAGAATTCCAAGTGAGTTCTCGTCATTATACTTTTTGTGATGGTTCGTGTTTTCTTCATCTATAAACGTACACAAAAAAACTAATTCTCTTGAATTCAAAATCAGTTTGTCAACATTGAAAATCAGTTCGTCAACATTGAAAATTTCACAAAATTTAGTGAACTTATTTTGAAGCCCATTCATCAAATTTCTATACGAAAGTAGTTCACGAACTAGGTATGAAAGCAAATTAAGTTCACCAAATTTGTAGTTCACCATTTTGAAAGTTTAGTTCATCAATTTCTAATCTGATTTACTACATCAAATTTTAGTTCACAATATTCAAATCCAGTTCACTTGTATTCAAAATTCAACAAAAACGCTGATTTAAAAACAGTTCACAATAGTTCATTTAAAAATTCAACAAAATCCAGTTCAGAATAGTTCATTTAAAAACAATTTAGTTCACAGTTAAAACTAGTTCACCAACATTGAAATTTTATGTCACAACATTCAAATCTAGTTCATCACTTTCTAATTTCAGTTCACTTGTATTCAAAATTCACTTCACTTGAATTCAAATTTTAGTTCACTTGTATTCAAAGTATAGTTCATCCCTTTTTTAATCCCAATTTCATTTTGTTTCAAAATCTAGTTCACTTGTATTCAAAGTATAGCTCACAAAATTCAAAATGAATTCATCAATTTTAGTTCACTAGATTCGAACCAAAATTAATCAACTCCTCAGGAAAAACAAATTAAGTTCACCAAATTTGTAGTTCACCATTTTGAAAGTTCAGTTCATCAATTTTTAATTTGCATTTACTACATCAAATTTTAGTTCACAATATTCAAATCCAGTTCACTTGTATAAAAAATTAAACAAAAACTAATTAAGTTTATCATTTTTTTAGTTCACGAAAAAGAAACTACTTGTACTCGAATTCAAAATTAGTTCACCAACATTGAACTTTTAGTTCACTTAATTTACATTTACTATATCGGATTTTAATTCAAATCTAGTTCACACAAAAAAAATAAGTTCACACTCAAAACTAGTTCACCAACATTGAAATTTTAGTTCACAATATTCAAATCCAGTTCATCACTTTCTTATTTTAGTTCACTTGTATTCAAAATTTACTAAGCTTGAATTCAAATTTTAGTTCACGATATTTAAGTTTAGTTCATCAATTTTAGTTGATTAAATTCAATCTCAGTTCATGAAATCTCAAACATAGATCAAGAAAAATAAATTAAGTTCATTAGATTTGTAGTTCAAATAAAAAAAGTAGTTCACTTGAATTCAAAATTAGTTCACCAATTGATATCATTAATTTTAGTTCACCAATTTTAGTTCACACTTTTAGTTCAGAAATTTTAGTGAAGTAAATTTAAAGTCACTTCTTCAAATTTTTTGTGTTCAAAAGTAGTTCATGATTAGTTCAAATTCAAAATTGCTTCACCACATTGAATTTTTTTCCACAGTATTTCAAATATAGTTCATCATTTATAGTTCCAAGTCGTCACTTTTTAATTTCAAATTCACTTGTATTGAAAATTCAGTTCACAAAATTCAAATTGGCTTCATCAATTATAATTCACTAAATCCAAACTTAGTTCATCAAATATAAAATTAGTTCAAATAAAAACAAATTATGTTCATCAAATTTTGAACTCACAGAAAAAACAAACTAGTTCACTTGATTCAAAATTAGTTCACCAAGATTAAAGTTTTACTTCACCAACATAGATCACAAAAAAATAGTTCACTTGAATTCATAATTAGTTCACCAACATAGATCACAAAATTTAGTTCATGTGGATTCAAAATTTTGTGAAACTGTATTCTTCACAAAATTGAAAGTGAGTTCATCAATTTTAGTTCACTAAAATCAATATCAGTTCATCAAATCTCAAACTTAGATCAAGAAAAAATAATTAAGTTCATTATATTTGTAGTACAAAAAAAGTAGGTCACTTGAATTAAAAATTAGTTCATCGACATCGAAATTTTGTTCACAAAATTTAGTGAACTAAATTTTGAAGTCCTTTCATCAAATTTCTATTCGAAAGTAGTTCACAAAAAAATTGTTTACCTCACATTAAAAACTAGTTCACCAACATTGAAATTTTAGTTCACCATTTTTTCAAATCCAGTTCATCCCTTTTTTAATCCCAATTTCTCTTTGATTCAAAATTTAGTTCACTTGTATTCAAAGTATAGTTTCACAAAATTCAAAATGAATTCATCAATTTTAGTTCACTAGATTCGAACCAAAATTAATCAAATCTTAAAGAAAAACAAATTAAGTTCACCAAATTTGTAGTTCACAATTTTAAAGTTCAATTCATCATTTTTAAATTTGCATTTACTACATCGGATTTTTAATTCAAAAATAGTTCATTTAAAAACAATTTAGTTCACAGTCAAAACTAGTTAACCAACATTGTAATTTTAGGTCACAACATTCAAATCCAGTTCATCACTTTCTAATTTCAGTTCACTTGTATTCAAAATTAGCTTCACTTGAATTCAAATTTTAGTTCACTTGTATCCAAAGTATAGTTCATCCCTTTTTTAATCCCAATTTCACTTTGATTCAAAATCTAGTTCACTTGTATTCAAAGTATAGTTCACAAAATTCAAAATGAATTCATCAATTTTAGTTCACTAGATTCGAACCAAAATTAATCAAATCCTAAGGAAAAACAAATTAAGTTCACCAAATTTGTAGTTCAACATTTTGAAAGTTCAGTTCATCAATTTTTAATTTGCATTTACTACATCAAATTTTAGTTCACAATATTCAAATCCAGTTCACTTGTATTCAAAATTAAACAAAAACTAATTAAGTTTATCATTTTTTAGTTCACAAAAAAGAAACTACTTGTACTCGAATTCAAAATTAGTTCACCAACATTGAACTTTTAGTTCACTTAATTTACATTTACTATATCGGATTTTAATTCAATTCTAGTTCACAAAAAAAATAAGTTCACACTCAAAACTAGTTCACCAACATTGAAATTTTAATTCACAATATTCAAATCCAGTTCATCACTTTCTTATTTTAGTTCACTTGTATTCAAAATTTACTGAGCTTGAATTCAAATTTTAGTTCACGATATTGAAGTTTAGTTCATCAATTTTAGTTCATTAAATTCAATCTCAGTTCATGAAATCTCAAAACATAGATCAAGAAAAATAAATTAAGTTCATTAGATTTGTAGTTCAAATAAAAAAACTAGTTCACTAGAATTCAAAATTACTTCACCAATAGATATCATTAATTTTAGTTCACCAAATTTAGTTCATACTTTTAGTTAAGAAATTTTAGTGAAGTAAATTTAAAGTCACTTCTTCAAATTTTTTGTGTCATTGAATTTTTTTCCACGGTATTTCAAATATAGTTCATCATGATGGAGTCATGTACCTAGGGTAGGGTCACAGACCTAATCTAATTACCCTGCCCAGGGACATCCTTAGAAGAGATCACCTTCCAGTCATCCTACGAGGGACTCACTCGACTGACTTGAAGGACTCGACCGCAAAGACTCACTCGACCACCAGAAGGTCAAGAGGCACTCTGCACTGCAATGGTCTGTAATTAAGTAGACTTTATGATAGTAAAGACACTTTATGTGGGGCGTTATCAGTAACGCCCGGACTTAATGCACCTTAAACCCTCTCCTACGTGGGCTGGCTGGGGTCCTGGCGCACTCTATATAAGCCACCCCCCTCCACAGGTAGACGGGTTCGGCACTCTGTAATTCATATACACATAATCCACTCGACCGCCTCCGGGCTCCGAGATGTAGGGCTTTTACTTCCTCCGAGAAGGGCTTGAACTCGTACATCTCTTGTGTTTACAACCTCTCCATAGCTAGGACCTTGCCTCTCCATACCTACCCCCCACTCTACTGTCAGACTTAGATCCACGACACATCATTTATAGTTCCAAGTCGTCACTTTTTAATTTCAATTCACTTGTATTGAAAATTAAGTTCACAAAATTCAAATTGCCTTCATCAATTATAATTCACTAAATCCAAACTCAGTTCATCAAATATAAAATTAGTTCAAATAAAAACAAATTATGTTCATCAAATTTTGAACTCACACAAAAAACAAACTAGTTCACTTGATTCAAAATTAGTTCACCAAGATTAAAGTTTTACTTCACCAACATAGATCACAAAAAAATAGTTCACTTGAATTCATAATTAGTTCACGGACATAGATCACAAAATTTAGTTCACGTGGATTCAAAAATTTGTGAAACTGTATTCTTCACAAAATTGAAAGTGAGTTCATCAATTTTAGCTCACTAAAATCAATATCAGTTCATCAAATCTCAAGCTTAGATCAAGAAAAAATAATTAAGTTCATTATATTTGTAGTACAAAAAAACTAGGTCACTTGAATTCAAAATTAGTTCATCGACATCGAAAATTTGTTCACAAAATTTAGTGAACTAAATTTTGAAGTCCTTTCATAAAATTTCTATTCGAAAGTAGTTCACAAAAAAATTGTTTACCTCACATTAAAAACTAGTTCACCAACATTGAAATTTTAGTTCACCATTTTTTAAATCTAGTTCATCCCTTTTTTAATCCCAATTTCTCTTTGATTCAAAATTTAGTTCACTTGTATTCAAAGTATAGTTTCAGAAAATTCAAAATGAATTCATCAATTTTAGTTCACTAGATTCGAACCAAAATTAATCAAATCTTAAAGAAAAACAAATTAAGTTCACCAAATTTGTAGTTCACAATTTTAAAGTTCAATTCATCGTTTTTAAATTTGCATTTACTACATCGGATTTTTAATTAAAAAATATTTCATTTAAAAACAAGCTAGTTCACAGTCAAAACTAGTTCACCAACATTGAAATTTTAGGTCACAACATTCAAATCCAGTTCATCACTTTCTAATTTCAGTTCACTTGTATTCAAAATTCACTTCACTTGAATTCAAATTTTAGTTCACTTGTATCCAAAGTATAGTTCATCCCTTTTTTAATCCCAATTTCACTTTGATTCAAAATCTAGTTCACTTGTATTCAAAGTATAGTTCATAAAATTCAAAATGAATTCATCAATTTTAGTTCACTAGATTTGAACCAAAATTAATCAAATCCTAAGGAAAAACAAATTAAGTTCACCAAATTTGTAGTTCAACATTTTGAAAGTTCAGTTCATCAATTTTTAATTTGCATTTACTACATCAAATTTTAGTTCACAATATTCAAATCCAGTTCACTTGTATTCAAAATTAAACAAAAACTAATTAAGTTTATCATTTTTTTAGTTCACAAAAAAGAAACTACTTGTACTCAAATTCAAAATTAGTTCACCAACATTGAACTTTTAGTTCACTTAATTTACATTTATTATATCAGATTTTAATTCAAATCTAGTTCACAAAAAAAAATAAGTTCACACTCAAAACTAGTCACCAACATTGAAATTTTAGTTCACAATATTCAAATCCAGTTCATCACTTTCTTATTTTAGTTCACTTGTATTCAAAATTTACTAAGCTTGAATTCAAATTTTAGTTCACGATATTGAAGTTTAGTTCATCAATTTTAGTTCATTAAATTCAATCTTAGTTCATGAAATCTCAAACATAGATCAAGAAAAATAAATTAAGTTCATTAGATTTGTAGTTCAAATAAAAAAAGTAGTTCACTTTGAATTCAAAATTAGTTCACCAATAGATATCACAAATTTTAGTTCACCAATTTTAGTTCACAGCTTTTAGTTCAAAAAATTTAGTAAACTAATTTTAAAGTCACTTCATCAAATTTTTGTATTCAAAAGTAGTTCATGATTAGTTCAAATTCAAAATTGCTTCACCACATTGAATTTTTTTCCACACTATAATAAACAGCTCTCCAACTACAACATGCTTTGCAAGCTGAGTAAAAAGCCATTCAAGAACATATTCTCTTTCAAGCTTCAACCAGTAGGTCCTTACCCAACAAACTGTCTCTTGTAAGTTCATTTTTCTTCTTTCTGTTTGCATATTTATTCAATTTTTTCAACTGCAAGTTTATTCAACTTATTTCTCCATACTTTCCCTACTATTTATTACAACCACTGTACTGTTTTTCTGCCTACTTGTACTCGAAATGTTGATGTGATTTGTTTACCATAGATTTTATTTTTGAAACACTATCTTTCTGCTAATCATACTGTATGTTCATCTCAAGCATATATTTTAGGCAAATTTACAGTTATACAGTTAAGCATATTGTATGTTCACCTCAAGCTAACAGTAGTTGAACACTGGATATCAAAGCATACTCTATGCCCATTGTTGTTTCAGTGTGTGGTTGTTCTCTCTAATTATAATTCCATCCCTAACCTTTAGTTAACAACAACCACTATCAAAAATAATTTTGGCAATATAGTAATGTTCTTCTACTTTTACTACTCCTGTCAATGTTGCCATTGGTGGCATAACTTTCAGTCAACAACAACTACTCCCAACTCTCATTTTTTGACATTATGAATAAGAATGAAAATTCAGTGAGTTATTTAGACTAGAAAAGTATAATTTTGCTGCGTCATGTTTCTTTAAGGAATGGCCATGGAACAGAAGAGCTGACAGAGGGAGTTTATGACTTCTCTCAATAAAATTCAATTAAATTCTGGAGCTGAATCTGACCTCCAACTCTACAATCTAAAAATATAGAGCTAAAAATTATACAGCCTGTCTCGTAAAGTAAAATTCAGTTAAATTTTACAAACTCCCTCTGTCAGTTATCCCAAACTACTCCAAGACTGGCACATCAAGCCTTTTTCTTGCAAGGCTTTATATTCCAAGGCTGAATTGCACATCCATCGGTTGACGCCAGAAGAAAGAAAAACTAATAGTAGTAGCAACACCACCTGAAATTGCAAGCAAACCAGATTCAGATTTCTACTCGCTGTGACATCCCAAAGTAGATCGAACCCAAATTTCCTTCACACCCAACACACTTCATCAATGTTGACAATAACACACCAATACTCATTCTCATTTTTTCCTGTGTTTTTCTATTCTTTATGTAGGCATGACTCAGGCCACTATCTGCCTTTATACATGGAAAATTTTGAAGGCAAAGCTATGAAGAGTTTCAATGAGGTATAACTTGAAAACTATTTTCCTTATTTTTTTGTATGTGCAAATCTGGATCCAAAACAAATTAGTGAAGTAGCTCATTTTCATGTTTTGGAAGCTCGATACATTTGCTGTCTGTTTTTAGCTTTTCTAGGAATGGCTTTTTCTTTTGATTTTGTTTGAATGTGCCACAGTTCCTGGGGTACTTTGCTATGTTCCAAGACTAAATACTAGGCCTAATCATATGGTCTTTTTTAAAAAAACTAGCGCTTGTCTATGCACATTCCATCCTGCTATATTCTTTTTTCTGAACCGTGACTTTGTTTATATCTATCCTTCTTTTAGCAAGAATGTTGTAGGTTTTGTTATGGCCATTTGATTAGTCAGTTGTTTTTCTATTGTTTACTATCTCTGCACCTCCTATAACCAGATAGTAATTTTCTTCTGAACTACTTTTAGATGTGTTCTCATGTTTTAGTCTTCTATTTCTCATAATGTGCCCCCCTTGATTGATCGTGTAGTTTGGCCGTTGTTGAGTCTAGAAGAAAAACTGTTTTCGGAGTCTAGTTATATCAGAGAGTAGGAATTCTTTTTACTCCTCAGCCCCTTCGTCGCTCTGGTAAGGAATCTTGACGTAGGTGTTTTGAATTACTCCTCTTCCCTTTCAAATTTTCTTTAGAATCACGCAGTTGGTTTTCCGATCGTTGTTCCTCAGCTCTTTTGATCTGGTGCATTTCTCGTCAAGTTGACTCGAACCTCTTCATCTTTGCCAAGTTCAATCCTCAGTTGTTTTCTTTCCCACCCACCCACCCTTCTTCTTCTCGAATCCGGAGTCCATAATCGAGTATCCATCCTACTCGTGCAAAGTCTTTGCTTTCTTCCTCAATGATTTCAACCGGTGTTTTCTTTTTAAGTTATTCGTCGGTTCCCCCTTCCAGTTGCCTGTGTTTTTCC
>NC_041393.1:247226617-247228976 GCF_002162155.2 Triticum dicoccoides
CTTCCCGGAGTCTGAGCATCTATTTGAGAAGCTATTTCATTCATGTAGAGCCTCTTCAGCCATCCCTCAATCATTTCAACCGGTGTATTCTCGTCTCGTTCGTCATTCTCCATCCCTTTCTTTTTCCGGTGGTTTCAATTCAAGTTTTTTCGGTGTTGATCATATTCTTTTCCTCGGCTCAAGTGTTCTCCTTGCTCATTTGCCTCTCGCCTTTCAATTATCCCGGAGTTTAGAAAACATCTCAGGAGATTCGTCTGTGTTCCAATTAATTCGAGGTTGTCACCTCATTCAAATATTTCAATTGTTTCGGTGCTTCATTTATCTGTTCATCAATCCTTTCCAACAGTGTTTTCTCTTCAGTGGGCCCTAACCCACAGGTCTTTTTCCAGGATCTTACCTGACTCTTCTACTTTCCCGGAGTTATTCTCAATTCTTTTCAAGTGTGACGTAAGAATGGATCCCATCAGTCACATGCCTTCTCCAAGATCGCTTTCAAATTATTTTCATTGTTGGCTCAACCCTTTCGATTTTCATTCTCCCGGAGTATCTCAGCAATTTTGTTGGTGTTTCTCGTCGTCATTTGAAGATCGAAGAAGAGTTTTTCCTCTAAATCTTGCCCGTTCTCTCGAAGTTTCGTGGTTCTAGCTTCATGTTACCCTCCCAAATTATTCCATTTGTCAGATATTCCTTTTTTATCACCTATCCGGAGTATTTCAGGAGTCGATTTCTGTTTCTTTTCACCGGAGGCCATCATTCCAGCTATCGTTGTCTATTTACCCCGGTGCTTCGTTCAACTGTTCTTTAATCAGCTCATGATCTCTTTATTCTTTTGCATTTAAATCCCCTCTAGCATAATTATTCTTCTAATTCTTCCCGGCGATTCTTTCTCTTTTCTTCGTTCATTTTCATTTCTAACGGTGGATCATTCAAGATTCTTTTTCCTTGAGTATCATTTTAATTCATTCGTTCTTTTCAATCCTACCGGTGGTTCATGAAGACTTTCTCAAGTTTTGTGCTATATTCCCCTTAATCCTTTTTCGGGAAGAATAAGTAGTATGCTAAATCCATTGCTTGTCATCAATTTAATTTGATGAAGGATAAGTCTACAATAAATCTTATTCTTATTTCTTCCAAGTGATTAATCTCTTCCTTCAGAGTTTGTTCTTAATGAATAAATTCTAGCTCCAAGTGTTTCATCTTTTCTTTTCCGGAGTTCAAATTTTCCTCAGCCATTTCGTCAGAACCTTCATCTAAATCATCGCAAGGCTCATCTTATTCTTTCATACTTCATTCTATCTCACCATCATTTTGTCACCGGAGTTCTTCATGGTGGTTCGTCATGATTTAATTCATCCTCTCAAGAGTTCATCAAGTTTCATTCCATCCTCTCAAGTTCGTGTTCTATTCTTTCCATTTTCAACCGGAGTGTTGCCTAAATCCTTTCAGTCTTATTCCTTTCTTATCTCGTTCTAACCGGAGTCATTTCTTAGTCTATCTGATTCCGTGAGCTTTCGATTCTCGTCATTCTCGTTGTTCCTCTTTTCCTTCTCGAGTGCTCTCGATTCTTTGCTTCTTCTCTTGAGTTCTTGTTTCACCTCATCCCTTTTTCTCTCCCGTCTCGGTCCTAAGATCTCGGGACGAGATCTCTTGTTAGTGGAGGAGTGTTGTAATGCCCCGGATTCGTTGCGCCAGGTGTCTGCCAGTTATTCGTCGTCGTTGCCATGTCATTTGCTTGCGTGTTGCATTTCATCATGTCATCATGTGCATTTCCTTTTGCATACGTGTTTGCCTCATGCATCCGAGCATTTTCCCTGTTGTCCGTTTTGCGATCCGGCACTCTTGTGTCCTCCGGCGTCCCCCTTTTGTCTCTCGTTGTGAGCGGGTGTTAAACTTTCTCAGAATGGACCGAGGTTTGCCAAGCGGCCTTGGTATAGCACCGGTAGACCGCCTGTCAAGTTTCGTGCCATTTGGAGGTCGTTTGATACTCCAATGGTTAACCGGGTAACCGTAAAGCCCTCTTTGTGTTGCAGCCCAACACCCCTTCCAAAGTGGCCCAAAACCCAGCAAACTCCCCTCCATGCTCTCGGTCGTTCGATCACAATCGTGTGGGCAAAAACCGCTCCTCATTTGGACTCTCCTAGCTCCCTCTACCTATATATTTGTGCCCCTCCCCGAAATTTCGGTGCAAACCCTAGGTCAAATCGCCCCCACCGCGCCCGGACATGTCCGCACCCGGTCGGACGCATCTCCGCCGCCGCCCCCAGCCAGTGGCACGCCGCCACGTGGCCCCCGCGCCCTCCCGCCGCCGCCGGCCCGCAGGGCCCGAGTCGGGCCCGCGCGGCCCGCCCGTCGCCGCCGC
>NC_041393.1:247229360-247259023 GCF_002162155.2 Triticum dicoccoides
CCGCTGGAGGCCGGCGCCCCGCCTCCGCGCGCCTCCTCGCCCCGCCGCCGTCCCAGCCCGCCGCCGGCCAGATCCAGCGAGATCCGGGCGGGGCCGCCTTCTCTGACCTCCCTCCGGCCGCTCTCCGGCGAGAGCCGCCGCCTGCCTCGATCCACGTGCCGTCCAGATCCAGATCTAGGTTGACCCCGAATCTGCTAAGTCCTGTAATTTTGACATTATCATGCCATGTTCGTCATGTCGTATCTCTGCATCCGTAGCTCCATTTTGTGCGTGTAATATGTCAAATTGTTCGACCCGTCGAGTACATCATTTCATTCCATTGCATCATTTTAATTTGAGCTCATCTTGATGCCCGAAATGCTGTTGGAAGAGTGCATGTTGCTGTTAATCTGCTGAAACTGTTATAACTTGCTCATTTGTCATTTTTGCCATGATTGATGTGTGCATCCTATGAGGTTGATGTCTACATGTGTTTTGAACTATGCCATGCCATCTTTCCAGAGGTGTTATCCATGTATTTTTGTGATTTGTGTGCTAAGTGCATCGAGCTTGCTAAGTAGGGTACTTGCTGTTGCTGATTTCAGTCCCTGTTTTGCTGTTATTTTTATGTCATGTAAACTTGATGCTACAGAGAGATCCATGCATATTTTAAGATACTTCAGTAAGGGTGTTTTGAACATGTGGTTATTGTCTATCCATTCATTCCCTTGGTTGCAATTATGAAGTAGCCTAGCATGTCATTTTGGTGCTCTACTTTTGCTTCAAAATGTTTCCTGGCAGATTGTTTACTTGTTATTCAATTTTGCCAAGGTTGCTATAGTTGATCCTTGAATGCTATGGACTTGTTCTTGCCTTGGTTTGATTTACGAACATGTCTTCTTGATGATGCTATGCTTATATTGTCATGCAATGACTTGTGGTGAGTGAATCGAGCTTGTTAAGTAGTGTTCATGATGTTGCTGTTTTGCTAGGCTGAATCTGTTATTTCGTGATGCTATATAAACATGTTGCTAATAATCATTCTATGCATAATCTGGAGATGATCACTAAACATGTTTTGTTCTACATGTCTTGATCTATCCATTCATGCCCCTGGTTGTATTTATAGCTTGCTGTAGCATATTGTAATCTTGCTCCAAAGTTGCTATATAATGTTGCTGTCAGCCTGTTAACATTAAGTTCAGTGGCTTCCATGCTTATGGTTAGTGATCCATGCACCCTATGAACTTTCTCTTGCCATGCTTAGCTTCATAAACATGCCTTCTTACTGTTGGTTGCCTTTCCATGCCATGTATTGCTCTGTAGTGAGTGGTTCAAGCTCACCAACATGCCTACTTATTGTTGTTCCTGCCATGTATGAATCTGTCTTATAACTTGCCATGTTTACATGGGTGCCATCATATCTTCCGGTCCTTTTTGGCTCATGGTCAGTAAGGGTCTTTTGTTCTATGCATTTAGTAGTATCATGCCATGCCTTTGTTTGCCATGATAAGTTCCTGTAACATGTTGTTTGATAGCTCTAAACATTGCAAGCTGATGTTATTTTCTGCAAAGTCTGAACTGTTATTATTTGCAATCTTTCCATGTGTGTTTGAGCATGTTCTAGTGATTTCTGGAGATAGCTCAGTGTTCATGTTTTGTATGCTTTACCTGTACTTCATGCCCATGCCTTTTGTTATTGTGTTGAGGTCCTGTAGCTTGTTGTTTTGATTCTTGCAATATGCCTAGTTGCTGTTTTGGACAGATTGTTGCTATGACTTGTATAGAGTGTATGTGTTGAACCGTTGCTCCGTTTTGAGTGTGCTCTATATGAAACTTGCTTAGATTTGTATGTAGTTTCATATTATCATGTTGCATCCTTGTTTTGAGGTGTTTGCTTGATGTTTGAATGCATTTTGCATCAATGCCATGTTTAACTTGTGATGCTCATATCTTCTAGTCCGTAGCTCCGAACTAAATGAACTTTATATGTAACTTGACTAGAATCTCGTTTAGATCATCTTGGTTCATCTTAACTTTCTGTTTAACAACTTGAACATAAGGTTTATTCAGATCTGGACCAATTTCGAAATTTGCATATGAGGACTTACCGGAAGTGTTATATGTTGTTCCCGGCCTCATTTAAACTTGCTTTGATGTGTTGGTCTTGTTTGCATCATCTCTTGCCATGAGTAGCTTCATGTAGCTTTGTCATGCATCATGCTTGTTGTGCATCATGTCTTGTCTATGTGTGGTGTGTTTACTATGTTGTGTGCTTCTCTCGATAGTTCCCGTTTCGTTGCGATCGTGAGGATTCGTTCGTCTACGTGTGGTTCATCTTCGTGGCTTCATCCGTTCGTCTTCTTCATGGACTCATTCTTCTTCCTTGCGGGATTTCAGGCAAGATGACCGCTACCCTGGATCTCACTACTATCATTGCTATGCTAGTTTGCTTCGTTCTATCGCTTTGATGCGCTACCTATCATTTGCTCATCAAGCCTCCCAAATTGCCATGAACCTCTAACCTTTGACACCATTCCTAGCAAACCATTGCTTGGCTATGTTACCGCTTTGCTCAGCCCCTCTTATAGCGTTGCTAGTTGCAGGTGAAGTTGAAGATTGCTCCATGGTGGACAGGGTTATGTTGGGATATCACAATATCTCTTATATTATTAATGCATCTATATACTTGGTAAAGGGTGGAAGGCTCGGCCTTATGCCTGGTGTTTTGTTCCACTCTTGCCGCCCTAGTTTCCGTCATACCGGTGTTATGTTCCCGGATTTTGCGTTCCTTACGCGGTCGGGTGATTTATGGGACCCCCTTGACAGTTCGCTTTGAATAAAACTCCTCCAGCAAGGCCCAACCTTGGTTTTACCATTTGCCTCACCACCACCTACATTTCCCTTGGGAGTAATTAACCCAAGGGTCATCTTTATTATAGCCCCCCCCCCCGGGCTAGTGCTTGCCTAAGCGTTGGTCCAAACTAGAGCACCGTGCGGGACCATCCCTTGGCAACTTGGGTTACGTCGGTACCTGTACGCTTAGCTTATCCGGTGTTGCCCTGAGAACGAGATATGTGCAGCTCCTATCGGGATTGTCGGCGCATCGGGCGGTCTTGCTGGTTTTGTTTTACCATTGTCGAAATGTCTTGTAAACCGGGATTCCGAGTCTGATCGGGTCTTCCTAGCAGAAGGTCTATTCCTTCGTTGATCGCGAGAGCTTGTCATGGGCTAAGTTGGGGCACCCCTGTAGGGTATAATCTTTCGAAAGCCGTGCCTGCGGTTATAGGCAGATGGGAATTTGTTAATGTCCGGTTGTGGATAACCTGACACCAGATCCGAATTAAAATGCATCAACCGCGTGTGTAGCCGTGATGGTCTCTTCTCGGCGGAGTCCGGAAAGTGAACACGGTTTCTGGGTTATGTTTGTCGTAAGTAGGTGTTCAGGATCACTTCTTGATCATTGCTAGTTCACGACCGTTCCATTTGCTCTCTTCTTGCTCTTATTTGTGTATGTTAGCCACCATATATGCTTAGCCGCTGCTGCAACCTCACCACTTTAACCCTTCCTTTCCCATTAAGCTTTGATAGTCTTGATACCCATGGTAATGGGATTGCTGAGTCCTTGTGGCTCACAGATTACTACAACAACAGTTGCAGGTACAGGTTGCGATGATCATGACGCGAGAGCGATGCTTGCTTGTAAATAGGGCAACATTCCGAAGTACAGAATGATTTATGCATTCAAGTTCTTCAAAAGCACTTTGAACAAGCTGAAAGAAGGAGATCTGCCAATACCAAATTGACTTTTCTGCAAGATGCATACGCAAACAGTTTTCAATGTGCTGATTGGAACAAAACATCTACTTTCATGTCTTCAAACAATTACATCTATAATCATATGGTAGTAGATTCACGGTACTAGATGTTTAAACTTTTGCAACAACGAGCTACATAGCGTCTATGTTGTAAATCTTCTTTTTCTGGATATGGTACTCTTCATGAACTGCATAGTTTTTGTGTTGCAATCATTGCCCATAGTAAGTGTATCTTTTTGTGTTGCTAAACGCAAAACTTATATTCATGCACTACATACTATCTATGTTGGCATCACATGCATACAACTGAATCCTTGTTTGGTCATTGCAAATATAAAAAGTTGACAATGTCTAATTTTAGATGGGTTTTAGCTTTTTCCGGGTTATACTATCTATGTTGGCATCACATGCATACAATGTTAATACCTAGGTACAGATCGTCCTTTGGTTCTAACCATTGATTGGTCATTCATTTACACAATGCCTTACGCATGCGATGAAAACGCAACATGATTGCTGAAAACGCATTTTTGTGCTTTCAATAATGATGTGATTAGAATTCCAAGTGAGTTCTCGTCATTATACTTTTTGTGATGGTTCGTGTTTTCTTCATCTATAAACGTACACAAAAAAACTAATTCCCTTGAATTCAAAATCAGTTTGTCAACATTAAAAATCAGTTCGTCAACATTGCAAATTTCACAAAATTTAGTGAACTAATTTTGAAGCCCATTCATCAAATTTCTATACGAAAGTAGTTCACGAACCAGGTATGAAAACAAGTTAAGTTCACCAAATTTGTAGTTCACCATTTTGAAAGTTTAGTTCATCAATTTTTAATTTGATTTTACTACATCAAATTTTAGTTCACAATATTCAAATCCAGTTCACTTGTATTCAAAATTCAACAAAAATGCTGATTTAAAAACAGTTCACACTAGTTCATTTAAAAATTCAACAAAATCCAGTTCACAATAGTTCATTTAAAAACAATTTAGTTCATAGTTAAAACTAGTTCACCAACATTGAAATTTTATGTCACAACATTCAAATCCAGTTCATCACTTTCCAATTTCAGTTCACTTGTATTCAAAATTCACTTCACTTGAATTCAAATTTTAGTTCACTTGTATTCAAAGTATAGTTCATCCCTTTTTTAATCCCAATTTCATTTTGTTTCAAAATCTAGTTCACTTGTATTCAAAGTATAGTTCACAAAATTTAAAATGAATTCATCAATTTTAGTTCACTAGATTCGAACCAAAATTAATCAAATGCTAAGGAAAAACAAATTAAGTTCACCAAATTTGTAGTTCACCATTTTGAAAGTTCAGTTCATCAATTTTTAATTTGCATTTACTACATCAAATTTTAGTTCACAATATTCAAATCCAGTTCACTTGTATAAAAAAATAAACAAAAACTAATTAAGTTTATCATTTTTTTGGTTCACAAAAAAGAAACTACTTGTACTCGAATTCAAAATTAGTTCACCAACATTGAACTTTTAGTTCACTTAATTTACATTTACTATATCGGATTTTAATTCAATTCTAGTTCACACAAAAAAATAAGTTCACACTCAAAACTAGTTCACCAACATTGAAATTTTAGTTCACAATATTCAAATCCAGTTCATCACTTTCTTATTTTAGTTCACTTGTATTCAAAATTTACTGAGCTTGAATTCAAATTTTAGTTCACGATATTGAAGTTTAGTTCATCAATTTTAGTTCATTAAATTCAATCTCAGTTCATGAAATCTCAAAACATAGATCAAGAAAAATAAATTAGGTTCATTAGATTTGTAGTTCAAATAAGAACAACTAGTTCACTAGAATTCAAAATTAGTTCACCAATAGATATCATTAATTTTAGTTCACCAATTTTAGTTCACACTTTTAGTTCAAAAATTTTAGTGAAGTAAATTTAAAGTCACTTCTTCAACTTTTTTGTGTTCAAAAGTAGTTCATGATTAGTTCAAATTCAAAATTGCTTCACCATATTGAATTTTTTTCCACAGTATTTCAAATATAGTTCATCATTTATAGTTCGAAGTCGTCACTTTTTAATTTCAATTCACTGTATTGAAAATTCAGTTCACAAAATTCAAATTGGCTTCATCAATTATAATTCACTAAATCCAAACTCAGTTCATCAAATATAAAATTAGTTCAAATAAAAACAAATTATGTTCATCAAATTTTGAACTCACACAAAAAACAAACTAGTTCACTTGATTCAAAATTAGTTCACCAAGATTAAAGTTTTACTTCACCAACATAGATCACAAAAAAATAGTTCACTTGAATTCATAATTAGTTCACCAACATAGATCACAAAATTTAGTTCACGTGGATTCAAAATTTTGTGAAACTGTATTCTTCACAAAATTGAAAGTGAGTTCATCAATTTTAGTTCACTAAAATCAATATCAGTTCATCAAATCTCAAACTTAGATCAAGAAAAAATAATTAAGTTCATTATATTTGTAGTACAAAAAAAACTAGGTCACTTGAATTCAAAATGAGTTCATCGACATCGAAATTTTGTTTACCTCACATTAAAAAGTAGTTCACAAAATTTCTATTCGAAAGTAGTTCACAAAAAAATTGTTTACCTCACATTAAAAACTAGTTCACCAACATTGAAATTTTAGTTCACCATTTTTTCAAATCCAGTTCATCCCTTTTTTAATCCCAATTTCTCTTTGATTCAAAATTTAGTTCACTTGTATTCAAAGTATAGTTTCACAAAATTCAAAATGAATTCATCAATTTTAGTTCACTAGATTCGAACCAAAATTAATCAAATCTTAAAGAAAAACAAATTAAGTTCACCAAATTTGTAGTTCACAATTTTAAAGTTCAATTCATCATTTTTGAATTTGCATTTACTACATCGGATTTTTAATTAAAAAATAGTTCATTTAAAAACAATTTAGTTCATAATCAAAACTAGTTCACCAACATTGTAATTTTAGGTCACAACATTCAAATCCAGTTCATCACTTTCTAATTTCAGTTCACTTGTATTCAAAATTCACTTCACTTGAATTCAAGTTTTAGTTCACTTGTATCCAAAGTATAGTTCATCCCTTTTTTAATCCCAATTTCACTTTGATTCAAAATCTAGTTCACTTGTATTCAAAGTATAGTTCACAAAATTCAAAATGAATTCATCAATTTTAGTTCACTAGATTTGAACCAAAATTAATCAAATCCTAAGGAAAAACAAATTAAGTTCACCAAATTTGTAGTTCAACATTTTGAAAGTTCAGTTCATCAATTTTTAATTTGCATTTACTACATCAAATTTTAGTTCACAATATTCAAATCCAGTTCACTTGTATTCAAAATTAAACAAAAGCTAATTAAGTTTATCATTTTTTTAGTTCACAAAAAAGAAACTACTTGTACTCCAATTCAAAATTAGTTCACCAACATTGAACTTTTAGTTCACTTAATTTACATTTACTATATCGGATTTTAATTCAATTCTAGTTCACAAAAAAAATAAGTTCACACTCAAAACGAGTTCACCAACATTGAAATTTTAGTTCACAATATTCAAATCCAGTTCATCACTTTCTTATTTTAGTTCACTTGTATTCAAAATTTACTGAGCTTGAATTCAAATTTTAGTTCACGATATTGAAGTTTAGTTCATCAATTTTAGTTCATTAAATTCAATCTCAGTTCATGAAATCTCAAAACATAGATCAAGAAAAATAAATTAGGTTCATTAGATTTGTAGTTCAAATAAAAAAAACTAGTTCACTAGAATTCAAAATTAGTTCACCAATAGATATCATTAATTTTAGTTCACCAATTTTATTTCACACTTTTAGTTCAGAAATTTTAGTGAAGTAAATTTAAAGTCACTTCTTCAACTTTTTTGTGTTCAAAAGTAGTTCATGATTAGTTCAAATTCAAAATTGCTTCACCACATTGAATTTTTTTTCCACAGTATTTCAAATATAGTTCATCATTTATAGTTCGAAGTCGTCACTTTTTAATTTCAATTCACTTGTATTGAAAATTCAGTTCACAAAATTCAAATTGGCTTCATCAATTATAATTCACTAAATCCAAACTCAGTTCATCAAATATAAAATTAGTTCAAATAAAAACAAATTATGTTTATCAAATTTTGAACTCACACAAAAAACAAACTAGTTCACTTGATTCAAAATTAGTTCACCAAGGTTAAAGTTTTACTTCACCAACATAGATCACAAAAAAATAGTTCACTTGAATTCATAATTAGTTCACCAACATAGATCACAAAATTTAGTTCACGTGGATTCAAAATTTTGTAAAACTGTATTCTTCACAAAATTGAAAGTGAGTTCATCAATTTTAGTTCACTAAAATCAATATCAGTTCATCAAATCTCAAACTTAGATCAAGAAAAAATAATTAAGTTCATTATATTTGTAGTACAAAAAAAACTAGGTCACTTGAATTCAAAATGAGTTCATCGACATCGAAATTTTGTTCACAAAATTTAGTGAACTAAATTTTGAAGTCCTTTCATCAAATTTCTATTCGAAAGTAGTTCACAAAAAAATTGTTTACCTCACATTAAAAACTAGTTCACCAACATTGAAATTCTAGTTCACCATTTTTTCAAATCCAGTTCATCCCTTTTTTAATCCCAATTTCTCTTTGATTCAAAATTTAGTTCACTTGTATTCAAAGTATAGTTTCACAAAATTCAAAATGAATCCATCAATTTTAGTTCACTAGATTCGAACAAAATTAATCAAATCTTAAAGAAAAACAAATTAAGTTCACCAAATTTGTAGTTCACAATTTTAAAGTTCAATTCATCATTTTTAAATTTGCATTTACTACATCGGATTTTTAATTAAAAAATAGTTCATTTAAAAACAATTTAGTTCACAATCAAAACTAGTTCACCAACATTGTAATTTTAGGTCACAACATTCAAATCCAGTTCATCACTTTCTAATTTCAGTTCACTTGTATTCAAAGTTCACTTCACTTGAATTCAAGTTTTAGTTCACTTGTATCCAAAGTATAGTTCATCCCTTTTTAAATCCCAATTTCACTTTGATTCAAAATCTAGTTCACTTGTATTCAAAGTATAGTTCACAAAATTCGAAATGAATTCATCAATTTTAGTTCACTAGATTTGAACCAAAATTAATCAAATCCTAAGGAAAAACAAATTAAGTTCACCAAATTTGTAGTTCAACATTTTGAAAGTTCAGTTCATCAATTTTTAATTTGCATTTACTACATCAAATTTTAGTTCACAATATTCAAATCCAGTTCACTTGTATTCAAAATTAAACAAAAACTAATTAAGTTTATCATTTTTTTAGTTCACAAAAAAGAAACTACTTGTACTCGAATTCAAAATTAGTTCACCAACATTGAACTTTTAGTTCACTTAATTTACATTTACTATATCGGATTTTAATTCAATTCTAGTTCACAAAAAAATAAGTTCACACTCAAAACTAGTTCACCAACATTGAAATTTTAGTTCACAATATTCAAATCCAGTTCATCACTTTCTTATTTTAGTTCACTCGTATTCAAAATTTACTGAGCTTGAATTCAAATTTTAGTTCACGATATTGAAGTTTAGTTCATCAATTTTAGTTCATTAAATTCAATCTCAGTTCATGAAATCTCAAAACATAGATCAAGAAAAATAAATTAGGTTCATTAGATTTGTAGTTCAAATAAAAAACTAGTTCACTAGAATTCAAAATTAGTTCACCAATAGATATCATTAATTTTAGTTCACCAATTTTAGTTCACACTTTTAGTTCAGAAATTTTAGTGAAGTAAATTTAAAGTCACTTCTTCAACTTTTTTGTGTTCAAAAGTAGTTCATGATTAGTTCAAATTCAAAATTGCTTCACCACATTGAATTTTTTTTCCACAGTATTTCAAATATAGTTCATCATTTATAGTTCGAAGTCGTCACTTTTTAATTTCAATTCACTTGTATTGAAAATTCAGTTCACAAAATTCAAATTGGCTTCATCAATTATAATTCACTAAATCCAAACTCAGTTCATCAAATATAAATTAGTTCAAATAAAACAAATTATGTTCATCAAATTTTGAACTCACACAAAAAACAAACTAGTTCACTTGATTCAAAATTAGTTTACCAAGATTAAGGTTTTACTTCACCAAAATAGATCACCAAAAAAAGTTCACTTGAATTCATAATTAGTTCACCAACATAGATCACAAAATTTAGTTCACGTGGATTCAAAATTTTTTGTAACTGTATTCTTCACAAAATTGAAAGTGAGTTCATCAAATTTAGTTCACTAAAATCAATATCAGTTCATCAAATCTCAAACTTAGATCAAGAAAAAATAATTAAGTTCATTATATTTGTAGTACAAAAAAAACTAGGTCACTTGAATTCAAAATTAGTTCATCGACATCGAAAATTTGTTCACAAAATTTAGTGAATTAAATTTTGAAGTCCTTTCATCAAATTTCTATTCGAAAGTAGTTCACAAAAAAATTGTTTACCTCACATTAAAAACTAGTTCACCAACATTGAAATTTTAATTCACCATTTTTTCAAATCCAGTTCATCCCTTTTTTAATCCCAATTTCTCTTTGATTCAAAATTTAGTTCACTTGTATTCAAAGTATAGTTTCACAAAATTCAAAATGAATTCATCAATTTTAGTTCACTAGATTCGAAGCAAAATTAATCAAATCTTAAAGAAAAACAAATTAAGTTCACCAAATTTGTAGTTCACAATTTTAAAGTTCAATTCATCATTTTTAAATTTGCATTTACTACATCGGATTTTTAATTAAAAAATAGTTCATTTAAAAACAAGCTAGTTCATAGTCAAAACTACTTCACCAACATTGAAATTTTAGGTCACAACATTCAAATCCAGTTCATCACTTTCTAATTTCAGTTCACTTGTATTCAAAATTCACTTCACTTGAATTCAAATTTTAGTTCACTTGTATCCAAAGTATAGTTCATCCCTTTTTTAATCCCAATGTCACTTTGATTCAAAATCTAGTTCACTTGTATTCAAAGTATAGTTCACAAAATTCAAAATGAATTCATCAATTTTAGTTCACTAGATTCGAACCAAAATTAATCAAATCCTAAGGAAAAACAAATTAAGTTCACCAAATTTGTAGTTCAACATTTTGAAAGTTCAGTTCAACAATTTTTAATTTGCATTTACAACATCAAATTTTAGTTCACAATATTTAAATCCAGTTCACTTGTATTCAAAATTAAACAAAAACTAATTAAGTTTATCATTTTTTAGTTCAGAAAAAAGAAACTACTTGTACTCGAATTCAAAAGTAGTTCACCAACATTGAACTTTTAGTTCACTTAATTTACATTTACTATATCGGATTTTAATTCAAATCTAGTTCACAAAAAAAAATAAGTTCACACTCAGAACTAGTTCACCAACATTGAAATTTTAGTTCACAATATTCAAATTCAGTTCATCACTTTCTTATTTTAGTTCACTTGTATTCAAAATTTACTGAGCTTGAATTCAAATTTTAGTTCACAATATTGAAGTTTAGTTCATCAATTTTAGTTTATTAAATTCAATCTTAGTTCATGAAATCTCAAACATAGATCAAGAAAAATAAATTAAGTTCATTAGATTTGTAGTTCAAATAAAAAAAGTAGTTCACTTTGAATCCAAAATTAATTCACCAATAGATATCACAAATTTAGTTCACCAATTTTAGTTCACAGCTTTTAGTTCAAAATTTTTAGTAAACTAATTTTAATGTCACTTCATCAAATTTTTGTATTCAAAAGTAATTCATGATTAGTTCAAATCCAAAATTGCTTCACCACATTGAATTTTTTTCCACACTATTTCAAATATAGTTCATCATTTTTACTTCGAGGACGTCACTTTCTAATTTCAATTCACTTGTATTGAAAATTCAGTTCACAAAATTCAAATTGCCTTCATCAATTCTAATTCACTAAATCCAAACTCAGTCCATCAAATATAAAATTAGTTCAAATAAAAACAAATTATGTTCATCAAATTTTGAACGCACACAAAAAACAAACTAGTTCACTTGATTCAAAATTAGTTCACCAAGATTAAAGTTTTACTTCACCAACATAGATCACAAAAAAATAGTTCACTTGAATTCATAATTAGTTCATGAACATAGATCACAAAATTTAGTTCAGGTGGATTCAAAATTTTGTGAAACTGTATTCTTCACAAAATTGAAAGTGAGTTCATCAATTTTAGTTGACTAAAATCAATATCTGTTCATCAAATCTCAAACTTAGATCAAGAAAAAATAATTAAGTTCATTATATTTGTAGTACAAAAAAAACTAGGTCACTTGAATTCAAAATTAGTTCATCGACATCGAAAATTTGTTCATAAAATTTAGTGAACTAAATTTTGAAGTCCTTTCATCAAATTTCTATTCGAAAGTAGTTCACAAAAAAATTGTTTACCTCACATTAAAAACTAGTTCACCAACATTGAAATTTTAGTTCACCATTTTTTCAAATCCAGTTCATCCCTTTTTTAATCCCAATTTCTCTTTGATTCAAAATTTAGTTCACTTGTATTCAAAGTATAGTTTCACAAAATTCAAAATGAATTCATCAATTTTAGTTCACTAGATTCGAACCAAAATTAATCAAATCTTAAAGAAAAATAAATTAAGTTCACCAAATTTGTAGTTCACAATTTTAAAGTTCAATTCATCATTTTTAAATTTGCATTTACTACATCGGATTTTTAATTAAAAAATAGTTCATTGAAAAACAATTTAGTTCACAATCAAAACTAGTTCACCAACATTGAAATTTTAGGTCACAACATTCAAATCTAGTTCATCACTTTCTAATTTCAGTTCACTTGTATTCAAAATTCACTTCACTTGAATTCAAATTTTAGTTCACTTGTATCCAAAGTATAGTTCATCCCTTTTTTAATCCCAATTTCACTTTGATTCAAAATCTAGTTCACTTGTATTCAAAGTATAGTTCACAAAATTCAAAATGAATTCATCAATTTTAGTTCACTAGATTCGAACCAAAATTAATCAAATCCTAAGGAAAAACAAATTAAGTTCACCAAATTTGTAGTCCAACATTTTGAAAGTTCAGTTCATCAATTTTTAATTGGCACTTACTACATCAAATTTTAGTTCACAATATTCAAATCTAGTTCACTTGTATTCAAAATTAAACAAAAACTAATTAAGTTTATCATTTTTTTAGTTCACAAAAAAGAAACTACTTGTACTCGAATTCAAAATTAGTTCACCAACATTGAACTTTTAGTTCACTTAATTTACATTTACTATATCGGATTTTAATTCAAATCTAGTTCACATAAAAAAAATAAGTTCACACTCAAAACTAGTTCACCAACATTCAAATTTTAGTTCACAATATTCAAATCCAGTTCATCACTTTCTTATTTTAGTTCACTTGTATTCACAATTTACTGAGCTTGAATTCAAATTTTAGTTCACGATATTGAAGTTTAGTTCATCAATTTTAGTTCATTAAATTCAATCTTAGTTCATGAAATCTCAAACATAGATCAAGAAAAATAAATGAAGTTCATTAGATTTGTAGTTCAAATAAAAAAAGTAGTTCACTTTGAATTCAAAATTAGTTCACCAATAGATATCACAAATTTTAGTTCACCAATTTTAGTTCACAGCTTTTAGTTCAAAAAATTTAGTAAACTAATTTTAAAGTCACTTCATCAAAAAAAATTTACCTCACATTAAAAACTAGTTCACCAACATTGAAATTTTAGTTCACCATTTTTTCAAATCCAGTTCATCCCTTTTTTAATCCCAATTTCTCTTTCGATTCAAAATTTAGTTCACTTGTATTCAAGGTATAGTTTCACAAAATTCAAAATGAATTCATCAATTTTAGTTCACTAGATTCGAACCAAAATTAATCAAATCTTAAAGAAAAACAAATTAAGTTCACCAAATTTGTAGTTAACAATTTTAAAGTTCAACTCATCCTTTTTTAATTTGCATTTACTACATCGGATTTTTAATTAAAAAATAGTTCATTTAAAAACAATTTAGTTCACAGTCAAAACTAGTTCACCAACATTGAAATTTTAGGTCACAACATTCAAATCCAGTTTATCACTTTCTAATTTCAGTTCACTTGTATTCAAAATTCACTTCACTTGAATTCAAATTTTAGTTCACTTGTATTCAAAGTATAGTTAATCCCTTTTTAATCCCAATTTCACTTTGATTCAAAATTTAGTTCACTTGTATTCAAAGTATAGTTCACAAAATTCTAAATGAATTCATCAATTTTAGTTCACTAGATTCGAACCAAATTAATCAAATCCTAAGGAAAAAACAAATTAAGTTCACCAAATTTTTAGTTCTCCATTTTGAAAGTTCAGTTCATCAATTTTTAATTTGCTTTTACTACATCAAATTTTAGTTCACAATATCCAAATCCAGTTCACTTGTATTCAAAATTAAACAAAAACTAAATGTGTTTATCATTTTTTTAGTTCACAAAAAAGAAACTAGTTCACTGGAATTCAAAATTAGTTCACCAACATTGCACTTTTAGTTCACTTAATTTACATTTACTATATCGGATTTTAATTCGAATCTAGTTCACAAAAATTCAAAATGAATTCATCATTTTTAGTTCACTAGATTCGAACCAAAATTAATCAAATCCTAAAGAAAAACAAATTAAGTTCACCAAATTTGTAGTTCACCATTTTGAAAGTTCAGTTCATCAATTTTTAATTTGCTTTTACTACATCAAATTTTAGTTCACAATATTCAAATCCAGTTCACTTGTATTCAAAATTAAACAAAAACTAATTAAGTTTATCATTTTATTAGCTCACAAAAATGAAACTACTTCACTCGAATTCAAAATTAGTTCACCAATATTGAACTTTTAGTTCACTTAATTTACATTTGCTATATCGGATTTTAATTCAAATCTAGTTCACAAAAAAATAAGTTCACACTCAAAACTAGTTCACCAACATTGAAATTTTAGTTCACAATATTCAAATCCAGTTCATCAGTTTCTTATTTTAGTTCACTTGTATTCAAAATTTACTGAGCTTGAATTCAAATTTTAGTTCACGATATTTAAGTTTAGTTCATCAATTTTAGTTCATTAAATTCAATCTCAGTTCATGAAATCTCAAACATAGATCAAGAAAAATAAATTAAGTTCATTAGATTTGTAGTTCAAATAAAAAAAGTAGTTCAGTAGAATTCAAAATTAGTTAACCAATAGATATCATTGATTTTAGTTCACCAATTTTAGTTCACACTTTTTAGTTCAGAAATTTTAGTGAACTAAATTCAAAGTCACTTCTTCAAATTTTTGTATTCAAAAGTAGTTCATGATTAGTTCGAATTCAAAATTGCTTCACTACATTGAATTTTTTCCACACTATTTCAAATATAGTTCATCATTTATAGTTCCAAGTCGTCACTTTTTTAGTTCAATTCACTTGTATTGAAAATTCAGTTCACAAAATTCAACTTGGCTTCATCAATTATAATTCACTAAATCCAAACTCAGTTCATCAAATATAAAATTAGTTCAAAGAAAAACCATTTTTTTTTCATCAAATTTTGAATTCACACAAAAAACAAATTAGTTCACTTGATTCAAAATTAGTTCACCAAGATTAAAGTTTTACTTTACCAACATAGATCACAAAAAATAGTTCACTTGAATTCATAATTAGTTCACCAACATAGATCACAAAATTTAGTTCACGTGGATTCAAATTTAGTTCACAAAATTCAAAGTGAGTTCATCAATTTTAGTTCACTAAAATTTATATTAGTTCATCAAATCTCAAAATTAGATCAAGAAAAATTAATTAAGTTCATTAGATTTGTAGTACACAAAAAAATTGGTCACTTGAATTTTGTTCAAAAAATTAGTTCAAAAAATAAATAAATTAAGTTCATCAAATTTGTAATACACACAAAAGACAAACTAGTTCACTTGAATCAAAGTGCGATAGATTGATGAAGTGATTTCAAATTTAGTGAACTAATTTTTGTAAATTTAAATTTAAATTGAGTTTGTCAATTTTAGTTCACTGAATTCAAATATAGTTAATCAAATCTCAAACTTAGTTCAAGTAAAACTAATTAAGTTCATCAAATTTGAATTTAAAAAAAGCATTTTGTCAGATTTCAGACACGATCATTTTTTTTAAAAACTATTATTTAAAAACAAACACTTTTCTTATTGGTCAGATAAAGTACACCGGCCATTTTACTCGACATGAGAACACACGTCGCAAGACATAACTTAGTTCTGTTACTCTCTCACAATAGGATGAAAGCGATAACCACGTTTGTATTTTTCCTTCGATGTACATGTAATTGTTTATACATTTATGATATACTCTCTAATGCTACATATGAACAAATTTAGTTTAAACGGAACATTTTATAAACTTTTGAATAAAAAACTGTTTGAAATGTGAATATTTTTTGGACCCTTGTTTCTTATTCCTAAATTGAAATCATAGTGAAACAAAAAAATCGAACCAAAAACAAAAAAATGAACAAATGAATTTTTTTTTAATTTTTTGAACATTTATTGAAAACCATGGACAATATTCTATAACTGTGAATATTCTTAACTTGCTTAAATTGCTAATGAATAAGAAAAGGAACTTTATCCTAAATAATTTGAACATTTTTTTCCTATTCCTAAACAATTTTTGAAAGGTGAACATTTTTTCTAAAATGTATATTAATGTACAAATTTGAAACGATTAAATTCAATACAAAATGAAAAAAATCTCATATGACACAATGGATTCTAGTAAAATAGATATAATAACCACAAATAGTCTGTAATGTACTATTCATCACACTACCATATATTTCCTAGTTGCACAGTAATATTTTGCAATAAGAAATAAGCGACACTGTGTCCAATAACAACAAAAATCACACCAATTCCACAAATGTTCTTTAGTTCCGTCAAAAATCACACCAATTCCACAAATGTATACTACAAGCTTCAGTACTAGCCCCTGTGCATATATCCAGCACAACAAAAATTCAATTATTCTATATTTCAATCTTCAGTGATTGAACAATTTCTTTTTTCTTAACTATTTTTATGCGCTAGTACTCACATCTTCATATTGAATTTTTTTCTCTTTCGCGCAGCACACTTTTGAGCTTCAACTTCTGAACGAGGCTTCATTCTATTCCCTTTTTTAACTGACTTGTTCTTTTTAACAGCAGGATCCTTCAGTGCCATGTCACTATTTTTTTTGCTTTCATTCTCATCTACTTCTTGGTTTCCTTCTGTTCCTTCTCTTCCAGCAAGATATTTGTTATGCACATTCTTCACCGCATCTAACAATTCTTGACAATAACCAGAATCATGACTAATGTCCGAACAGACCTCGCCAACAGTATTCATAACAATTGCATACCGAACAGCATTGTGGGACTGTTCTTGGGTTTGTGCACCAAGAACCTCAATCTTGTGCTTTCTTAGTTCAATCTCTCTGAACTCTTTTGTCCATCTTGCCACTATATACCTTTCTGGAATCTTGAGGTAATCAAACTGAGTAAACAGTCTGAGAACATGACAGCAGAGGATTCCATCTCTGTCAAACTTACCACATTCACAGTCAAATACATCAGCAGCTCGATCTACCTGCACAGTGAATATCTCCCTGTCAAATTCTGGGTTCTCATACTCAAAGTTTCTTTTAAGTTCATAGGTTTTATCTTTCTCAACCTCTTTCACTCCAAAAGTAGTGGCATTCATCATCTCTGTCAGGAACTTAGTGTATATGGCTCTAGTATATATCTCAGCTGCGTGCCGTTCAAATCGCTGATATCCCCACATGACAGGAATTTTCTCATTAGACAAGAACCTATCTTTGTTTTCTATATGTATCACATTCTCTTGGAATAATTCATATTGACGGATGAATGTTTCAATTGTGTCTTTTCTCAAAACATAATCCTTAAAGTTAGAGTTGAAACTCTCACTTCTGCTTGTTGATCTAGTGAAAGGATAGAACACTTGTTGGTAGTAAGCAGGAACATAGTACTTCCTATTTTCCCACATCCGCTTGATGTGAGCATGTTTTTCACAGCCATACTTCTCCAACATTCCATGCCATTTCCTTTCGAACTCTTCAACTGTTATTGACTGCATGATACATTCATCCAGCTCCTTCTCCATCCCTTTCTTCAAATGAAAGTAAACTTTCAAATTCTCCCGCGCTTTCCTCCAAACATGCCAAAGACAAAATCTGTGCAATGCATCTGGGAAAACTTTTGGAACTGCTAGTTTCATAGCAGCATCTTGGTCAGTAAGCACGACTCTTGGCTTCTTTCCGCCCATCACTTCTACAAATGTCTCAAATAGCCACTTGAAAGTTTCTGCTTTCTCATCTTGCAAGAGAGCCCACCCAAAGACAATTGTTCTCGAGTGTCCATTTACTCCTATTATTGGTGCAAAAGGCATGTTATATTTGTTGGTGCTGAAAGTTGTGTCAAATGATATAATATCTCCAAACAACAAATAATCCAGCCTTGACCTTGAATCTGTCCAAAACAAACTAAGGATGGAATTAGAAGAATCTCTCTGTGCTTTGTATATGAAACCAGGCTTATCAACTTGCAACTTCTCAATATAATCCAAAGTGTGCTCTATGTCTGTGTTTCCTCACGCTCTTCTTGCTTCAAATTGTCAAGCTTCTTCACATCAAAAGTTATATTTCCAAAATTTCCACCACACAGCTTCCTAAATATGCTCATTATTTTCCTAGGTTTTATTCTGTGTTCCTGAAGTAGCTTTGACAACAACTTCTCTGCATCATTCATGCTTCTATGACTGAGGAAGAACTGTGTTAGAGATGGAGATGAAACCAAATCATGGTTATGCTTCAAATCTTGGGATTGAATGTGCCATTTTCCATCTTCTAAGCAGATGGTTACGTGCATTTGGCAGTTTGTTCTTTGAAGAACATTTCTCTTCCTTTTTCTCGCCCCTGTATATGTTGACACAGTCTTCCTACTCTTGTTGCAAACAAAAGATATCTTTCTATTCTTGTGATTTCTTCCTTTCTTTATTCTGAAACCAGTTCTCAGAGCATACACATTAATAAACATGTTAGCTTCATCCAGAGTACTGAACACCTTCCCAACTTCAGGTACATTTGTCTTCTCCAATTCATTTGGCGTTGGAAACATATACTCTTCGTCTTTGGAAACAATATCATCATCATCAGAATCAGAATCAGCAGAACTACAACCAAAATCTTGCACTGCGTATTGATCATCCTTCTCACAAGAAAGTGCATCCTACACATTTTATAAAAATACAACATGAACAAATAAAAAAAAGATGGGCTCTGTACTTTTTTTCAATAGCTTATATAGTACACACACGTTCCACAAGAAAGAACATCAAGTAACAACAGCAATCAAAAAATTACATAGTACATACCTTATCAGAACCAAGCACCACAAAATTTGGATTTTCATTTTGAAGACAAGATATAATATCTCCTGCAAGTTCCGCATCTTGATTACCACTTATGACACTGGAGGAAGGACCTGAAGAAACTCCAAGACACTTTTGCTGTTGTTCAAAATGGATCTACAATTTTTTTCAGAAAAACATGTATTTAAACACTATGTAGATATAAAGAACAGAATTTTCAAAACAGATTGAATAGTCTTCTTCGAAATACCTCTTCAATATATTGACCATTTGACACAACTTTGTCTTGTTCATTTTCATCTTGCTCAGTACTGTGATCCACAACAGATTTTGAAGTAACAGGTGTGTTTCCCATTGATTCCAACCTGTCCTGCATGCTATATATTTCTTGACTTAACAGCATTTCCTGACTACTCAGTACTTCCTGAAATATTAAAGTAAGCCAATTAATAAAAATTAATTTGGCAATGACTTCTCCCCAAGGAGAAAGTTAACTAATTTTTTTTAGTCCACACCAAATTCACTTTCTTACTTCTGTTTTCTTCTTAATTTCATGATACATTACGTATTGGTCAAATTCAAGCATAACATCATTAACCTGCACGAAGAAGAACATTTATATTATTAATAAACTTTTTTTCCAACAACTTTGTATGGAAACAACTTGATTGGCTAAATTTAAATATCAGCGCAAAATACATACAGGAATTTTTTCTCCCAAACTTTTATCAACTTCATCGCTCATTGTTAGCATCTTTCCTTTTTCTTTGCTCTTCGCTGGTTTCTTCTTACTTGCAGTTCTAGTTCTTCCACTTGAAGCCACCTAACACAAAAACAATATTCTTTTCAGAAACCTCATTGTATATCATATATTGGTTGTCTAAGAGGGAGCACCAACTAGAATAAAAATAAGAAGACTAGTTGCTATTAAAATGAAGATCAACAACGTTAAATATATTCAGTATAGAACACTTTACTTTTAATTAATTTTGACAACTAAAAGATTATTCACAACACTTCATTTTTTCTCTACAATGAAAATCAACACTGATTTAAATATTCAGAACACAACATAGTTACTTCAACTAAACATCACCAAACAATAAATTCATTTCTTCTAATTTATAGTGAAACTACAACTTATCCTTTATTTCTCAATTTCAGTGTATAAATGTTCCTACCTAGCAGTACATTTACTTAACAAAATCATCCTCATTAGGTCATACATAAATTGCTTTTCATGATGACATACAGAACAACTTCTTTTCAGAATATATAGATTGAGAAAATGAATCCCTTCATTGTTCTAGTTGCCCTAATTTTAGAACTACTTTCATCTATGCATATTATCATAACATAATATGAAGATTGACATCTACTTTCATCTACTTTTTCTGCTGTTTTGTCATAATTCTGTACACTTCACTATTTCTCAGAATATATAGATTGACAAAAACATATCAGGATGGAATTACAAAAAATTTTGAGTACTGGTTTTCTCCTCACTATGCAGAGACAAATAGGCACATGTTCCCACATCAATCCTCTCTGCCGCCAACTGCCAATATAATATACACAACCTCTCTGCCGCCAACATAAAAGAACTTCATATGTGACAAATCAAGAAAGCAGATGAAGAACAGTACCTGGGATCTGGACGATCGGCCCAATGAACGAAAGTTTTCAATTGGCAAGGACGAAAATATTGCTCGATTTGATGCCCTCCCATCCACGCCGGAGGCATCACCACCGGAAATTTGTGCCGCCGCCGGTGGCAGCTCCGTTGCCGCCATCTGCCCCGCAGTTTCCTCCCTTCGGGGACTCCACGAGAGCTAACCCTAGATTAATTCCCCTGTTTCTTCCCTTTAGTTTCTTATTCTAGCAAGTCACTTACTGGGGGGCCCTCACTGCTTTCTATAGGGACCTAAAAGTTTACTCATCGCTCCCGCAAGGTGTCTTTTCGAAAAGTGTTAACAACGAGCAAGACAAGAGGGGCCTATATGGCAAAATCAAACCACGGGCAGGAAATTTCCCCATTTCACTCCTCTCTCGGTCCACTCTTCTTCAGCTCTTGCTCCGGCGATGGGCGAATCGGTCGTGGATCCCATGTCGGAGATTCAATCTCCGCCAAGGAAATTGCAGGTTTGCTCTTCATAAACTCGTTTCTCTTCCACTCGCTTCCGTCTAGATCATATCTGCGGGGAAACTAGAACCCTAGACGAAGTTTTTCTTCCCAAATCCGTGAGACAAGCTGTTTCTACTAATTCAAAAGAATCTAAGCTCTTTTCCTAGCAAGTTTAGAAGCCAGGCTACGTCTTCCTCCCTTGTGTTGGTTAAAGCGATGGAAGGGGAAAGCGATGGAAGCGGAAAGGATGAACAGAAGGGGAGCGGAGGAGAAGGGCGAGGGTGCAAAAGCATTTTGGACCTTTTTCTTAGGCTGGCTGGGTTTTTGCGTTTGCTTATAGGGAGGGAGGGAGGGTGGGAGATTTGTCTATTTCTTTGGGACTTTTGGGAGGTTGGGAGTGAGCAGAGGCCAGCCGAGAAGGGAGAAGCAATGGAGGGTGGCCATTGTGTTTCCTTTTTAATGGTGTTTACATTGTGTGCGTCTGTGCACGCAAGATTCCATCAGAATTTTGTTCAAGCTGGAATGATTTGAGTCAAGCTGGTGCCAAATTCTTAGTTGTTCAAATAGTTGTTCAAAATTCTTTGTTTTCCATTCTGTATTCATATACACATATTAACCTGCATGCTATTTTGATTACACAACTAGGCAGTAGTTCAATTCTACAACTAGGTTGCTATTATAGTTTTTGGATAGAGTGCTAAATTGTTTACCAAAGTGTCTAAATAATAGCCTGATTATAGATCTATCCTTAGTGTACTAAGACTTGCAATTCTTCAGTCAATTCTTGAGTCAATCTTTTCCGTTTCCTTTTTTTCCTTAACAGTGAACCCATAGGAATAATACACTCAAATTTTTTGATTTGTGACGCCAGGTGTGGGCATTCCATTTAGATGTTTCATGTCATACAAGAGTTATATTTGGCAGTTACAACATAAGCTTTCCTGCATGTGATAAACTATAGCATGTGAAATTTTCAAATTTATAAAAACACGAGTCATAACAATCGTCAAGAAATAGGAAAAATAGCTGAGCATTCAGCCACATCAAAGCATTTTCATTTTCAACATGTGGTCATTCAGCCACAACAGAACATTTTTCACTTTCAGCTCCCAATGTATGTGATGCATGTGTCTTCACAGCAATTAGAAAAATTGTGTATCGTAATACCATTGTGTTTTTCTTATTACCATTGAGTTTATATAATTTCTTCCTACTAAATTTTCAATTTCAAAATTGTGTATCGTAAAATTGTTTTTAGGATGGTTGTTTCTTTGTAGAGTGGTAGTCATGGGAATATCCTTGATATGATACTTCTGTCAACACTAATACTAGTTTTTTTTGTGTTTATTACTTGCAGGTGAGTTTTGCAGAAGAAAGTTTCATCAACAAGAGGAGCAACCAGGAGCACCTTGACACTCAATTAAGTGAGCTAAATGCACCAAAGAGACTAAAAGTAAGAAGAAGAAAAACATGTCCCCCAAAACTAAATTTATTTCAACTGGATTTTCTCCCCTAAATACAACAATTCAACTATAACATGTTCTTATTTTTCTGAAATCTAATTCATTCCTTCTGTTCACCAGGTCACTGAAAAAAAACCATATCAGTCTGCTAATCAAGTTTTTATCTGAACTAAATGAGGACCACAAGTTGATAGTTCGTAAACTTGGGTTCGGCTCTTTGCTTCATATCTCATGTGACTGCATATTGGATGATTTGTTTGAATGGCTAGGGATGCAGTTCAACACAACTTCTTGTAGAATTGAACTAAGGAATGGTTTCAAGTTTGATTTTAACGAATCTATTGTACACAAAATCTTAGGCATTCCATGTGGGGGGTTTCCAATACAAACAAAGCCTACCAAACAAACTGTCGATTTCATGAATACATTTCTTAGAACAACAAAGCCTACTCCAGAACATTTGCTTTCAATGTTGACTGAAAACATGTCAGAAGAAGCATTCTCTAGGATATTCTTGCTCCTTGTACTATCCATTCTTATTGCACCGAGTTCAAAAGGAGTTCCTAGCAAAAAATACTACAATGCCTTGGTCAATATTGAGTCTTTTCCAAAATACAATTGGTGTCTCTTCACCCTGGCATTCTTGGTTCATGAGATAAAAAAAATGCAGACAAGTCTTGGAAATAAGAGGTCAAATCTGCGAGGAGGGTGCAAAGTTCTGTTAGTGGTAATAAACTATTACAATTACAACAAATTATTTCATTTCAGTCCGTGTCAAAAGAATCATTCTAACTGGATTTTGATGCTCCAACTATTTCGGAAACTTTTTGCAGGTTGCACACTTTGAATTCTTGATCACTTATGAGTACAAGATTTCGAACAATATGTTTCCAAGACTTCCATTGTGGTCAGCAACAATGCTCAGATCATTCATTGCTCTAGATACAAAGCCTGGAGTGAATCTTGAATTTGGAAGGCTTGAAGTAAGTAGGAAAAAAACATTAACTTTGTTTAATAGCAGTTTTTTTCTCATGATTATTCATTACCTGAAAAACCACTTTTTTTTGACCAACCAAAACAGATGAAGCACATAACAGCAACTCCATTCACTGATTCGTTCAATGAGTCGACTATGCAATTACCTAAATCAATTCTCAACTACATCAACAGCAAGCTGCCATCGATTCACAACATAGAGGTTCGGAAATCTAATTCAGATGAAGAACACTTCTTTTTTATTTCCAAAGTAGTTTATTCTTTTTTACTTTTACACGTTGCTTGTTGCTTACTACATACAGTCTCAAATTTAAATTTCCTTAAAACAGGAAAAGTATAAGCTTCAGTATAACTGTCAGAAATTTTGGGAAACAGTTTTAACAAACTCCATTCCTACACTGGAATCTTATGTTGATGATGTTCTCAACTTATTATCTTCAAGTTCTACCTCAAAAGTTGGACCTGAATGTCCAGCTTCTACAGATCAAGCTCTTTCTGAAGTGCACTTGGGTATTGGTGTACCTATTCCTGACTCAGCTGCTTCCTTCAAACCCATTAGACAAATGCAGAAACATACACAGTTGGACTCATTCATGTATTCAATTGATTTCTTGGATTTTCCTGGACCTCATTTATATCCTCCAAGCTTTGATTCAGAAATTACTCAAGAAGTAGTTGATTCTATCATTGCAAATTTCTCTGAAAGTCTGCTTATTAGTGAGGAAAAAGATGTTGCCCCTTCATTAGCTCTTGGATCAGCAAGTTCCAAAGATTTAGCAGTTCTAGAAGTTTTCAGCAAAGAGCAAGTAAATGAAAACTATACCTATACAGTCACTTGTCCTAAAGAAGGTAATATGACTTTTTATACAATAAAAATCTTTTTCAGTTCAGTTGTACTGGACACTTTTCCTATATTTGCAGTTCATCGTTTTTTTCAAATCTAAACTTCTTACAATATCTATAGTTATTTCTTATTATTAATCCATAAATTTTTTTCCTATGAACATTCATTGTATACATACTAGTTATCCTCGATTCGCTGAGAGAAAATCCAACATGGGAAGACTTGAATTCAACAATAAATCATAATTGGAGACAAGAGAAATTTAGCTCTATTCACTGGAAATTCATCTCAGCTAATTCTTCTGTCACAGGTACTTGCAATTTATTTTTATAGAATCAAAAAGTAAAGATTGCCTATTTTTTTAAATTTTAAATTTTCTAACTGACATAAGTTTTTATTTTTTACTCTGAATGCCAGGAAATTCTTTCTACTGTGCACCACATCAAGTTGAACTAGAACCATTAGAAGACAACTCAGTACTCATTGATTCACATCCCTACAAACGAACACTTGTACAAAATAATGAAAAGAATCAACTCCCATCTAGTCAACTCTCTCAACCAGAAGATGACACACCAAGTTTCAATGCAATAACCGATGGACTGCAAGATACAATCCAACCCTGTATGACTGCTTATCAAACAAGCACATATAATCATCTAGGTTCTTCATCCCAACTTGTCAAACCTGCTACTCATTCAAACCCTAGATTCTTCAATCCTGGAACTTCATTCCTGTATAGCAATAGTCCACTTAGACCTTTCAAGATTAACTCTCCAAAGCCAGACATTACTTTCGGAACTCCACTTAATGATACAGCGTTGGTCAAAATGATGGATGAATTTGAAGCTAAATCCAGACAGAATGAAATACACGCAGGAAAGAAACAGTTTCAACATTTCTCTTCTGCCACAAATGTTCAGCAGCCCAACTATTTGCAGTTTCAACAAGTTATCTTCTCAAGTCCAGTGCAAATTGAATTCTACAAGGCAATGACTGCAGCTCTTCCAACTCTGGACTCAAGGTATTTTTTCATAGTATATTTCACTATGCTGTAAATTGTTATAGTAAAATACTCAAGCTTTTTTTTCATAGTATATTTCACTCAATTGTTAGGATACATAGCATTTGTTTCTTTTCCTTAATTTTTTTACTAACTTCTAATTTAAAGTTTCTAACAATAATTACAATAACTGCAGCCAAAAAATATTCCAAGTGGATGAAGTTTGGGTTGACCAGAAAACTTTGACTATTTCTTTCAGACCTGGTTGCTGGATGAATCCACACTCTCTGGATTGTTACTCAAAGATGCTCAATACAGACCAACTAATCTGTGGAAGGCAAGGCTTAATACCAAACACTGATGTTATCACACACATTGTCCAAAGAGAAGACATGGTCCTAAACTTTCTCTTCTTTTCTTTTCTGTATCTTCATTGTTCTTGTGTGTTTTCATCTGTTAGGATAACCAAACAAAGTTTTCTGTTATACTTTTTTTACCAGGCACTACTCATGAATCCTATGCTTTAACATTCAGACCCAATGTGCAGAGACATCTTAAGTGAATCAAGAGTTGGCTTCAGATTGGAAATAGCAAATTTTGTAAGAACTGTTCTGTAACCATATTTTCTCTTACTGCATTCTTCAACTAGCAATTTTTGAACAGAACAAACCTTCTTTCATCTTTCACAGGTCCACTTGCCATGCTTCAATGATAAGCAATGGATTCTAATAACAGCAAATCTACAGAGTGGAAGGTTCTTTGATATTATGAATCCTGATGGGTCTGGTCAAGACAGATTCACAACTATAATAAGCACTGTCTATTATAATTTCAAGTCACTGTTTGCACTGACCTACCCTAACTGCAATGCATTCAGCATCAAAGACTTTGACTACAGATTCGTTGCAGTTCCTAGAACTCATTACAGGTTAACCAGTTTTGTTCTTATGTCACTGACAAATTTTCCTACAATTCAAGCAAATCGTGACCAAATTATTTTTCAAGTTATGTATTCTTTCTTTCTTACACTGGATTTGAATCTAACATGCCAGATAAACTGTCTTCATCACTGCAGGTACGACACAGGTGTCTTCCTACTTCAAATTCTTAAAACATATCGTGGCATGGGAGTTCCAGGATTCTCTACTGTAAGAGTTTCTTATTTCTAAAGAAACAAAATATTTTTGCAGATGTTTAATTTGATAGATGAAACAAAAATCAAAATACAATCACAACTGTGCAAACAGGTTGATTTGCAAGCTTTGCGTGAAATATTCTTGTACGAGATTGCAACATACAAAAATAGCGAGGTTCAAATACCAGCAATGAGGTTATTTCTTCAAAATCACGTAAGTTAGAAACTACTGCCTCAAATTCATGCTGTTTTACACTACCATTGTTAGAAATGGAACTGTAGAACATTTTTTTATTTAAAATCTCTCTTGCTTTTATGCTACAAGGGTTCCGGTCATTCAAGTAAAAGGATTTTCTCACAACCAAAAGTATGTACTGCTGTAAAGGTGTACTCTGTAAGAATTATATGATTTATTAGTACTACATCAGTTCCTATAACACTAGGACCCATGTACTAGTTAACAAATATTTAGACAAAAAATGTACATACTAATTTTTCTTCAACTTAACTAACTAAATATATTCTCTTTTTGAAATTTTGCAGCACCACTTGATGTAGAAAATTGGTTCGCTACTGTTTCCGGAGAGATCGTTTGCGAAGAAGAATTTTTATAAGTTGTTTCTGCAATCCAGAAGATTACTTGTTATAAGTAGTACAACTACTATCAGTATCAATTTTCAATCAGGAGGTTTCTGTGTTTTATGGAGATTTTCCCATTGTTAAGAAAGTTCATTACATATTTGGTTCAAGCATGTTTTGTATCAAAATAATTTTTAGATAAATTGTATTAATGAAACAGCAGAGAAAATGGTTAAAGAAACAGTTGAAAACACAATAAACAGTAGAAACAGTACAAACAGTCGAAATCAGCGCAGCGCCAAACTGTTCAAGGAACCGCTCGAAAACAATGCGAAACAGTCCAAACATTCGAAATCAGCGCAGCGCGCGACATTAGTTGGGCCGACTGAGAAACAGCCCAACTAGGAGTGGCTGCAGGCGCCACTTATCGTAACCGGCGTATAAGGCGCCGATTAGGAGCTCCCCTATTTGACGTACAGTACGGCAAATAGATCGACGTAGGCATAAGGCCCCAATGACCGGGCCACCCATTTTTTTTGTTTTGTTTTTATTTTTCTTCTTTTGTTTCTTTGTCTTTTTATTTCTTGTCCCTTTTTTATTTTCCCATTCCAAAACTATTTTCCCCTTTTCCGAAATTCGAAATTTTCAAAACAATGTTTGGCATTAATAAAAAAACCTATGAATTTCAAAATTGTGATCCTATTTGTAAAATGTTTGCAATTTTGTTATTCCATTTTTTTCAAAATGGGATAAAACAATCATTTAAAAAGAATATTTGGGTTCTTTAAATTTTGTTCAAGATTTAAAAATTACATTTCAAATATGTTATAAAATTTATAATATTCTTCTTTTAGTGAGATGTTCAAAAATTGAAAATAATTTTGCATTAAAAAACATTTTCTACTTTTTTCTTCTAAATGTTCAAAACATGCTCCCATTTCAAAAGAATGTTCAAAGATTTATGAAATGTTCGTATTTTAATAAAAGGTTCATGCTTTTTAATGTCTGTAAATTTCAAAAAAAATGTTCTATTCAATTTTTTGTTGGTGTTTTTTTAAATGTATGGAATTTTCAAAATACTGCTCATAATTTGGAAAATTGTTCGCTTTGCCAAGTATGTTTAGCAGCTCATACTTCCCATTTTTTTGAAAAATTTGGAAAAAATGAATAAATGTTTCGAATATGAGATTGCAATATATTCCTAAATATTCACTCCTGTACTGGGCATGCTCTGCATTGGTTAACATGACACGTTTGTTTGTGTGGCTAGGAACATGTGATCGGGTCTTTGAGGCCGTGCGTTCGATCACTCCCATACTTGGACTGCTCCGCATCTGGCATATCGAGCTTATTCGGCTTGTTCAGAATAAGGGACACCATAAATTATTGTGGATGGTTCCATGTGCCAATAAAAGAGAATATGCTGGTTAATTATGATTGATGAAAATTATGGGCATGTGCCAATAAAAGAGAATATACTGGTTTGGCTCTAATTAAATGGTGTCATGTTGAACTAGAGAATACGGACATTTGGGGGTCATGATCCATTCTTATATTGAGCCAGATGCATGTAATTTTATTTATCCCGTTGCAACACACGGGCATGTGTGCTAGTTTTTCCCTAATAATAAAGTATGGATTGACTTTGTCGGGTTCACCATCACAATACGCTTCTTCCCGTGAATTTATGCTTTCAGTTTAAATTTAAGTATATACGCGAGGTGGTACAAATGCTTCTGCTCGTACCACGTCGTTATCGTTAATTTTATTTAATGACGTCGCTAAGTTGGGCTTCCGCCTGAATCTGTACGTCACTTTGCTGGGCCTCCGTATGGCCAAGAGTCTGCGGTTCAGAAGATCGAGGAAGCGATAGGGGAATTTCCTATTGGACGCTCGTTGCATCAAACAGTCGACGCGTCGCACAGAGCCAGCGATCGAGCGCTACCCTTGGGCCGGCCCATTTAACGTGTTCCAGTATTTCCGGTTTTGGGAACCTTCTAGAGTTTCCGAGCAGGTTTTTTCTGGTTCTGGGAACCTTCTAGAAGGTTCCCTAAACTGGTTTTTTTCGTTTCAGTTTCTTCTTTTTCTTTATCCGTTTCTTTTTCTAATTTCTTCTTTCTTTTCTTTTTTTCGTGTTTGTTTTCTTGTTCTTTTCTAATTTCTTCTTTCTTTCTTTTTTTGTTTTTTTTTTCTTGTCCTTTT
>NC_041393.1:247259267-247260108 GCF_002162155.2 Triticum dicoccoides
TTTCCAAAAATGTTCTTGCTTTTAAAAAATGTTCTTTTTTGGAATTTTCAAATTTTTCTTCTTCTTTTCGTTTTCAGTTATTTCTGTTTCTTATTTCTTTTCTTCTTTTTTTGTTTTTTCTATTTGTTTTCTTTCTTTGGTTATTTCATTTTCTTTTCTCCTCTTTGTTATAAAAATATTCAAATTTTGTTTCATTTTACATAAAATGTTCAGTTTTCAAAAAAAGATGTTCTCAAAATTCAAAATTTGTTCTTGTTACACAAATAAGTTTAAAACTTTCGAAATTCATATAATGTACCAGATTTAAATTTTCTTGTTCACGTTTTCAAAAAATGTTCGTGCTTCCAAAATTGTTCTCTCACTACTGGAATCAGCTACTTTGCCATCTGCCAGCTCTTTGCCGTCAGCTAGCGGACGGCAAAGAAGCTCTTTGCCATCAGCTACCTGAAAGCGGACGGCAAAGAACTGGCTGATGGCAAAGAAAGCCTTTGCCATCAGCCTGTTCTTTGCCGTCTGCTAGCCGACGACAAAGAATCTTTGCCGTCCGCTAGCGGACGACAAAGAGGGAGGGGGGCCCCACTGAGGAGCTGGTTAAAAAATACTTAACGGCCCCCCTCTTTGCCGTCCGCTAGCTGACGGCAAAGCGCACAATAGCGGACGGCAAAGGTGGCGGACGACAAAGATTAAACGTACCTAGCTAACGGCCGGCGCGCCCCATCCCCCTCTCTCTCTGTTTCCCTCCCACACACGCGCGCTGCCGCCCCCACCACTCGCCGCCGCCCGGTCGCACCACCGCCCCGCCGCCCCACCGGCCCCCCGCCCCGTCACCCCACCGCCCCGT
>NC_041393.1:247261334-247274462 GCF_002162155.2 Triticum dicoccoides
CGACACCCCGACCCCGACACCGACACGGCACCCCGACCCCGACCCGGCACCCCGACCCGACACCCTGATCCCGAGACCCCGATTTCATAAAATGTTCTTGTTTTCATATTTTGTCCACAATTTCAAAAAATGTTCAGTAATTTCAAAAAAATGTTCTCGTTTTCAAGGGTTGTTCAAAATTTCAAAAAATGTTCGTGTTTCAAAAATTCTTTTTAGAAATTTCATAAAATATTTTTGTTTTCAAAATTTGTTCACAATTTTAAAAAATGTTCGTGTTTTAAAAGATGTTCAGTAATTTTAAAAAAATGTTCTCGCGTTCAAATTTTCTTGAGAATTTAAAAAAATGTTCGTGTTTCAAAAAGTCTTTTTCCAAGTTTCATAAATTTTTCTTTTTTCAAAATTTGTTCAAAATTTGATAAAATTGTTCATGTTTTAAAAATTGTTCAGTATTTTCAGAAAAATGTTCTCGTTTTCAAATATTTTTATGTTCATGTTTTCAGAAAATGTTCAGGAATTTCAAAATTTGTTCTCTTTCTGAAAATAGGCGCAGAATTTCATTCATGAGATGCTCATGTTTCAGAAAATGTACATGAAGTCAAAATATGTTCGCATTTCATAAATTTGTTCACAATTTCAGAAAAAATATCCGTGTTTCAAAATATGTTTAGGAATTCTTGAAAATGTTCCTTTTAAAAAAATCACAATGTCATTAAATATTCAATTTTTAAAAAAAGTGTTCACGTTTTAGAAAACAGTTAGGTTTCACAAAAAAAAGTTCGTGTTTTTAAAAGTTTGTTATAAATTTTTGAAAATGTTCTTTTTTCTAAATATGTTTACCTTTTAAAAAAGTTTCATTTTTCGCCACCTATAGTTTATATTAACTGAGGTGGTATTTTAGGCAAAACATATCTATGAACTCAGTGTCTAGCGACATGGTTCGCTCACTTAAGGTCTTGTGTTCGAAGCCATACACACATGTTTTTGGGAAATTTTTCTTTCAACTTTGTCATTGCCATCCGCTTCTATAAATATTATGTTCCATATCTTTCACTATTGTTAGCTTGCCGCAGTGGCTAGATTTGCGGTCGTGTCTGGCGCTGGTCGTGGGTTCGATTCCTACCACGGCTCTCTTTTTTCTTGATTTTTTACAGCGCGTAAAGGAAAGGCCCGCGCGCGGCCCACATAGCCCAGCGATAGGCACGTGCGTCGCGTCCGACCACGTCCATACCGATCTCCTCCCGTGATCCAGTGCGTTTCCTTTAGGTCATTGTCGGAATGCCAATTTTTTTTGCTAATGTGTGGATTCGAACTCAGGTTGTCTAGGAAAGGGCACGTAGCCGCTAGCCAACTCCCCCGGCTGATGTTTCTTGCAACAGAAAGAAACTCTTTTTTCTTTCTATGCGACTCTCAAAGCCTAGGCCACGCGCCTATCTCAATTGCTCCTTTTGTCCCTCATGTGTTTTGTCCTTCGCATGGGCCGAGCTGGGCCTGGTCTAGAAAAGGAAACGACGTTCATTGTCAAACTAATTAGTCCCACCTTGCCCCTTTTAATTAAAGTGCATTAATTTATATAGGCCTTTGAATTTTACTACATCACCAATCAACCTTGGGTCGATTGAGGAAGGATGAGATGACGCCAATTACACGAGAAATAAAAAGAAGGAAAGAGAAGCAAGGTCACAGAAATAGGGAAGGAAAGGGAGGGAAAGATAAAAGGAAAGAGTAGGCCTTCTATATATGCGCTCAGGACAGAAATTAGGAAGGAGATGAAGGTAGGAAGGAAAGGGAGGGAGAGATAAAAGGAAAGAGTAGGCCGGAAAGGGAGGGAAAGATAAAAGGAAAGAGGCCTTCTATATATGCGCTCCATGTAATAAAATGGAGGACAGAAATTAGGAAGGAGAGAAAGGCCTTCCATATATGAAAATAAAAAAGAAGGAAAGAGTAGTGACGTGACAGAAATAAAGAAAGTAAATCATGGAAGGGGGGAGGCTGGTTCACATACTCAGACTTTGTGTTGAGCGTCTTTTATTTTTTCCACTTCCTTGACGTTCTTTTCAAGTCATCATTGTTGCTTCCTGCACCCATTGCCAACAAACAAATTTATTCGTGGGATAAATGTAATAGTGATCTATAGTACAAAATTAGATACGCTGGTTGAAACCGGCGCAACGAACTAGCGGTGCTATGTAGCAATCAATGTTAGCTAAATTATGAGCAACTTTATTTTTATTACGCTCAATTTTCAACGGAACCAACCCATGCAGATGGAGGAGCTTCTTCATCACCACAATAAAAATGACCCCAATGAAACAAACATATGTTGCCTCGCCACAATTGCTCTTTTGATTGTGAGCTTTGGGAGGCCCTCGGCCATATGGATGTAGATGATCAAGAAGAGTTCAAAAAAAAAACATCTCATTTGTTTTAGAAAATTAGAAGTGTTTTTTTTCACCTGAAACTTGGTAGGGCACGTACAATGCAGGCGCTAGGAATAAAATCCTGGCAACTTTTGCATCGTCCTGGCTACTTTCGGCCTCAGACACATAACCTAGAGTCGGACACTAAAAAAAGTATACACAATGTAGCTGCTAGGGCTGTATGATTGTGCATGTTAATTTGCTTAAGATTTTAAACGCTCTTGCATTGGAGCCGGCCTTAGGGTGATATTTTTAACCTTGTCATATGTTGGTCATTAGCTATTAATGATGTTCGTGTATGATAACTGATTCCGCATGAGCTTGTCAGTTAATGCTAGCCTACATAGACAGTGTGTTATGTTGTGGATTAGCTCATCATCTTGAGATTGATCATATTTGGGTGCATTGTGATCACATAGACATCACAACTATCTCGGACAAGCGCGGGGAAGAGGATAAGGTGCGAAAGGGCAAGGGGTGTTTGATATTGATTTTCACCCGTTGCAACGCATGGGTCTTTTTGCTAGTGTGTGTCTATATATATAACATAAGGTTTCGTTAAACTTGTCGTTCGTCCAACCATTTTATAGATCTTCCTACTTTCTTTATTTTTCATTTTCATTAATCCTATATCTAAATTTTCTCCCACTTTCTTTTTCGATGTAATCTGAGTTTTCTCCCAGTACTTTTCCCTAGAACCAACACAATTGTCCCATGTCTAGCCTAAAAAATAATAATACACCGCGTCCTATTAACTCATCAAATTAAAATAATATTTTATTTCGTAAATCAAAAGTTCTTACATAATAATAATAATAATAATAATAATAATAATAATAATAATAATAATAATAATAATAATACCCCATGTCCTATTAACTCATCAAATTAATATGACCGTTTATTTCGTAAATCAAAAGTTCTTACAAAATAATAATAATAATTGTTTATATATAACTTGCGTACATAAGCTTGCAAAGATTTTACTGACCAATGCAATAATAGACGTGCAATCATGTGTTAAAAAGTTTTTATAACATTTCTCCGTCCAGCCCAACATGATATTTTCACCCAGCCCAGCAAGTCCGTGGATTTCGAGAAAAATGGGCTTTAAATTCTACCATAATATATAAATGGGTTGCATAGATGCTACATCATTGTTTCACCCAGCCCACCTGTGACGCCCCCGATTCAATCATACACTAATCATACACGCAAATGTGTACGATTAAGATCAGGGACTCACGGGAAGATATCACAACACAACTCTAGACACAAATAAAATAATACAAGCTTTATGTTACAACCCAGGGGTCTCGAGGGCTCGAATACATAAGCTCGATACACAAGCGTCAGCGGAAGCAACAATATCGGAGTACAGACATAAGTTAAACAAGGATGCCTTAAGAAGGCTAGCACAAAAGCAACAACGATCGAAGAGGCAAGGCCTCCTGCCTGGGACCTCCTAACTACTCCTGGTCGTCGGCGGTCTTCACGTAGCAGCATCCATCGGCGGTGGCGTCTGGCTCCAGGGATCCACCATCTGGTTGCATCAACCGGAAAGAAGAAAGAAGGGGGGAAAGGGGTAGCAAAGCAACCGTGAGTACTCATCCAAAGTACTCGCAAGCATCAGATCTATACTAAGTATGCATTGGTATCAAATGGAAGGGTTGTATCTGTGGATTGAACTGCAGAATGCCAGAATAGAGGGGGAAGGCCTAGCCTATCGAAGACTAGCATCTTCAAGCAGCTCCAAGCATCTTGCAGCATGTAGGAGAGTAAAGAATAGCAGTTTATAATTAACAAACATGTTGTAACATTAATGCCCAGAGATCCTTCCTCGACTCCCCGCGAGAAAGTAATCCCGGAGCCACATACCTCAAGTATCCATTTGTAGTTGTATAAGATCAGGATATAAGCCTGAACGTCCATTACTATGGACATGGTATTTGAATATATAACTTCCCTGCAGGGGTGCACCACGTTACCCAACACGCTTGATCACTCTCGCCGGACACACCTTTCTGGGGTCAATACCCGCCCTCGGAAGATCAACACGTCGCAGCCCGACCTAGGCTCAGCAGAGAGGTCCCCGCCGGTCTACATCCTAAGCACTCCGGGGTCTTGGGCCCATCGCCCGCAGCACTCCGGGTCGTTGCGCGCAGGGTGAATACCAGCACCGCCTCGGATGGCCAGCACGATCCGACCGTGCCGCACTGCTGAACTGGACGTCTGACAAAGCTTCAGCTGATACTGCGACGTCGAGGCCCATATCTATTCTCGCGTGGTGGTTAGTGCGTAAAGGCCAGAGGCCAACTCAGAACAAATACCCAAACCATAGTGTATTATTAGCTTGCGGAGACGAGTAGAGACTCACGATAGAAAGTGAACCCGTCGCCCCGTCTCGTGGACTTACGACAAGGGCTCAGAATGCCCGGCCGTGCCACGTCATTATCTTGCGGGTGATCTCCGGGCCCGCCCGACTTTCACCAAGGTCTCAAGTAAAGTCATTGTAACCGTGTGTCCAAACATCAAGGGGGAAACCCGAGGAATCACCCACGGAGGATTCCACTCAATGTAATCATCAAGGTGAACGTAAGAGGGACCACCCTCGAGGTTCACACTTGAGGTGTTGAACGACAGAGCCGTATCAGGAATGGTGAAACAGGAAATCACCCTCGATGACCACGACCGAATAGCTACACTACAGAATTATCATCAGGAGTGTGTTATGAGGGATCACCCTCGGCACTCGATAGTAGCTCTGCAGAGTCGAGCAACAAAAGGGGCGTGATGTGATGTGAGGTGTCGGGCTCTGGTCGTCGATCATGCTGATCGAGTCGTCGAAGATGAAGCAGAGGCAACAAGGACAAGTGGGGGTCACTGATGGATCACTAACCAACCTATACTAAGCAGTTTAGGATAAGCAGGTAGGTAATAATAGCAGGTACAATAGCAGGCTATGCATCAGAATAGGAGCAAACAATAACAGTAGCAAAATCTAATGCAAGCATGAGAGTATAGAATGGGCGATATCGGGATGATCAAAGGGGGGCTTTCCTGGTTGCTCAGACAAGGAGGGTCGTCGGTGACGTAGTCGATCACAGTGGCATCAACAGCGGTCTCAGGGTCTACCGGAGAGAAGAGGAGGAAGAAATAGTAAATATATGGAAACATAAGCATAGCAAGACAAAAAGCAGTGCTAGAGGTGTTCTAACGCGGTGCTAGGTGATACTGGCAAAGGGGGAAACATCCGGGAAAGTTTCCCGGTTCCGGACGTCTGTTAGACAGATGAACCGGAGGGGAAAAGTTCAACTTTTGCTATGCTAGGGACGTGAGACACATGAACGGACTATGTATCTGGATTCGTCTCGTCGTTCTGAGCAACTTTCATGTAGAAAACTTTGTCATCCGAGATACGGATTATTTTCTATGAATTTCTAAAGTTTTAAAGTTTTTCTAAAAAATCCTAGAATTATTACTAGAACGAATTAAAAACAGGATATACATTTTAAACTCAGCAGGGGCTAGCTACAGTCAATGACATGTGGGGCCAGGGGGCTGGGTTGACCTAGTCAATTAGTCCAGTCATAGTTGACTAGTCAACTATTGACTAGTCAAACCTGGGTAGTGGGGCCCAGGTGTCATCCTCACAGATTAATATTTTCTTTTTAAAGAGATAAATAGAGGTGGGGGCTACCTATCATTGTAAAGGAAGGTGTACTTAAATTAGTTTAAAACTAATCTAAGTTAATGGTCTTGGGCCCACGGGTCAGTAGCAGTGTGTGGGGGGGTAGTTTAGGGGTTTTAATTAGCCCGACCATTGCTAATTAACCGTGCCACGTCAGCGTTAACCGCCGGCGCTAATCCGGCGGCTCGGTACTTGCCGGTCGGCCGATTTCGGCAGGCATAGCAAGTGCGCCCGGGCTCTGCAGGTTTAGCGCCGCGAGGCGCTCCTAGTGGTGGCATCGGCACGGCTAGGGTGGGCTCTAGCAGCGGCGACGATGATGAGTGCGGCGGCCGTCACTCGGTCGGGGTACGACCCGCGTGCATGGAGGCGCAGACAGGCACGCACGAGCGTGCAGCACCCGCGCGAGGCGAGGCCGCGCCCAGGGGGGTGGTGAAGGAGCGCGCGGTGGTGGTCAAACGATGACATCGACGACAGCCGAACGACGGATGGAGAATGCGGCACGGGTGCCGGGGGGCTGGGCGGCGCAGGGGGAGTCCTACGGCGACAAGTACGGAGGGGTAGGAGGAGTGGTGGCTCGCGGTGCTCACCTCCGTTGCAGAGGAGGCCCGAGGGAGAGTCGAGGCAACCGGAGACGGCGACTATGTGTGGGGGAACGAGGAAGGAGCCGAGCTCGGGGTGGCGCCATGGGGGCGTCCGGGTCCTCGTGGCTTGGCGTAGAAGGAGAGGGGGTCGCGACGGAGCCCGTGAACTCGTCAAGGTGGCTCGTCGGAAGTGGTCGTCGCGGCTACGGCACAGACATGGCGGTGCTGGCGCTCAAATGAGGTGGGCGAGCGAGACAGAGAGGAGGGAGAGTGGGGTCGATCTGGGAGGCAAGAGAGGGGAGTGGTGAGCGAGGGGGCAAGTTGGAGAGGGGATCGAGGAGCCGGGAGCGCTGGAGGCCTTATCCCCTCCCGGCGTTGGCGCCGGCGAGGTGGTCCGGGGCGACCTGCCCCTGTAGCAACTCGGTCGCACAAACAGGAGAGAGGGAAGGGACCGAGAGGGCAAGGTGGGCCGGCTGGGTCGGTCTGCTGGGTTAGGCCGAGTGGGAGTCAGGGGGTTTCCTTTTATTTTGCTTCTTTTCTTTTTCCATTTTCTCTTTTTCTTTTGCATTTTCTTTTTGTACCAAATGAGTTTTGTTTTGAACAAAACTTGGCACATAAATCTAACACAATAAATTGAGATGGAACAAAAAGTATGGGGTCAAAAGGAGTTGTCTAACCATTTTTAGAAATTGCAAAGGCCAATTTTAAATGCTACTGGAGCACTAAATAAATTTCCAGGGACACATGGGAATCCAAAAGAGGTTGGTTCCAACATGAAAAATAACTAGAGATTATTTTCCACACTTTGAACATTTTATTTGCATGTTTGAGAAATTTGAATTTTGGACTTTAGTTTGAACTTGAATTTGGATTGCGATTTGGATCAATCGAGGATTATCAACAGTAAGAGTGGTGACATGGCATCATTAGCTGAGGATTATTATAGCTTAATTATCCGGGCGTCACAATTCTCCTCCACTACAAGAAATCTCGTCCCGAGATTTACGTGGTGAAGTAAGGGGGAAGACTTGAGAAGGACGGAGCTCATCACAAGATAGGTACCTGAGGGCTATCTCACTGAACGTGGCATAGAGGCTTTCTCTCAAGTTGAAATTTAAGAGAGTCATCAAGAGCAAGATAAGATGGAGCAATAAGAAGCTTCAACCGGGTAGGCAATCATTCGATGTCTGAAACAGAGGGTTAAAGGGGTTCAAAGCTTCGAGAATAAGTATTACATCTGATACCAGAACAGATCACAAGAAGGTGGCTCGTGAATTACATACGAAACCAAGCGTGAGGAACAATTTTGGAAGACAGAGATGTACAGGAGAGTCAGGTTTTGATCCTGTGGAATTGTGGGTTATCGGCCCACCATGTGGGTTAAAAGCAAGAAGGCGTTACATTTTGCACGGTCATGATAGCAAGGCAGGTCAGTGGACAACCTGTCAGTTATGTTGGCAGCAACATTGGTACCAAGGGCGAGGGACGAAGAGAACCATTTTCCTGCTTGTTAAGATGAGGTGGACAAAAAAGGCAAAGTTCTCGTCCATCGGCGGCTACCAGAATGCCATCAACAATAGTAACAAGGTCTTACTGACAGAGAATGTACACCGAGGTGTTTACATAAGCAGGAAATTATCACTGCTCAGGTATGATAGGTTACAAAAAAAGGTTGAACAAAACAATGGAAAGGAAAGTGTAGACTCGAATCAGTTATCGGTGTTCTCGAGTGTCTAACAACTCAGAACCCGTGGAAAATTTGAATCGGCGAGAAATAATAGTTGATGAAGAACTCATAAGAAGTTATGTAGTTCTGTGATATTCTTGAGATACAAGAGGGTATTACTCGAAGGTAGAACCGGATAGAGGTTGGACAGATGAAAAGCTCTGCAGAAGACAAGTACTTTAACTTGTCCGATAAATGAGATCAAACAAGAACAATCTGGTCAGAACCATAGTTGCAAAGGACCAAACATAGATACAAGATGAACTTATCACAAGGGGAACATTATTATAACAAGAAGCTTCCATGATAGGATCTACATCGTGTCCATGGGCATGAACACAAAGTTCAAGGTCGACTCCCACTTTTCCAATGCATAACCTTTCATTCACTTCTCATTTTAGACGAAGCCATAGTGTTGAGATTTTATCTGGCATAACACCAGTAGAGTATGACCCGTGGAAGTTTCCGGGTTCACACAGATTGTGGAAGGCATAGGTTCAACCCATCGGGGCATCTTAGGAACACATACCACAAAGTTTAGGAATAAATAAATCAAGCTCGGAAACAGAGCATGGTTGACAAAAGCAGGGGATACAATTTACCAAAGGCATTATGTATCCGAGGAAGCTCACAAGGTTACGGCATATGAAGGACGCTGTCGGATAGAACCCCACAAAGGATCTGGTGGTACACGAGGGATCTGATGTGAGTATCGATACTCAGCCAGAAGAAGAAAGAATGCAAGGTATTGGATTATAGAAGTAACTGACTAATTCAGAGTCCAATGCAAAGGGAATTGCGATTTCCAAAATCAAGGGATCAGAAGCAAACGCTCTGACCAAGGATGGTTAAGTTGAATAGACTTAGGGCATAATCAATGGCAATCTGATCGGCCGAGAACCAGCTCATGTTCGGGAAGACGTCTGAGCTGGAAAGATAATCTATAAGGATCAACTGATGATTGCGGCACAGACATATCAAATTGAAAGACTCAAGATGATAATGACAAAGGACGTCAATGGATATTGCTAGGCATATGGAATTAACCAGAGTGTAGGCAGGTAAGACTTTCAAAAGCAATAGGCGACAGAGGTCCTCGAAAGCTCGGATTGTATTACAAAGTATCTTATGAAGCATAAGAATAACTGGATGAATGGATACTCGATAAGAGCGAGTAATTATCCGTAGGGTTATTCATGCAGCAAGGAGCTGCAGGGCAGTAAGCATAAGGAATTCTCGGAACATCGAAGAGTATTTCAGGACATCTTGTAATAACAAGATCAACTGGGGATGAAGGTCTGAACTACAACATGGGTAGTTACGCATAAGGATTTATCGGTGGTAGGGATCGCAATGCGAAGGGTACAAGGGACTTAGTAAAACATTGGAGAGTGTCTTCAAAATCTTCTGATGCACCAAGTAATCATCGGCTCTCCGGGAGAAACTATTTACGAGAACCTAGAGTTAGAGTTAGCAAAATCATTTAACCCGAGTAGAAGTGAGATTAGATTCCCACAGTATAGATGAGGAATAAAAGATCCTAATACCACCCAATTGGCGACGTGGGCTCGTAAGCCACACAACCATGTTAGTAAAACAGTTTTTCAAGGACTAGACTCAACTTCGGCCAAGGAGTTGGAAAGGGGGATCCTACAGGCAGTCGGCTCTGATACCAACTTGTGACGCCCCCGATTCAATCATACACTAATCATACATGCAAATGTGTACGATCAAGATCAGGGACTCACGGGAAGATATCACAACACAACTCTAGACACAAATAAAATAATACAAGCTTTATGTTACAAGCCAGGGGCCTCGAGGGCTCGAATACATAAGCTCGATACACAAGCATCATCGGAAGCAACAATATCTGAGTACAGACATAAGTTAAACAAGGATGCCTTAAGAAGGCTAGCACAAAAGCAACAACGATCGAAGAGGCAAGGCCTCCTGCCTGGGACCTCCTAACTACTCCTGGTCGTCGGCGGTCTTCACGTAGCAGCATCCATCGGCGGTGGCATCTGGCTCCAGGGATCCCCCATCTGGTTGCATCAACCGGAAAGAAGAAAGAAGGGGGGAAAGGGGTAGCAAAGCAATCATGAGTACTCATCCAAAGTACTCCCAAGCATCAGATCTATACTAAGTATGCATTGGTATCAAATGGAAGGGTTGTATCTGTGGACTGAACTGCAGAATGCCAGAATAGAGGGGGAAGGCCTAGCCTATCGAAGACTAGCATCTTCAAGCAGCTCCAAGCATCTTGCAGCATGTAGGAGAGTAAAGAATATCAGTTTATAATTAACAAACATGTTGTAACATTAATGCCCAGAGATCCTTCCTCGACTCCCTGCGAGAAAGTAATCCCGGAGCCACATACCTCAAGTATCCATTTGTAGTTGTATAAGATCAGGATATAAGTCTGAACGTCCATTACCATGGACACGGTATTCGAATATATAACTTCCCTGCAAGGGTGCACCACGTTACCCAACACGCTCGATCACTCTGGCCGGACACACCTTTCTGGGGTCAATGCCCGCCCTCGGAAGATCAACACGTCGCAGCCCGACCTAGGCTCAGCAGAGAGGTCCCTGCCGGTCTACATCCTAAGCACTCCGGGGTCTTGGGCCCATCGCCCGCAGCACTCCGGGTCCTTGCGCGCAGGGTGAATACCAGCACCGCCTCGGATGGCCAGCATGATCCGACCCTGCCGCACTGCTGAACTGGACGTCTGACAAAGCTTCGGCTGATACTGCGATGTCGAGGCCCATATCTATTCTCGCGTGGTGGTTAGTGCATAAAGGCCAGAGGCCAACTCAGAACAAATACCCAAACCATAGTGTATTATTAGCTTGCGGAGATGAGCAGAGACTCACGATCGAAAGTGACCCCGTCACCCCGTCTCTTGGACTTACGACAAGGGCTCAGAATGCCCGGCCGTGCCACATCATTATCTTGCGGGTGCTCTCCGGGCCCGCCCGACTTTCACCAAGGTCTCAAGTAAAGTCATTGTAACCGTGTGTCCAAACATCAAGGGGGAAACCCGAGGAATCACCCACGGAGGATTCCACTAAAGGTAATCATCAAGGTGAACGAAAAAGGGACCACCCTCGAGGTTCACACTTGAGGTGTTGAACGACAAAGCCGTATCGGGAATGGTGAAAGAGGAAATCACCCTCGATGACCACGTCCGAATAGCTACACTACAGAATTATCATCAGGAGTGTGTTATGAGGGATCACCCGCGGCACTCGATAGTAGCTCTGGAGAGTCGAGCAACAAAAGGGGCGTGATGTGATGTGAGGTGTCGGGCTCTGGTCGTCGATCACGCTGATCGAGTCGTCGAAGATGAAGCAGGGGCAACAAGGAAAAGTGGGGGTCACTAAAGGATCACTAACCAACCTATACTAAGCAGTTTAGGATAAGCAGGTAGGTAACAATAGCAGGTACAATAGCAGGCTATGCATCAGAATAGGAGCAAACAATAACAGTAGCAAAATCTAATGCAATCATGAGAGTATAGAATGGGCGATATCAGGATGATCAAAGGGGGGCTTGTCTGGTTGCACAGACAAGGAGGGTCGTCGGTGACGTAGTCGATCACAGTGGCATCAGCAGCGGTCTCAGGGTCTACCGGAGAGAAGAGGGGGAAGAAACAGTAAATACACGGAAACATAAGCATAGCAAGACAAAAAGCAGTGCTAGAGGTGTTCTAACGCGGTGCTAGGTGATACTGGCGAAGGGGGAAACATCCGGGAAAGTTTTCCCGGTTCCGGACGTCTGTCAGACAGATGAACTGGAGGGGAAAAGTTCAACGTTTGCTATGCTAGGGACGTGAGACACATGAACGGACTGCGTATCTGGATTCGTCTCGTCGTTCTGAGCAACTTTCATGTAGAAAACTTTGTCATCCGAGATACGGATTATTTTCTATGAATTTCTAAAGTTTTAAAGTTTTTCTAAAAATTCCTAGAATTATTATTAGAACGAATTAAAAACAGGATATACATTTTAAACTCAGCAGGGGCTAGCCACAGTCAATGACATGTGGGGCCAGGGGGCTGGGTTGACCTAGTCAATTAGTCCAGTCATAGTTGACTAGTCAACTGTTGACTAGTCAACTGTTGACTAGTCAAACCTGGGTAGTGGGGCCCAGGTGTCATCCTCACAGATTAATATTTTCTTTTTAAAGAGATAAATAGAGGTGGGGGCTACCTGTCATTGTAAAGGGGGGGGTGTACTTAAATAAGTTAAAACTAATCTAAGTTAATGGTCTTGGGCCCACGGGTCAGTAGCAGTGGGGGAGGGGGGGTTAGTTTAGGGGTTTTAATTAGCCCGACCATTACTAATTAACCGTGCCACGTCAGCATTAATCGCCGGCGCTAATCCGGCGGCTCGGTGCTCGCCGGTCGGCCAATTTCGGCAGGCATAGCAAGCGCGCCTGGGCTCTGCAGGTTCAGCACCGCGAGGCGCTCCTAGTAGTGGCATCGACACGGCTAGGGTTGGCTCTAGCAGCGGCAACAAAGATGCGTGCGGCGGCCGGCGCTCGGTCGGGGTACGGCCCACGTGCGTGGAGGCGCAAACAGGCGCGCACGAGCGCGCAGCTCCCGCGCGAGGCGAGGCCGCGCCCAGGGGGGTGGTGAAGGAAGGCGCGGTGGTGGTCGAACGGCGACATCGACGACAGCCGAACGGCGGATGGAGAACGCGGCA
>NC_041393.1:247274580-247312492 GCF_002162155.2 Triticum dicoccoides
GACAGGTACGGAGGGATAGGAGGAGTGGTGGCTCACGGTTCTCACCTCCGTTGCAGAGGAGGCCCGAGGGAGAGTCGAGGCGACCGGAGACGGCGACTGTGTGTGGCGGCACGAGGAAGGAGCCGAGCTCGGGGTGGCGCCGTGGGGGCGTCCGGGTCCTCGTGGCTTGGCGTAGAAGGAGAGGGGGTCGCGACGGAGCCCGTGAACTTGTCGAGGTGGCTCGTCGGAAGTGGTCGCCGCGGCTACGACACAGACATGGCGGTGGTGGCGCTCGAATGAGGTGGGCGAGCGAGACAGAGAGGAGGGAGAGCGGGGTCGATCTGGGAGGCGAGAGAGGGGAGTGGTGAGCGAGGGGGCAAGTTGGAGAGGGGATCGAGGAGCCGGGAGCGCTGGAGGCCTTATCCCCTCCCGGCGTCGGCGCCGGCGAGGTGGTCCGGGGCGACCTGCCCCTGTAGCGACTCGGTCGCACAAACAGGAGAGAGGGAAGGGACCGAGAGGGCAAGGTGGGCCAGCTGGGTCGGTCTGCTGGGTTAGGCCCAGTGGGAGTCAGGGGGTTTCCTTTTATTTTGCTTCTTTTCTTTTTCCATTTTCTCTTTTTCTTTTGCATTTTCTTTTTGTACCAAATGAGTTTTGTTTTGAACAAAACTTGGCACATAAATCTAACACAATAAATTGAGATGGAACAAAAAGTATGGGGTCAAAAGGAGTTGTCTAACCATTTTTAGAAATTGTAAAGGCCAATTTTAAATGCTACTGGAGCACTAAATAAATTTCCAGGGACACATGGGAATCCAAAAGAGGTTGGTTCCAACATGAAAAATAACTAGAGATTATTTTCCACACTTTGAACATTTTATTTGCATGTTTGAGAAATTTGAATTTTGGACTTTAGTTTGAACTTGAATTTGGATTGCGATTTGGATCAACTGAGGATTAGCAACAGTAAGAGTGCTGACGTGGCATCATTAGCTGAGGATTACTGTAGCTTAATTATCCGGGCGTCACACCACCAAATGGACTAAAAAACAAATGGACTGGCTCACATGTGGGCCAGTAGGTCGAAGCCTAAGCACTTTTGCAAAAAATAAAAATACAAAGGTCGAAGCCTAAGCAAGGCGTTGGATTAACATCCAATGACCGACATTCTTCTCAATCTCTCGTCTTCTTCCCCCAGCGCTGCCGGGACCGCCTACTCCAGCCTCCGGCGTCCAGCGACACTGTTTTGCGCGCCTCGTAGTGAAATGCTACCCCGCCGACGACCATGCCATCCCTCCACTCCTCCGCACCTCCTGTTATTCTCTGCCGAGTTTAGGTCCATCCCGCACCCGAACCAGTCAAGTTTCCCACTCCTTGATACGTCCCCGTCGTATCTATAATTTTTGATTGTTTCATGCCAATATTATGCAACTTTTATACACTTTTGGCAACTTTCTATACGACTTATTGGACTAACCTATTGATCCAGTGCCAGTTTCTATTTTTTGCACGTTTTTTGTATCACAGAAAATCCATATCAAATGAAGTCCAAATGCAATAAAATTTCATGGAGAATTATTTTGGAATATATGTGATTTTTGGGATTTGGAGTCACCGCAAACGGAGGCCCACACAGCCCACAAGACACCAGGGTGCGCCAGAGGCCCCTGGCGCCTGGTGGTGGGTTGTTCCCTCCTCGAACGTTGGTTGGAGCTCTACTTCGGGTGCAAGGAAGCTTATATCTGGAAAAAAATCGTGTTAAAATCTCAGCGCAATCAGAGTTACGGATCTCCCGGAATATAAGAAATAGTTTTCGGCCAGATCAAAAAAACACGCAGAAGAGAACAGAGAGGGAGATCCAATCTCGAAGGGGCTCCCTCCCCTCTGCCACCATGGACACCATGGACCAGAGGGGGAAGTCTCCTCCCATCTAGAGGGGAGGCCAAGGAAGAAGAAGAAGAAGGAGGGGGCCTCTCTCCCCCTCGCTTCTGGTGGTGCCGGAGTGCCGCTGGGGGAACGATCGGGACGGTGATCTACATCAACAATCTTGCTACCGTCAACACCAACTCTCTTACCCTCTATGCAGCGGTGTAACACCCCTTCTCTCCGCTGTAATCTCTACTTAATTATGGTGCTCAACTCCATATATTATTTCCCAATGATCTATGGTTATCCTACGATGTTTGAGTAGATCCATTTTGTCCTGTGGGTTAATCGTGATCTTGGTTGGTATGACTATATATTTTATTTATGGTGCTGTCCTACGGTGCCCTCCGTTCTCGCGCAAACGTGAGGGCCCCCCACTGTAAGGTGTTGCAATATGTTCATGGTTTGCTTGTTGTCAGTGTTGCGGGGGATGACAGCAACCCAAACGCGGATAAGTGGGTTATGGCGTATGGGAGTAAAGAGGACTTGATACTTAATGCTATGGTTGGGTTTCACGACCTTAATGATCTTTAGTAGTTGTGGATACTTGCTAGGGGTCCAATCATAAGTGTATATGATCCAAGTAGAGAAAGTATGTTAGCTCATGCCTCTCCCTCATATAAAATTACAAGAATGATTACCGGTACTTTTTATCGATTGCCTAGGGACAAATAACTTTCTTGTTGACAAAAACCCTTTTACTAAACACCTAACTTTTATTTTCTTGCAAAGTACTTCTAGTTCTATTCTTGCAAAATAGTTCTAGCATCACTCCTACAAAATAGTTTCATACTTGTTTTGGGTAAAGCAAACATCAAGTGTGCGTAGAGTTGTATCGGTGGTCGATAGAACTTGAGGGAATATTTGTTCTGCCTTTAGCTCCTCGTTGGGTTTGACACTCTTATTTATCAAAGAAGGCAACAAACGATCCTCTATACTTGTGGGTTATCAAGACCTTTTTCTGGCACCGTTGCTAGGGAGTTATAGCGTGGGGTGAATATTCTTGTGTGTGCTTGTTTGCTTTATCACTAAGTAGTTTTATTTTCTGTTCTAAGTTGTTCTCTATCTTTAGTTATGGATATGGAACATGAAACACTAAAAAATTAGTTTTACCTGCTACTCATGGAGATGGGGAACCTCCTAAAACCCTCGATGCTCGTTATGTGAAAGATATTATGCACTACTTTGATAATCCTGAGAAAACCCCATTCAACTATATAATGGGAGTAACGTTGGACCGACGTGAATACTTTAGGGATTATAGCTTGACTCATAAAGGGAAATTGTTATGGGATCGAATTCATATGTTGAAATGGTATGCTGGAATCTATGCTTGAGATATGATTATACTTGTTGCTCTAGGATGGACGCTCCACATCTTCCCTTTTCATGTGCATTTAATGATAATGAAAGCTTAGCTTCTTATGCTAATGGTATATATGATTACTATGATGTGGAACGAATAGAAGAATTTGTTGCTTTTAAGGGTGCACATGAAATTGAATCTTTGTTTGAAAAGTTTGATGATTCAGTTTATAAATCTGAAAATCTTGCTATCCTTAAATATTGCTATGATAATTATACATACAATTACGATATTGATGTATTTATTGAGACTAACTCTGCTGTCCAAGAAGATACTAATATTTTGCAGGAGTCTATGGAAGAAGAAAATGATGAAACTGTGAGCTCATTGGATGAAAAAGATGAGGAAAAGAGCGAAGAACAAAAGGAGGGAGAGCGGATTGATCACCCGTGCCCACCTTCTAATGAGAGTAACTCTTTATCCCATACATTGTTTAATGCCCCTTCGTTCTTATCGAAGGATGAATGCTATGATAATTGCTATGACCCCGTTGATTCATTTGAAATATCCCTTTTTGATGATGCTTGCTATGCTTATGGCCATGATGCCAATATGAATTATGCTTATGGAGATGAACTTGCTATAGTTCCTTATATTAAGAATGAAATTGTGGCTATTACACCCGCACATGATAGTCCTATTATCTTTTTGAATTCTCCCAACTACACCATATCGGAGAAGTTTGTTCTTATTAAAGATTACATTGATGGGTTGCCTTTTACCATTGCAGATGATAATTTTGATGAATATAATATGCACGTGCTTGCTGCTCCTACTTGCAATTATTATGAGAGAGGAACTACATCTCCGCCTCTCTATGTTTCCAACACGATAAAATTGCAAGAAACTTCTTTTGCTATGTATTGGCCTTTTACTTGATGTGGATGAATTGTTCTTGTATGACATGCAGATGCATAGGAAGAGAGTTAGACTTCGTAATTGCTTGATATATGTTGCTTTGTGCTCACTACTAAATGCCAAATCATTGCTAATTCAAATTGGCTTTGATATACCTTGGGATCCGGGTGGATCCATTACTTGAGCACTTTATGCCTAGCTTAATGGCTTTAAAGAAATTGCTGCCAGGGAGACAACTCGGAAGTTTTAGAGAGTCATCTATTTCTGTTGAGTGCTTTTATAAAGTTTAAAAACAAAAAAAATATAGAGGGGAACCCAAAACTTTCCAAAAAAGTAAGCGGAAGTGAGAGAGACAAGCATTGTTGAAGTGGGGGAGCTCCTTGAACTTTGTTCATGCCTACGGAAACTTTGTGAATCTTGATTACAGAAACTTTTCAACAAAAATAATTATCCCCTTGTATAATTCCATTGTATTATAAAAAAATGTGTCAAGATTTGCCTTTAGGACGATTAGATTGCTTGTTGGTATGTGCGGTGCAGAAACAGAAACTTTGGCTATGGCGCATGAATTTTCATTTTTTTACTGGAATGTCAAAAGCTTCTGAAACTTTTTGCACAATCTTTCTATACAAATTTGGTATTTCGTCCTAAGTTTTCAGAGTTTTTACAGTTATAGAAGTATGGTTGGAGTTCAGATCTTTACATACTGTCCTGTTTTCACAGATTGCTGTTATAGCTTCATTATTTGCGTATGTTTGAAATCTTGTTGAGCCTCCTTTGACTTGGGGCCATAGAACAGTCATAGCATACAGTGGGTAATGTTTGATTATAATTATACAATAATGTTATAGCAGTACATGATGGGATTTGACTGCCATATTCACTAAACCCGCCACTAAAAGTTTGGTTGAGTTTTGTGTGGATGAAGTGTTCGAAGATCGAGGAGGTCTCGATGTGAGGAGAAGGAGGAGAGGCAAGAGCTCAAGCTTGGGGATGCCCAAGGCACCCCAAGTAAATATTCAAGGAGACTCAAGCGTCTAAGCTTGGGGATGCCCTGGAAGGCATCCCATCTTTCTTCTTCAACAAATATCGGTATACCTTGGTTTTTGTTTTGTTCACATGATATGCGTAAATTCTTGGAGCGTCTTTTGTGTTTATTTCTCACTTTTCTTTTATGCACCATGCTGGTATGAGATATTCCATGGTTGATTTATAGAATGCTCATTGCACTTCACTTATATCTATTGAGTATGGCTTTAAATAATGCTTCATGTGCTTCACTTATATCATTTGAAGTTTGGATTGCCTGTTTCTCTTCACATAGAAAACCGTTATTTATAGAATGCTCTTTTGCTTCACTTATACTTATTAGAGCATGGTCTTTTAAAGAAAGAATTAAACTATCATGCTTCACTTATATCTATTTAGAGAGTCAACAGGAATTGGTCATTTGCATGGTTAGTCATAAAATCCTACATAAAACTTATGGATCACTGAATATGATATGTTTGATTCCTTGCAATAGTTTTGCGGTTTAGAGATGGAATATGTGGGAGGTACTAGTAAACAGTTGTGGTTAGTAAGAATATTGGTGTTAAGGTTTGTGATTTTCGAAGCATGCACGTATAGTCTCTCGTTATGCTATGAAGTTGGAGCATGATTTATTATTGATTGTCTTCCTTTGCATGGAGGTCGGGATCGCGCGATGGTTAACTCCTACCAACCCTTCCCCTAGGGGCATGCGTAGTAGTACTTTGCTTCGAGGGTTAATAAACTTTTGCAATAAGTATATGAGTTCTTTATGACTAATGTGAGTCCATTGAATATACACACTCTTACCTTTCCGCAATTTGCTAGCCTCTACGGTACCATGCATTGCCCTTTCTCACCTCGAGAGTTGGTGCAAACTTCACCGGTGCATCTAAACCCCGTGATATGATACGCTCTATCACACATAAGCCTCATTATATCTTCCTCAAAACAGCCACCATACCTACCTATTATGGCCTTTCCATAGCCATTCCGAGATATATTGCCATGCAACTTCCACCGCTTCTGTTTTGATGACTTGAGCATTCATTGTCATATTGCTTTGCATGATCATATAGCTGACATAGTAGTTGTGGCTCAGCCACCGTTCATCATTTTTCATACATGTTACGCTAGATCATTGCACATCCTGGTATTGCCAGAGGCATTCATATAGAGTCATACTTTGTCATAGGTATTGAGCTGTAATTTTTATTTTGTTTGAGTTATAAGTTAATAGAAGTGTGATGATCATCAACTTTCATTTTTAGATCATTGCCCCAGTGAGGAAAGGATGATGGAGACTATGATTCCCCCACAAGTCGGGATGAGAATGCAGACAATGAGAGAAAAAAATAAAAAGGAAAAAAAGGAAAAGAAAAAAAGAAAAAAAAGAAAAAGAGAGAAGGGGCATGCTAGTTCCACACTTGTGCTTCAAAGTGGCACCATGTTTTTCATATGGAGAGTCTCCTATATTGTCACTTTCATATACTAGTGGGAATTTTTCATTATAGGATTAGATGCACACCCACTTAGTTTCATATGGAGCTTCATACACTTATAGCTCATAGTGTTCGTTGGATGGAAATCCCTACTCCTCACGTTGATATCAATTGATGGGCATCCCCATAGCCCGTTGGTTAGCCGCGTCGATGTGAGACTTTCTTACTTTTTTGTCTTCTCTATATTTACCCCTATCATCATACTCGTTTCCACCTATAGTGCTATATCCATGGCTTGCGCTCATGTATTGCGTGAGGGTTGAAAAAGCTGAAGCGTGTTAAAAAGTATGAACCAATTGCTTGGCTGACACGGGGGTAGTACATGATAAATACTTTGTGTTAAGAAGACAGAGCATGACAAGATTATATGATTTTGTGGGGATAACTTTCTTTAGCGTTGATATTTTGAAAGACATGATTGTTTATTAGGATGCCTGAGTATTTATGTCTTTATGTAAAATTATAGCTATTGCTTTGAATCACTTATGTCTTAATATTCATGCCATGATTTGATATATGATCAAGTTTATGCTAGGTAGCATTCTACATCAATTTTTTATCATTAACCTACTCGAGGATGAGCAGTAATTAAGCTTGGGGATGCTGATACGTCTCCGTCGTATCTATAATTTTTTATTATTTCATGCCAATATTATGCAACTTTTATACACTTTTGGCAACTTTTTATATGATTTATTGGACTAACCTATTGATCCAGTGTCCAGTGCCAGTTCTTGTTTTTTGCATGTTTTTGTATCGCAAAAAATCCATATCAAACGAAGTCCAAATGCAATAAAATTTCATGGAAAATTATTTTGGAATATATGTGATTTTTGGGAGTTGGAATCACCGCAAACGGAGGCCCACAGAGCCCACAAGACACTAGGGCACGCTAGAGGCCCCTGGCGCGTGGTGTTGGGTTGTGCCCTCCTCGAACGTCGGTTGGATCTCTACTTAGGGCGCAAGGAAGCTTATATCCTGAAAAAAAATTGTGTTAAAATCTCAGCGCAATTGGAGTTACGGATCTCCCAGAATATAAGAAACGGTTTTTGGCCAGATCAAAAAAACGCGAAACAGAAGAGAACAGAGAGGGAGATCCAATCTCGAAGGGGCTCCCGCCCCTCCGCCGCCATGGAGACCATGGACCAGAGGGGGAACTCTCCTCCCATCTAGGGGGAGGCCAAGGAAGAAGAAGAAGGAGGGGGGCTCTCCCCCCTCGCTTCCGGTGGCGTCGGAGTGCTGCCGGGGCAACGATCGGGATGACGATCTACATCAACAATCTTGCTACCGTCAACACCAACTCTCTTCCCCTCTATGCAGCGGTGTAACACCCCTTCTCCCCGTTGTAGTCTCTACTTAAACATGGTGCTCAACTCCATATATTATTTCCCAATGGTCTATGGTTATCCTATGATGTTTGAGTAGATTCGTTTTGTCCTGTGGGTTAAACGTGATCTTGGTTGGTATGATTGTATATTTTATTTGTGGCATTGTCCTACGGTGCCCTCCGTTCTCACGCAAACGTGAGGCCCCCCCACCCCGCTATAGGGTGTTGCAATATGTTCATGGTTTGCTTATTGTCAGTGTTGCGGGGGATGACAGCAGCCCAAACGCGGATAAGTGGGTTATGGCATATGGGAGTAAAGAGGACTTGATACTTAATGCTATGGTTGGGTTTCACGACCTTAATGATCTTTAGTAGTTGCGGATGCTTGCTAGGTGTCCAATCATAAGTGCATATGATCAAAGTAGAGAAAGTATGTTAGCTCATGCCTCTCCTTCATATAAAATTACAAGAATGATTATCGGTACTTGTTATCGATTGCCTAGGGACAAATAACTTTCTTGTTGACAAAAACCATTTTACTAAACACCTAACTTTTATTTTCTTGCAAAGTACTTCTAGTGGTATTCTTGCAAAATAGTTCTAGCATCACTCCTACAAAATAGTTTCATACTTGTTTTGGGTGAAGCAAACGTCAAGTGTGCGTAGAGTTGTATCGGTGGTCGATAGTACTTGAGGGGATATTTGTTCTGCCTTTAGCTCCTCGTTGGGTTCGCACTCTTATTTATCAAAGAAGGCTATAAACAATCCCCTATACTTGTGGGTTATCACTCCTCTCCGTCCGCGACTCCACTGCTGCGTCTTCCCCATCTCCGGGGCGTTCCACCGGCTTGGTGCAGGGTGTGGTCTACGTGGTCAACAAACGAGAGCCATCGGAAGATGACTGTACGTGGAGAGGCTAACCATGGGGACGCACCATGCCCATGGACGCATGCATGCAACTGCATCCCTTTTACACTAAAAATAATGTTTTCTCCCCCTGGCAGCTGGGAACGACCAGCTACATCTTTGCATGCAAGGAAGTGCGTCCTTATTATGGGCAAAAAAATGATTCTTCCCCCTGACAGCTAGGACCCACCAGCTATATCTCCGCACACAAGGAAGTGCATCCTTATCCTCCCTGACAGCTGGGACCCACCTGATCGAAGCGTATGTAGCATTGTCTGTGTACACACCGGTCGATCGGTCTGTCTGCGAGGATGAACCATGGCCGAGTAAGGAGCGGTAGCAGTTCAGGCAGTCCAGTCAAAACCGTGTACATGTACGTACAGCCAGATGCCAAAAAATACGGCCACATGTGTACATACGGGCGGGGTCTCAAACGCGTACTCGTGCATACGTATGGCCAGGGCTCATGTACATGGAGAGGCCACGGACAGCAGCAACGGCGTCCTGTTCATCGGATGCCAACCGGCTGGGTTGGAATAGAGAAACTGGGCCGTGTTCATGGGGAGGGAATGAAATGTGTTGTGTTCATCGGGAGGCAACAAAATACGTCGTGTTCATCAGGAGCCAACCGGCTTGGACGGAACAGCCGAAACGAGGTCTGGCGTACCGCCAAACGGAGGAAACAGGTCTTCTGTTTGATCGCGTACAGTCGAAACAAGGTCCTGTTCATCGGTAAGGGTCTGGCGTACCGCAAAACAGAGGAAACAGACTTGTGTTCGACTGCGTACGGTCAAAACGGGGTCTTGTTGATCGGGAGGGGTGTGGCGTACCGCAAAACGGAGGAAACGGACTAGTGTTGGAGCGCCTACAGTCAAAATGTGGTCCTGTTGATCGGGAGGGGTGTGGCGTACCGCAAAACGGGACTCCACGGGCTACTGTTCATCCACCGTCGACTTACTGAAGCCTTCACCTGCTACTGTTCATCCACCGTCGACTTCCTCCAGCCTCCACCAACTACTGTTCACCCACGGGGTCCTGTTCATCTAGCCGCCCTGGCTACTATTCATCCAGCCCTCCACGGGGCCCTGTTCATCTAGCCTCCACCGTCTACTGTTCAACCAGCCCTCCACGGGGTCCTGTTCAACCAGCCCCTCCATGGGGTCCTATTCAACCAGCCCTCCACATATAGGGTCCCTCCACCGGCTACTGTTCATCCACCCCCACGCCTCCTCGAACAGGGTCCTGTTCATCCAGCGGCAACGACCTCTACTACCACGGGATCTTGTTCATCCAACCCCCACTAGGAACTATTCATCCAACCCCCACCGGGAACTGTTCATCAATAGGCAGCTTCGAACGACTTCAGTTAGCAGCACTAGCGAAGGAATCACACGGGTTCAGTTAACAGCAAGGGATCGATTGAGGTTTAGTAACATAGCTAGTGCAATCGCTCGGGTTCAGTTAGAGCCCAACGCCTCGCTCGGGTTCAGTTAGAGCGCAACGTCTCGCACACATGCACGTACGTGTACGAGAGAAACGCGCAAACCTCCGTGCATCACTCGGCCCCGACCACCCACCATAACCGGGAACTCCCCGATATTTTCCTCGCCCTCGCTTCCACCCCGATTTTTTCCATCATGCACGGCCCAAAGAATGTCATGCAGCTGTGTCTTTGGCCCGCTAAGGACAAAAATCCCATTTTATGTCATGATTTTTTGTCATAGAAGTAGGATCCCACCACATCTATGCTGATACCAGGTTTTGTCACAATTATCGTCATAGAAGTGTCATAAGCATGACAGGAAAAAATTCATTCGACCCAAAATGTCACGGATGTCTCTTTTTTTGTAGTGGATAGATGTAAAAGATTACTATAATGTAAAAGTAAATAAATTAAAGCAAGGTATTTTTGGTATTTTAAATATATAGATCTGAAAATATAATGAGGAAAATAGACCATGGGGCCATAGGTTTCACTAGAGGCTTCTCTCTTGAAGGCAAATAATACGGCGGGTAAACAAATTACTGTCGAGCAATTGATAGAAAAGCGCAAAGTTATGACGATATCCAAGGCAATGATTATGCAATATAGGCATCACGTCTGTATCAACTAGACCGACTCCTGCCTGCATCTACTACTATTACTCCACACATCGACCGACTCCTGCCTGCATCTAGAGTATTAAGTTCATACGAGTAGAGTAACGCATTAAGTAAGATGACATGATGTAGCGGGATAAACTCAAGAAATATGATGAAAACCCCATCTTGTTATCCTCGATGGAAACAAAGCTATACGTGTCTCGCTACCCCTACTATGTCACTGGGTGAAATCACGCAAGTCTGAACCCAAAGCTAAGCACCTCTCCCATTGCAAGAAAAACCAGTCTAGTTGGCCAAACTAAACCAATAATTCGAAGAGAAATACAAAGATACCAAATCAAGCATATAAGAGTTCAGAGAAGATTCAAATAATATTCATAGATAAGCTGATCATAAATCCACAATTCATTGGATCTCGACAAACACATCGCAAAATAAGATTACATCGATAGTTCTCTAAGAACATCGAGGAGAACATGGTATTGAGAATCAATGAGATAGAAGAAGCCATCTAGCTACTAGCTATGGACCCGTAGGTCTATGGTAAACTACTCAAGCTTCATCGAAAGAGCAATAGAGTTTATGTAGAAGCGCTCCATGATCGAATCCCCCTTCGGCAGGGTGCCGAAAAAGGTCCCAAGATGAGATCTCATGGGTACAGAAGGTTGCAGTGGTGGAAAAGTGTTTTTGTGTATGCCTCTAAGGGTTTTGGAGTATATGTGAATATATAGGAGGAAGAAGTAGGTCAGGGGTTCTTCGGGGTGCCCCCCTAGGGCGCGCCCCCCTGGATTGTCGTCTACTCCAAGGGTTCTCGACTTGGACTCCAAGTCCTTCGGGTGTCTTCTGGTCCAAGAAAAATCATCGTGAAAGTTTTATTCCATTTGGACTCTGTTTAATATTCCTTTTCTGCAAAACTTAAAACAAGGAAAAACAAAAACTGGCACTGGGCTCTAGGTTAATAGGTTAGTCCCAAAAATAATATAAAATAGCATATTAATGCATATAAAATATCAAAAACAGATAATATAATAGCATGAAACAATAAAAAATTATAGATACATTGGAGACGTATCAAGCATCCCCAAGCTTAATTCCTGCTTGTCCTCGAGTAGGTAAATGATAAAACAGAATTTTTGATGTGGAATGCTACCTAACATATTTATCCTTGTAATTTTCTTTATTGTGGCATGAATGTTGAGATCCATAAGATTCAAAACAAAAGTTTAATATTGACATAAAAACAATAATACTTCAAGCATACTAATAAAGCAATTATGTCTTCTCAAAATAACGTGGCCAAAGAAAGCTATCCCTACAAAATCATATAGTGTGGCTATGCTCCATTTTTATCACACAAAGTATTCAAATCATTCACAACCTCGATGACAAGCCAAGCAATTGTTTCATACTTTTGATGTTCTCAAACTTTTCAACTTTCACGCAATACATGAGCATGAGCCATGGACATAACACTATAGGTGGAATAGAATATGGTGGTTGTGGAGAAGACAAACAGAAGGAGATAGTCTCAAATCAACTAGGGGTATCAATGGGCTATGGAGATGCCCATCAATAGATATCAATGTGAGTGAGTAGGGATTTCCATGCAACGGATGCACTAGAGCTACAAGTTTATGAAAGCTCAAAAAGAAACTAAGTGGGTGTGCATCCAACTCGCTTGCTCACGAAGACCTAGGGCAATTTGAGGAAGCCCATCATTGGAATATACAAGCGAAGTTCTATAATGAAAAATTCCCACTAGTATATAAAAGTGATAACATAGGAGACTCTCTATCATGAAAATCATTGTGCTACTTTGAAGCACAAATGTGGAAAAAGGATAGTAACATTGCCCCTTCTTTCTTTTCTCCCCTTTTTTCTTTTTTTCTTTTTGGTGGGCTTCTTTGGCCTCTCTTTTTTATTTGGGCTTCTCTAGCCTCTTCTATTTTGATAACCTCATATGTGGCAATGTTCTAATAATGATGATCATCACACTTCTATTTACATACAACTCAAAATTACAACTCGATACTTAGAACAAAGAAATGACTCTATATGAATGCCTCCGGCGGTGTACCTGGATGTGCAATGAATCATGAGTGATATGTATGAAAAATTATGAATGTTGGCTTTGCCACAAATACTATGTCAACTACATGATCATGCAAAACAATATGAGAATGATGGAGCATGTCATAATAAAACGGAACGGTGGAAAGTTGCATGGCAATATATCTCGGAATGGCTATGGAAATGCCATAATAGGTAGGTATTGTGGCTGTTTTGAGAAAGGTATATGGTGGGTGTATGATACCAGCGAAATTTGCGCGGTACTAGAGAGGCTAGCAATGATGGAAGGGTGAGAGTGCGTATAATCCATGGACTCAACATTAGTCATAAAGAACTCACATACTTATTGAAAAAATCTATTAGTCATCAAAACAAAGTACTATGCACATGCTCCTAGGGGGATATATTGGTAGGAAAAGACCATCGCTCTTCCCCGACCGCCACTCATAAGGAGGACAATCAATAAATAAATCATGCTCCGACTTCGTTACATAATGGTTCACCATACGTGCATGCTACGGGAATCACAAACTTTAACACTAGTATTTCTACAATCCACAATTACTCACTAGCATGACTCTAATATCACCATCTTCATATCTCAAAACAATCATAAGGAATCAAACTTCTCATAGTATTCAATGCACTTTATATGAAAGTTTTCATTATATCCCTCTTGGATGCCCATCATATTAGGACTAAATTCATAACCAAATCAAATTACCATGATGTTTAAAGAGACTCTCAAAATAATATAAGTGAAGCTAGAGATTTCAATAATTTCTATAAAATAAAACCACCACCGTGCTCTAAAAAGATATAAGTGAAGTACTAGAGCAAAATTGCCTAGCTCAAAATATATAAGTGAAGCACGTAGAGTATTCTAATAAATCACGATTCATGTGTGTCCCTATGAAAAGGTGTGTACAACAAGGATGATTGTAGCAAACTAAAAAGTAAAGACTCATATCATACAAGACGCTCCAAACAAAACACATATCATGTGGTGAATAAAAATATAGCCTCAAGTAAATTTACCGATAGACGAAGACGAAAGAGGGGATGCCATCAGGGGAATCCCTAAGCTTAGGCTCCTGGTTGTCCTCTAATATTAACTTGGGGCGCCTTGGTCATCCCCAAGCTTAGGCTCTTGCCACTACTTATTCCATAGTCCATCAAATCTTTATCCAAAACTGGAAAACTTCACAACACAAAACTCAACAGAAAACTCGTGAGATCCGTTAGCAGAAGAAAATAAATCACCACTTTTGGTACTATTTTGAATTCATTTTTTCTTTATATTGGTGTAATATCTACTGTACTCCAACTTTTCCATGGTTCATACCCCCCGATACTAGCCATAGATTCATCAAAATAAGCAAACAACACATAGAAAATAGAATCTGTCAAAAACAGAACAGTGTGTTGCAATCTGTAAACTTCGAATACTTCTGTAACTCTATTTTTTTTTGAAAAAATAGGAAAAAAGAGGCAATTTGTATATCAATCTTGCGTAGAAAATTCAGAGAAAAAGCACGCTTCTGTGAATAATGAAAATTATTTTACTAGGCACAAAGTTCCTATTTTTCAGCAAGATCAAATCAACTACCACAGTAAGCCATCCCAAAGGTCTTACTTGGCTCAAAACCTAATTAAAACGCCAAAACATAATTACTACATTAGCATAATTGTGGGATTATTGAAAAACAGTAGCAAAAACAAAGAAACAAAAAGGGAAATAAAATTGGGTTGCCTCCCAACAAGCGCTCTTGCTTAACGCCCCTAGCTAGGCGTAAGGAAATAGATCTAGGTATTGTCATCTTTGGTATGAAATCCATAAGTAGCTCTCATAATAGATTCATATGGCAACTTAATTTTCTTTCTAGTAAAGTGTTCCATGCCCTACCTTAACGAAAATTTAAATCTAATGTTTCCTTCTTTCATATCAATAATTACACCAATCGTTCTAAGGAAAGGTCTACCGAGAATAATAGAACATGTAGGATTGCAATCTATATCAAGAACAATGAAATCTATGGGCACATAATTCTTGTTTGAAACAATAAGAACATCATTAATTCTTCCCATAGGTTTCTTAATAGTGGAATCCGCAAGATGCAAATTTAAAGAACAATCATCAAATTCACAGAAACCTAGCACATGACATAAAGTTTTTGGAATCATGGAAATGCTAGCACCCAAATCACACAAAAGCATGGCACTCATAATATTTTATATTAATCTTAATGGTAGGTTCCCACTCATCATAAAGTTTTCTAGGAATAGAAACTTACAATTAAAGCTTTTCTTCAAAAGATTTCATCATAGCATCAACGATATGTTTAGTAAAAGCTTTATTTTGATTATAAGCATGAGGAGAATTCAACATGGATTGCAACAAGGAAATACAATCAATCAAAGAACAATTATCATAATTAAATTCCTTGAAATCCAAAAGAGTGGGCTCATCGCTACTTAAAGTTTTGACCTCTCCAATTCCACTTTTATCAATTTTTGCATCAAGATCTATAAACTCCGAATCATTGGGACACCTTATCCAGTCCCATCTTTATCATGATTTATATTAGAAAACAAAGATTCAATAGGAGTCACATCAATCACTTTAAGATCTTCATCATTATTCAAAGATTCCGGTTTAGCGGACATCTTATTTACCAAAGTAGCTTGTTTGTCAGAAATTTGGCCTACTAAATCTTCAAGGCAAGCAAATTGAGATTTCAAACCATAAAATTACTTAGACACATCATCAAGATCTTTATTCATATATTCCATGAAAGCTTTGTGCTCTTTAAACTCATTCCTAAAGATACTGTTATGCTCAAATTGTAAAGTCATAAAGCTTCTAACATGATTTTTAACTTCTTCCAACTTCCTAGAATACGGATCAAACTTATTTGTTTGAGCCATGAAAGCAAACTAACACACGAGCAAACAAAAAGCAAACGAAAAGACAAACAGAAGAATGGCGAATAAAAAGGCAAATCTTTTTGTATTTTTCTAAAGACGTTTTAGAAGTGGGGGAGAGGAAAACGAGAGGAAAATGACGAATAATGTAATGCGAGAGATGAGAGTTTTATGATGGGTACTTGGTAGGCTTGACGTAGATCTCCCCGGCAACGGCGCCAAAAATTCTTCCTGCTACTTCTTGAGCTTGCGTTGGTTTTTCCCTTGAAGAAGAAAGGGTGATGCAACACAGTAGAGAAGTATTTCCCTCAGTTAAGAACCAAGGTATTAATCCAGTAGGAGAAATGCGCAAGTCCCCAATAGATGCACCTACACAAACAATCAAACACTTCCACCCAACGTGATAAAGGGGTTGTAAATCCCTTCACAGTCACTTTCAAAGGCGAGATCTGATAGTAAAATATTACTAAAATGTAAAAGTAAATAAAATTAAATAAATTGCAGCAAGGTATTTTTGGGATTTTTAATATATAGATCTGAAAATATAATGAGCAAAATAGACCTAGTGGCCATAGGTTTTGTCGGCGTTCTGGGAACGGGGGTCCACAGACTTGCCTGCCTGCGGCCTGCGGCGTGGCTCAAAGGAGGCCGAGCACAACCCATCTTCATCAACACAAGCTCAAGACCCTCGTGAGGGGCCAAGCCTCGCAGGGCGGACGACAAGGAGCTCCCTCAGGCACGGCCTCGTCAGGCTGGCTCATGAGGAGGCGGAGAGTTCAAGGCGGGGTGCCTCGCGAGGTGCCCATGACGCAAGCCATGACGACCAAGGGCGCCAGTCGGGCGCCAGCCCGCACAGTGTCCTCCTTTCCTCTTTGGTGCAAAGGGGGCAAGCGCAGGCAAGGGCATCAAGCAAAGGCGTCCATTTCGGTGCAACAAGACCAAGACCAGCCCAACGGCCGGAAGGAAGTCATTGTGGAGCCCAAGCCGGCGTCACCACCAGAGCCTTTGACAGGCGAGGACCAACTTTAGTCAGGATAAGTGTACCCACTGTTCCACTTCAAAATGGCCAATTGTTGGCGCCCTTCCCGCTCAATATTTGGGAAGAGGCCCAGGGCCTTTGCCTATAAATAGGACTAGCCACCCCCGAGGTAGAGACAGCTAGAAACCGGATCAAGAATCCAAGAGCCAGAACCAAGTAGCACCAGCCAAGAACTGCCCCTCGCAAGGTTGTTCTTCCTTGTATTGTTCATCATCAGCCCAAGAGGCAATCCACCACACCACACACTGGAGTAGGGTATTACACCACAATGGTGGCCTGAACCAGTATAAATCTTGTGTCTCTTGTGTTGTTCTGTTTAGTAGTTTAGGTCCCAGCGCTTCAGCGAGGAGCGAGCCGGTAGAGGGTTGAATCTCCACGCGCACCTCAGTGTTCGAACCTCAAGGGTCTGCCGGAACCCGAAATCCGACATTTGGCACGCCAGGTAGGGGTGCGCCGGAATTTGCCTTCCGTTGTCTCGTTCTTCTCCGACCATCGCATCCATGTCAGACGCTCGTCGGGCTCGCGCCGAGCGCCTAGCTGCCCTCGCTTCCCATGTTGTCCAGACGGCTCCCGTCGGCGGGCGTCCTCGTCGTTCCCTGTCGCCTGCCGTCAACACCGCCACCGGCCCGGCGGGGAACGGGCAGCAAGCATCATCCCTGCATTACCCAGTGACCTCTATGGAGGAGCCGCGCAGCTTCTTCCTCACCCACCCCGTCGCGTCGGCTCCTTCGGTTGTTGCGGCCCTCCTGGGCAGCTCGCACGCGCCGCCCTCCAGCCACCACGTCAAGCCATTCGTCCGCCGGGTCAGCGCCGCCTCCACGTGGCAGGGGGCTCCCTCGGGCCGGACGGAGCCGTCGGCCGGGCTGACCTTCGACTCTGAGGACCACCCCACCAACTCGGCCTGCTCGGGTGCGCTCCCCATGCTCTGCAGACTCACCATCTGCCAGGTGGCCGTCACCAAGATCCTCATCGATGGTGGCGCGGGCCTCAACGTGCTCTCAGTTGAGGCCTTCAACCTCCTCTGCATACCCCGGGAGCGGCTGCAACCCAGCCGGCCTTTCTCGGGCGTCGGAGGCGGGTCGTCCAGCTCCTTGGGGCAGATCCGGCTTCCGGTGACTTTCGGCACCTACGACAACTTCCACACGGAGCTGGTCGATTTCGACATCGCCCCCATTGGCCTCCCCTACAATGCCATCCTCGGCTATCCAGCATTGGCCAAATTCATGGCCGCGACTCACCCGGGGTACAACCTCATGAAGATGCCAGCTCCTTGGGGCAGATCCGGCTTCCGGTGACTTTCGGCACCTACGACAACTTCCACACGGAGCTGGTCGATTTCGACATCGCCCCCATTGGCCTCCCCTACAATGCCATCCTCGGCTATCCAGCATTGGCCAAATTCATGGCCGCGACTCACCCGGGGTACAACCTCATGAAGATGCCCGGGAGCAACGGCGTCCTCACCGTGCCCGGGGACACCGAAGGTGCACTACGAGTACTCAAGCTCGCCCTCAAGACGGCGGCGGCGGCGCGGCCCGCCGACGCAGAAACCCCCAAGCCCAATGGGGCTGCGCCGACCAAGAAGAAGCAGCTGTTCACCCAAGACAAGGCGGAAACCAAGCAGGTACCTGTCGACGAGGACGGGTCCACTAACGCCACTTTCACCATAGGCGCCAACCTCGAGCCTGAGCAGGAGGAAGCCCTGGTCAAGTTCCTGCGTGCAAACAAGAAGGTGTCCGCCTGGGAGCCCGATCAGTTGGCAGGGATCCCACGGGGCGTAATCGAGCACCATCTCAACGTGTGTCCCAACGTGCGTCCCGTGAAGCAGAAGGCGAGGAGGCGGTCCGCTGAAAAGCAGGCCTTCATCGTCCAAGAGACCCGTAAGCTAGAAGCCACGGGGGTTATTCGCGAGGTCCGGTACCCGGATTGGTTGGCCAACCCCGTGGTTGTGCCAAAGAAGGGAGGAAAGGAACGCATGTGTGTCGACTTCACCAACCTCAACAAAGCATGCCCGCAAGATCCGTTCCCGCTCCCTCGCATCGACCAGATCGTCGATTCCACCACTGAGTGTGACCTGTTATGCTTCTTGGATGCCTTCTCCGGGTATCACCAAATCAAGATGGCGGTGGAAGATGTGGAGAAGACGGCTTTCCTGACCCCGTGTGGGGTGTACTGCTATACATGCATGCCATTCGGACTGCGCAATGCGGGGGCAACCTTTCAACGGCTCATGCACATCACCTTGGGCCCGCAGCTCGGGAAGAATGTGGAGGCTTACGTCAACGAAATCATAGTGAAGTCTCGCGAGGCCAAGATCCTGATACAAGACCTGGAAGAAACCTTCGCGAGCCTCGACGCAGTAAGCCTGCGACTCAACCCGGAGAAGTGTGTGTTTGGAGTCCCCTCGGGCAAGCTTTTGGGTTCCTCGTGTCCCACCAAGGCATCGAGGCCAACCCATAAAAAGTCAAGGCAGTTGAGGATATGAGCCTACCAAAGACCCTCAGGGAAATGCAGAAGCTCACGGGGTGCATCACAGCGCTGGGGCACTTCATCTCCCGATTGGGGGAGCGGGCGCTGCCTTTCTTCCAGCTGATGAAGAAAAAGGGGCCCTTTGAATGGACTGAAGAGGCCGACAAGGCGTTCCAAGATCTCAAGAGATACCTAACCAGCCCTCCAGTGATGGTGGCCCCGCGCCCTCAAGAGCCCTTGGTACCCTACCTCGCCGCCACTCCCTACTCCGCTAGCGCAACCCTGGTGGCAGTTAGAGAGGAGCGTCGGGACAAGACCACGACAGCCACCTGTGCCAAGGCAAAGCTGGATCAAAAGGAACTCGCGGAAATCACCACCATGACTGAGGAAGATCAGCCGTTGCAGCGGAGCGCACCAGGGGCGGGAGAGGCCCTTCCTCCAGGCAACCAGCTTCTGGAGGCTCCACCACCTCGGGAGGCACCACGGCCTCCCAAGGACACCACCAGCACCGACGCCCCAAGCCTCGTCGAGCACCCGATGTACTTCGTCAGCACGGTGTTACGAGATGCGAGGGCACGGTACCCCATGCCGCAGAAGCTCCTCCTCGCGCTGCTGGTGGCTTTGCGCAAGCTGCGGCACTACTTTCAGGGTCATCCGATCAAGGTTGTCTCGGCATACCCCTTGGAAAGGGTGCTTAGGAGCCCTAACTCAGCCGGAAGGGTCGCCGAGTGGAACATTGAACTGCAAGCATTCCAGCTCGAATTCAGCACGACCAGAGTCATCAAGGGGGCCACGCTGGCGGATTTCGTGGCCGAATGGACAGGGGCACCAGGCCTTAGGGCCGGCGAGGATCGATCCCTTTCCCTAGGAAGCGAGGCGCCAGAAGGCTGGGTCATGTACTTCGACGGAGCGTTCTCCAGGCAGGGCGCTGGGGCTGGGGCGGTGCTCATATCTCCCACTCAGGACAAGCTCTACTACGTCGTGCAGCTCTGTTTCCAGCAAGGCGAGAAGGTTTCCAACAATATAGCAGAGTATGAGGGACTGATAGCGGGCCTGAAGGCCGCCGCTGCCCTGGGAGTGAAGCGTCTTACTATCAAGGGCGAGTCGCAGCTCCTTGTCAATTTCTCCAACAAGGTATACGAGCCAAGAGATGAGCACATGGAGGCCTACCTTGCGGAGGTCCGCAGGATGGAGAAGCACTTCTGGGGGTTGGAGCTGCAGCACGTGCCCCGCGGCACTAATCAAGAGGCTGACGACATCACAAAACGAGCCTCCAGGCGGTTGCCCCAGGAGCCGGGCGTCTTTGAGGAACGACTCTTCAAGCCTTCGGCCCTGCCACCATTGTCGAGCACGGCACAGCCTCGGGTGGAGCTTCCTCAGCCACCTTCCTCGGGAGCCCCAGCCTGTGGCCCGGCCTCAGGAGCACGCCTGCTCCTGACGATGGAGCCTCAGGAGGGGTGCTGGATCATAGAGCTCAGGAGCTACTTAACGCAAGGGACCTTGCCGGAGAAGGAGGAGGAGGCAGAGCGTGTGGCGCGGCAAGCCACAGCATACTGCATCATGGATGGAGAGCTCTACCGGAAACGACAGAACGATGTGTCCCTGTGTTGCATCACCAGGGAACAAGGGAAGGAACTGCTGGCAGATATACACGGTGGAGACTGCGGGCATCATTCGTCGTCATGGACCCTCGTCGGCAAGGCGTTCCGCAGCGGTTTCTATTGGCCCACTGCGCTCAATGATGCTGTCGAACTTGTGAAGGCTTGCGAGGCCTGCCAATTCCATGCCAAGCAGATCCATCAGCCGGCAGGAAGTCTGCAAACCATACCCCTCACATGGCCATTCGCGGTCTGGGGGCTGGATATCCTGGGCCCTTTTCCTCGGGCGCCAGGGGGCTATCGCTACCTCTACGTTGTCGTGGACAACTTCACCAAGTGCGCCGAAGTCGAGGCCGTCGGCACCATCCCTGCTGGTTCTGTGGTCAAGTTCATCAAGGGCATCGTGAGCCGGTTCGGAGTGCCGAACCGCATCATCACTGACAACGGTTCGCAGTTCACCAGTAACCTTTTCAAAACATATTGTGCTAACCTTGGGACGCAGATATGCTACGCTTCGGTGGCGCACCCCCGAACCAACGGCCAGGCCGAGCGGGCCAACGCCAAGGTCCTGAGGGGCCTCAAGACCAGGACATTCAAGAAGAAACTAGAGGCCTGCGGCAGAGGCTGGTATGACGAGCTTTAGTCCGTGCTGTGGTCCATCCGCACAACCGCGACCAAGACGACTGGGGAGACCCCCTTCTTCCTGGTCTACGGAGCCAAAGCGGTCCTCCCTCACGAGGTCAGGCGTTGATCCGCGGGGGTCCTGGCGTTCGATGAGACGCTGCAGGACGCCATGCGGGGGATGGACCTCGTTCTGGGGGAGGAGCGTCATCGAGAAGCTGCGCTGCGAGCGGCCAGGTACCAACAGGCACTCCGGCGATACCACTGCCGCAACATCCGCCCCAGACTCTCAAGGTAGGGGACCTCGTGCTCCGGCGGGTCCTCTCCAGGGAGGGACTGCATAAGCTCTCTCCTATGTGGGAGGGTCCGTTCAAGGTTGTTCATGTTTCCAGGCCCGGCTCCATGCACTTGGAGACTCAGGAGGGAGTACCTGTACAAAATGCGTGGAACATCCAGCACCTCCGGAGGTTTTATCCCTGAAAAGGCCCCGAGCCTATGAAGAAGGCAAATGCCTGTGAAGCTCATCTTTTTGGGAAAGGCCCCGAGCCTGTGAAGAAGGCAAATGCCTGTGAAGCTCATCTTTTTGGAAAAGGCCCCGAGCATGTGAAGAAGGCAAATGCCTGTGAAGCTCATCTTTTTGGGTAAAGGCCCGGAGCCTGTGAAGAAGGCAAATGCCTGTGAAGCTCATCTTTTGGGAAAAGGCCCCGAGCCTGTGAAGAAGGCAAGTGCCTGTGAAGCTCATCTTTTTGGGAAAAGGCCCGGAGCCTGTGAAGAAGCGAATGCATGTGAAACTGTCGCATTTTGGAAAGGGCCCGGTGCCTGTGAAGAGGGCCAACGCCCGTGAAGCTTGCTTCCCCGAAGAAAGGCCCGGAGCCTGTGAAGAAGGCCAACGCCTGTGAAGCTCGCCGCCCGTGACACTCTCACGTAATAATGAGTTGGGGCTGTACACGCCCCGGAGTCTCAGGGGTGCCGGCCTCAGGCCCTGGGGCTCCCTCCCACGCCCAGTGGCAGCACTTAGCTCCGCGCTGGTGAGAAGACGTCGAAGACTAGACTAGGTGCCGGACGCGGCTTTTTCATTTGCTTTCTGCAGTTGGCTAGTTCATTCCCATTTGGAGTTTTTATCGAAACTGTCGCCGCCTTTTGATCCGTGGTTCTTCGACTTTTTTCGCTATCCTGCCTCGATTTCTCCTGCACGGGGGCTCGCGAGGCGGAAGCCCCGGGGGCCCTCGCGAGCGTTCTTGCCCCTATCGCTCAAGTTTTCACGACCCGGGTCCATAGCCGGAGCACCCCTCCGGACCATGCCTCATGGGCACCACGACGCAAACACAGGGCCTGGGTCGGTCGCCCCCGCGGCCGAAGCTAGGGATTACTTGCGAATGGGCACACAACAGAAGGAACAACATCAGGATAACAAAAACAGTACGATGATTGACGACATTAACCCAAACGCGCCCCCATGGGGCCACACATTGCTGTCTTTTTTGCGTAGGAGAAAAGAAAGGAAAGAACAAAAGCAGGCGAAGCACATCCCGTGCCGGCCCTCTTGGAAGACTCGAGTCGCCTCCGGAGCTCAGGCGGACTCCCTCTCGCGCTTCACCAGGGCGCGACGGCGAGCAGACCCGCTGCCACCCTCCAAGCAGGCGCGGAGGCGTGGAGGCTGGCCGCAGCCGCTGCTAGAAGGGTCGCTACCCGAAGAAGAGTTGGTGAAGCTTGAGGAGTCACGGGCGTCGCCAACTTCCCGCGCGCTGCCCTCTCCGTTCTCACCGGGGCTGGGTCCCCGACCGCGGTCGTCGTCTTCAGGGCAGCACCCCGCACGGCGACCATCTTCCCTGAACACCCTCACGTAGAGAGTGGCGTCGCCGTCAAACTTGAAGTGTAGAGAGCACTGGCGGCGGAGACCACGCGCGCGAGCAAACGTCTGCCAGCCGCGGGTCAGGGCCAGGTTCCCTGCAGCAGAGACCTCCAGCGAAGCCCCCGAAGCCCGGCTGCAGCAGCCATCTGCCTAGAGCCAAAGGCCACCCAAGGCGCCAGCTGGGAGCTCACCCAGGAGGAAACGAGGGAGCTGAAGCCGGGCGCCGGACGGCTCTACCGCCCACACCATGAACTCCGGCACCACCTCCGCAGCGTGGAGGCGTGGCCTCGGGGGTCGCACGGCCGGAGCACGCCCGCCAACCATGGCCAGCCGCTCATCGTCGCGCTGAGAGCCACCTCCGCGACCACAGGGAACCGCCGTGGAGGCCACAGGATGCTTGCGAGGGTGACCTCGACCGCGCTTGGGTGGGGGAGAGGAAGACTCGACCTAGCGGGCCTTCCCTTTCTCTACGGCCGAAAACTTCCTTGGTGGAGCCATGGAGAAGAAGGAGAAGCAATAGGGGATAGGCTGGAAGGGCGCATGCCGTTCCATACTTATAGCCGGCGAAGGCCAACCGTCGACCTCCACGATCGCAGGTAATCATGACCCGCTTTGCATGCAGGGACTTGTCGAATCCGTGCGGTTACCAAGGCGTCATGGGGAAGCGGAGTCGCCCCCGACCAATCGACCGCCACGCGGCGCCCAAGGCCGCAGGCTGTTAGGGCCCGCGACGCTTCGCACTTGCCCTTTCGCCTCTTTGCTCAGCCAAGTTCCGGCGCGCCATGGGCCCGGGGGCTACTGTCGGCATTCTGGGAACGGGGGTCCCCAGACTTGCCTGCCTGCGGCCTGCGACGTGGCTCAAAGGAGGCCGAGCACAGCCCATCTTCATCAACACAAGCTCAAGACCCTCGCGAGGGTCCAAGCCTCGCAGGGCGGACGACAAGGAGCTCCCTCAGGCACGACCTCGTCAGGCTGGCTCATGAGGAGGCGGAGAGTTCAAGGCAGGGTGCCTCGCGAGGTGCCCATGACGCAAGCCATGACGACCAAGGGCGCCAGTCGGGCGCCAGCCCGCGCAGTGTCCTCCTTTCCTCTTTGGTGCAAAGGGGGCAAGCGCAGGCGAGGGCATCAAGCAAAGGTGTCCATTTCGGTGCAACAAGACCAAGACCAGCCCAACGGTCGGAAGGAAGTCATTGTGGAGCCCAAGCCGGCGTCACCACCAGAGCCTTTGACAGGCGAGGACCAACTTTAGTCAGGATAAGTGTACCCATTGTTCCCCTTCAAAATGGCCAATTGTTGGTGCCCTTCCCATTCAATATTTGGGAAGAGGCCCAGGGCCTTTGCCTATAAATAGGACTAGCCACCCCCGAGGTAGAGACAGCTAGAAACCAGATCAAGAATCCAAGAGCCAGAACCAAGTAGCACCAGCCAAGAACTGCCCCTCGCGAGGCTGTTCTTCCTTGTATTGTTCATCATCAGCCCAAGAGGCAATCCACCACACCACACAATGGAGTAGGGTATTACACCACAATGGTGGCCTGAACCAGTATAAATCTTGTGTCTCTTGTGTTGTTCTGTTTAGTACTTTAGGTCCCAGCGCTTCGGCGAGGAGCGAGCCGGTAGAGGGTTTGAATCTCCACGCGCACCCCAGTGTTCGAACCTCAAGGGTCTGTCAGAACCCGAAATCCGACAGGTTTCACTAGAGGCTTCTCTCTTGAAGGCAAATAATACGGCGGGTAAACAAATTACTGTCGAGCAATTGATAGAAAAGCGCAAAGTTATGACGATATCCAAGGCAATGATTATGCAATATAGGCATCACATTCGTATCAAGTAGACCGACTCCTGCCTGCATCTACTACTATTACTCCACACATCGACCAACTCCTGCCTACATGTAGAGTATTAAGTTCATAAGAACAGAGTAATGCATTATGTAAGATGACATGATGTAGCGGGATAAACTCAAGAAATATGATGAAATCCCGATCTTGTTATCCTCGATGGCAACAAAGCAATAGGTGTCTCGCTACCTCTACTATGTCACTGGGTGAAATCACGCAAGTTTGAACCCAAAGCTAAGCACCTCTCTGATACTTCTCCAATGTATCTACTTTTCCTAACGCTTTTACTCTTGTTTTGGACTCTAATTTGCATGATTTGGATGAAACTAACCCCGGACTAACGCTGTTTTCAGCAGAACTACTATGGTGTTGTTTTTGTGCAGAAATAAAAGTTCTCGGATTGGAACGAAACTTTGCGAGGATTTTTTATACGAATAAAGAAAAATACTGGAGCCAAGAACCACCAGAGGGGGCCACCTGGGTGGTCACAACCCACCAGGGCGCGCCCCCCTCCAGGCGCGCCCAGGTGGGTTGTTCCCACCTAGTGGCCCCGCAGACCTCAACCCTGATACTATAAAGTCCTATTTTTGGAGAATAAAAATGAGGGAGAAAGAATTATCGCGTTTCATGAGACAGAGCTGCTGCCACCTCCTGTTCTTTATTGGGAGGCTAGATCTGGAGTCCTTTGGGGGCTCCGGAGAGGGGGGTCTTCAATCTTCGTCATCACCAACCCTTCTCCATTGCCAATTCCATGACGCTCCCCACCAGGAGTTGGTAATTCCTTCGTAGGCTCCCTGGTCGGTGAGGAGTTGGATGAGTTTCATCATGTAATCGACTTAGTTTTATTAGGGCTTGATCCCTAGTATCCATTATGTTCTGAGATTGATGTTGCTATGACTTTTCCATGCTTAATGCTTGTCACTTTGAGCCCGGGTGCCATGATTTCAGATCTGAACCGTTTATGTTACACCATTATATCTATGTTCTAGATCCGATCTTGCAAGTTATAGTCACCTACTACGTGTTATGATCCGGCAAACCCGGAGTGACAGACGTCGGGACACTTCCCGGTGGTGACCGTAGTTTGAGGAGTTCATGTATTCACCATGTGTTAATTCTTTGTTCCGGTTCTCTATTAAAAGGAGGCCTTAATATCCCTTAGTTTCCAATAGGACCCCGCTGCCACGGGAGGGTAGGACAAAAGATGTCATGCAAGTTCTTTCCATAAGCACGTATGACTATTTACGGAATACATGCCTACATTATATTTACGAACTGGAGCTAGTGTCATATTGCCCTAGGTTATGACTGCTATTGTTACTATTGCACTTGCTACAAAATCATTGTTATCACTGTTACCATTACTATTGTTGTTGCTACTACTATCAAACTATCATACTACTTTGCTACTTATCACTTTGCTACAGATAATTAATTTCCAGGTGTGGTTGAATTGACAACTCAGCTGCTAATACTTGCAAATATTCTTTGGATCCCCTTGTGTCGAATGTATAAATTTGGGTTGAATACTCTACCCTCGAAAACGGATGCGATCCCCTATACTTGTGGGTTATCAAGACCTTTTTCTGGCACCGTTGCCGGGGAGCATAGCTATATTTTTGGAGTCACTTGGGATTATTATCAAATTATCACTATGAAGAATCTGAAGGATGCTAAGACTAAGATTTTTCCCTCTAAGACGAGGGGAGGTAAGAAACTGCCATCCAACACCGCTTTAGATTCACCTTCTGTTATAAGTAAACTTGCACCACCACCACATGCTATCAATTCTGATATGTCGCAAGTTATTGATGATGCTACTTCTACTATGAATACTACTCATGATGATGCTAGTACCTTGCTTGATGATAAAGTGCCACTAGGTGAATTTCTTGATGAACAAGTTGCTAGAGTAAGACAGAATTATATTGTTGAAATTGATGAAGAGCTTGAAACTGAAAATCTTGAAACACTTATTAGACCTAGTTCTCCTAGATATGAATTGCCTAAAGTACCGTAAGGTTATGTTATGGATGAGGAGACAACTAGAGACATTCTTGCTTGTAAGGATAGAGATGATTTGGAAAAATTACTATGCAAACTGAAAGAGAAATCTTTGAACGCTAGAACGAAATGTGATCCTAAGTTTGCAACTTCACCTATCTTTGTTGATGATAAGGATTATGAATTATCTGTCAGCCGATAGTTAATTACTTTGGTTGAATCTGATCCTTTCCATGGCTATGAAACTGAAACTGTTGTGGCACATCTTACTAAGTTGAATGATATAGCTATCCTTTTTCTCATGATGAGAAGATTCACTTTTATTATATTCTCATATTATTTCCGTTCTCATTAAAGGATGATGCTAAGACTTGGTATAATACTCTTGCTCCTGGTTGTGTGCGTAGTCCCCAGGATATGATTTATTACTTCTTGGAAAAATATTTTCCTGCTCATAAGAAACAAGATGCCTTACAGGAAATATTTAACTTTGTGCAAATTGAAGAAGAGAGTCTCCCACAAGCTTGGGGTAGGCTTCTCCAATTGCTTAATGCTTTGCCTGATCATCCTCTTAAGAAAAATGAAATACTTGATATCTTCCATAATGGACTAACAGATGCTTCTAGGGATTTCCTAGATGTTGTGCTGGTTGTGTTTTCAGGGAACGAACTATTGGACAAGCTGAAGAATTATTGAATAATATATTGAAAAATTATGATGATTGGATCCTTCCCGAACCACCACTTAAATCTACTCCGAAGAAGAGGGGTATCTTATATCTCAGTCCTGAAGATATGCAAGAGGCAAAAAAATCTATGAAGGAAAATGTATTAAAGTTGAGAATGTCAAAAATTTACCTCCTACTGAAGACATACATGGGCTTGATACACCACCACCACCTTAAGTGGTAGAGGTAAGTTCTTTAATGAAATTTAATGATAATGACAATCCTCACGATATGCATCCTAGTCAATGCCTTTATGAGTTCGAAAATTACATTAGAAAACAAGATCACTTCAATGCAAATGTTATGAAACAATTGAAATATAATTCTGATATGATTGCTCGCTTGAGTGACTTGTTATTTAGAATCCCAAATGATGTTATAGGTGTAGAAAAGCATGCCTCTATGGTTCAAACTCAATTAGAACAAGTTGCTAAATCTCAAAGAGAGTTGTCACATGAAATGAATAATAATATCAATGATCATGCTGCTAGAGTAATGACTAGAGGAGGTAGAATGACTCAGGAACCACTTTATCCTGAGGGACACCCAAATAGAATCGAACAAGACTCTCAAAGAGTTAACACGATGTACCTAGTCCTTATAAAAAGAAAAAGAAGAAGAAAGATGATAGGACTTTGCATGCCTCTAGTGAACCTGAAGTAGAAAAACCTCCTGATAATGATAATGAAGTCTCTATTTCTGATGCTGAAACTCAATCTGGTAATGAACACTCACCTTCTAATAATGAAAAAGATAATAATGAGGTTCATGAGGACACTCAAACAAATAATAAAGAACCAGATAATGATGTTGAAATAGAACCAGTTGTTGATCTTGATAACCCACAACCCAAGAATAAAAGATATGATAAAAGAGACTTTGTTGCTAGAAAACATGGTAAGGAAAGAGAACCGTGGGTTCAAAAACCTATGCCATTTCCACCTAAGTCAACCAAAAATAAAGATGATGAAGAATTTGAACGCTTTGCTGAAATGCTGAGGCCAGTCTTTTTGCATACTCGCTTGACTGATATCTTAAAAATGCCTCCTTATGCAAAGTACATGAAAGACATCATGACCAATAAGAGAAAAATATCGGAAGCTGAAATCTCCACCATGCTTGCTAACTATACTTTTAAGGATGGAGTGCCTAAAAACTTGGAGATCCGGGAATACCAACTATACCTTGATCCATCAAAAGAAATTATGTGAAAATTGCTTTATGTGATTTGGGAGCTGGTGTTAGTGTTATGCCTTTCTCTTTATATAAAAGACTTGATTTGAATAAACTCACACCTACTGAAATATCTTTGCAAATGGCTGATAAACCAACTGCCATACCTATCGGTATTTGTGAGGTGATACGTCTCCAACGTATCTATAATTTATGAAGCATCCATGCTATATTACTATGTGTTTTGAATGATTATGGGCTTTATTATACACTTTTATATTACTTTTGGGACTAACCTATTAACCGGAGGCCCAACCCATATTGCTGTTTTATTGCCTGTTTCAGTATTTCGAAGAAAAGGAATATCAAACGGAGTCCAAACGGAATGAAACCTTCGGCAACGTGATTTTTTGGAAGAATATCATCCTGGAGACGTGGAGTTCAAGTCAGAAGATACTCGAGGAGCCCAGGAGATAGGGGGGCGCCCCCCCCTACAGGGCGCGCCCCCTGTCTCGTGGACCCCTCGAGCACCCCCCGACCGACTTCTTTCGCCTATATAACCCTATGTACCCTAAAACCATCGAATATCCAGATAGATCGGGAGTTCCGCTGCCGCAAGCCTCTATAGCCACCAAAAACCTCTCGGGAGCCTGTTCCAGCACCCTGTCGGAGGGGGAACCCATCACCGGTGGCCATCTTCATCATCCCGGCGCTCTCCATGACAAGGAGGTAGTAGTTCACCCTCGGGGCTGAGGGTATGTACCAGTAGCTATGTGTTTGATCTCTCTCTCTCTCTCTCGTGTGCTCTCTATGGCACGATCTTGATGTATGCGAGCGTTGCTATTATAGTTGGATCTTATGATGTTTCTCCCCTCTACTCTCTTGTGATGAATTGAGTTTCCCTCTTGAAGTTATCTTATTGGATTGAGTCTTTACTTTGAGAACACTTGATGTATGTCTTGCCGTGTTTATCTATGGTGACAATGGGATATCACGTGCCACTTGATGTATGTTTTGGTGACCAACTTCCGGGTTCCGCCCATGAACCTATGCATAGGGGTTGGCACACGTTTTCTTGACTCTCCAGTAGAAACTTTGGGGCACTCTTTGAAGTACTTTGTGTTGGTTGGATGAATCTGAGATTGTGTGATGCATATCGTATAATCATGCCCACGGATACTTGAGTTGACAATGGAGTATCTAGGTGACATTAGGGTTTTGGTTCATTTGTGTCTTAAGGTGTTATTCTACTACGAACTCTTTAATAGATCGATCCGAAAGAATAACTTTGAGGTGGTTTCATACCCTACCATAATCTTTACATTTGTTCTCCGCTATTAGTGGCTTTGGAGTTGCATGTTGAGGGCTTGTTATATGATCTATCTATGTTATTATTGTTGAGAGAACTTGCACTAGTGAAAGTATGAACCCTAGGCCTTGTTTCCTATCATTGCAATACCGTTTACGCTCACTTTTATCATTAGTTACCTTGTTGTTTTTATTATTTCAGATTACAAAAACCTATATCTACCATCCATATTGCACTTGTGTCACCATCTCTTCGCCGAACTAGTGCACCTATACAATTTACCATTGTATTGGGTGTGTTGGGGACACAAGAGACTCTTTGTTATTTGGTTGCAGGGTTGTTTGAGAGAGACCATCTTCATCCTACGCCTCCCACGGATTGATAAACCTTAGGTCATCCACTTGAGGGAAATTTGCTACTGTCCTACAAACCTGTGTACTTGCAGGCCCAACAACGTCTACAAGAAGAAGGTTGTGTAGTAGACATCAAGCTCTTTTCTGGCGCCGTTGCCGGGGAGGTGAGTGCTTGAAGGTATATCTTTAGATCTTGTAATCGAGTATTTTATTTTCTTGTTTTATCACTAGTTTAGTTTATAAAAGAAAACTACAAAAAAATGGAATTGAGTTTGTCTCATACGCTTCGTCTTTTTAATATCTTTCGTGAGTTTGATGGAAAGGAAAATTGTGCTCAAGTGCTAGAAGAAGAGTGCATTAAAATGCTTGATACTAAATCTTTGAATGATGAGCATGATTGCAATGTTGTTAGTATAAACTCCTTGAATATCCATAGTATTAATGATGATTGCTCTAGTCATGATGAAAATATCTTTTATGAGCATGTCAACTTTTGTGGAGTGCATGTTTGCATGAACACACCAAATAGAGAAGATATTTATTGCAAGAGGCATAAGCATTTAGAAACTAAATGGTTGCAATAAAGGCTAGATGTGAGTGCTGAAAATTTAAAATTCATTTGCCGTACTTGTGAACTTTGCAATGAACGTGGTCATTTACATCTCCAATGCAAATTGTTTCATGACTGAATTGTGTCCAAAAATTGTGATGGTTTGATCTCCCTTGCACATTACAATGAGCTTAGTTTACTTTTGGGTTATGAAGAATTGAAACGTTTACTTAAGGGCCTTCCAGAATTTGCCCATAAGAAATTCCTTGATGTTGATCTAGAAAAGATTTATATGTTTTGTGCGGAGAATTGCATTGAAAATCCTTATATTGCCAATTACCTAAAGAAAAGAAAGCAAATAGAAGATGATGAGAATACTAATGAAAGGGAAGATACTTCCCAATATCCTCCTATTATTTCTCATGATGAATCAGGTAACGAGGAGGAGCTTTCTATTCAACCAATCTCATCAATAAGGATCTCAAAGAGGAAGGTTGAACCCACACATAATATGAAGAAGAAAAATAAAAGAAGGGGCAACAAAGGTAAAAAGGTATCCCTCCCAAATGATGTTGCTCCTACTACTCATTGTGATGATGATAATTGCTTTACTATTGGTGCTATCCATATTTTTAATGATGAGAGTAATTATGCTTATGATATGAAAGGGCCCAAGTTTGGGGAAGCTATGTTTGATGGGGATGAATTATTTGAGAATATATTTGCTGGAATTAATGTTTGTCCCAAGCTTGGGGATGCTATGTTTGAAGATGATATTTTTAGCATCCCAATTTTGATATGCAAAGTTGTTATGATGATAGCATGCCTCCTACCTATGATGATTATATCGATGAAAGTGGGTTTGGAAGAGTGTCAACTTTAGGAATTAGTGATCCCACTATTTTGGATGATGTTGAATCTTATTGTGATGAATATGAAAGTGGATTTGGAAGAGTGTCAACTTTATTTAGTGATTCCACTATCTTGGGAGAGGTTTCAATTGATTATGATGAGAACAAAGTTGCTACTTATGATGATTATTGTGATGAAACTTATGCTATAAAAAGTAGTGATGATTATATTTACAAATCTAGTCATAATTATGATTACCCTTTTTCTAAACATTACTCTTTTAATGTGGAAATAATTTTTAGTGTTCAAGTCTCTTATGATACTCCCATTATTCCGAATGAGAAGAATTTTGCTTATGTGGAGAATAGTAAATTTTCTATGCTTGTAGATCATGAAAAGAATGCTTTAGGTGCTGGTTATATTGTTGAATTCATTCATGATGCTACTGAAAATTGTCATGAGGGAGGAACATATGCTTGTAGGAATTGCAATAATATCAAGTTTCCTCCCTATGTGCTCAAAATCTTGAAGCTATGCTTGTTTTACCTTCCCATGCTAGTTGATTATTGTTCCCATAAGTTGTTTGCTCACAAAATTCCTATGCATAGGAAGTGGGTTAAACTTAAATGTGCTAGTCATATGCTTCATGATGCTCCCGTTATGTTTCAATTCTTATCTTTTATGTGAGCATCATTGTCATCATCATGCCTAGCTAGAAAGGCATTAAAGAAAATCGCTTGTTGGGAGACAACCCAATATTTATCCTTACTGTTTTTGTGTGTCCACATGACTATACTACTGTAGTAACCATGTTTTATAGCTTTTTTTCAATAAAGTGCCAAGTAGAACCTTTGGGAAGACTTGGGTGAAGTTTATGCGATCTTGCTGTAAAAAACAGAAACTTTTGCGCTCACGAGAATAGCTGCCATGTTTTACTGGAGAGTGCTTTTAGGTTTATTATTTTTGCAGATGATTAATAGACAAATTCCTCAGGTCCATCAATTTATTTCATAATTTTTTGAATTCCAGAAGTATACGTTTGATACAGATTACTACAGACTGTTCTGTTTTTGACAGATTCTGTTTTCTATGTGTTGTTTGCTTATTTTGATGAATCTATGAGTAGTATCGGAGGGTATGAACCATAGAGAAGTTAGAATACAGTAGATATTACACCAATATGAATTTATAATGAGTTCATTACAGTACCTAAGTGGTGGTTTTATTATACTAACGGAGCTTACGAGTTTTGTTTTGAGTTTTGTGTGGTTGAAGTTTTCAAGTTTTGGGTAAAGATTCGATGGACTATGGAATAAGGAGTGGTAAGAGCCTAAGCTTGGGGATGCCCAAGGCACCCAAAGGTAATATCCAAGGACAACCAAGAGCCTAAGCTTGGGGATGCCCCGGATGGCATCCCCTCTTTCGTCTTCGTTCATCGGTAACCTTACTTGGAGCTATATTTTTATTCGCCACATGATATGTGTTTTGCTTGGAGCGTCATTTTATTGTGTTAGTATTTGCTTGTTGTTATTTATATTAAAGTTTTGCATCTTTAGTTTCAATAAAAATGTCAAGGATAGCCTTTGCCATGCTTATTTTGCTAGTATACATGTTGCTGTTTGAAAACAGAAAGTTTACCGCTGTTGCAAAAATTCCCTAGAAAAGTCAGAGAATGGTATAATGTTGAAACTTTTTGCATAATGAGATATGATAAATTTACTACAGTGGGAATTTTATTTCATACTTTTTGGAGTTAGGGAAGTATTGATACCCTTGCATTCTTTACAGACTGTACTGTTTTGGCAGATTGCTGTTATGGTTGCATTGTTTGCATATGTTTGCTTGTTTAATGATTCTATTTGAGGATAGGAGTATTAAATATGCAGAGGCATTTAGTACGCAATGTTGAATAATAATTTTAGTGATTTGTTACAGTAGAAAATGATAAGGTTTTGCATTGGTTTATACTAATCTATCTCACGAGTTCTTGTTGAGTTTGGTGTGGATGAAGCTTTTGATAAGAAGAGAAACCATGATATGAGAGGAATTAAGGAGACATAAAAGCTCAAGCTTGGGGATGCCCAAGGCACCTCAAGATAATATTTCAAGAATTCTCAAGCATCTAAGCTTGGGGATGCCCTAGTAGGCATCCCACCTTTCTTCTTCAACAACTATCGGTTAGTATCGGTTGAGCCTAAGTTTTTGCTTCTCCACATGAGTTGTGCTATCCTTGCAATGTCATTTTATTTTGTTTTGCTTGCTGTTTGAATACAATACCAAGATCTGAAATTCTTTAATGAGAGAGAGTATTCGCATAGTTGCATAATTATTTAGCTACTCATTGATCTTCACTTATATCTTTTTGGAGTAGTTTGTCATTTACTCGTGTGCTTCACTTATATCCTATGAGTAAATTGTTGAATGAGTTGATTGTCATAAATTTGAAATTATATATGTCTCATTTGCTTATCCCATGGGGAGTAATGACTTCACATCTAAGAAGTAGAGGTAAATTTATTGAGGTTAGCAAGCATTGTATTGGTCATTTGAACAATTCATGAAAGAATATTGAAGGAAGAGAGATTTCACATATAAATACACTATCCTAGACATGTTTTATAATTGGGAGCACTCATTAAGTATGACATGCTAAAGAGTTGATGTCGGACAAGGAAGACAACGTAATGGTTTATGTTTTCTGACATCTCAGTTAAAGTATATTGTCATGGATCATTCAAACATGTTGAGCTTGCCTTTCCCCTTCATGCTAGCCAAAATTCCTTGCACTAAGTAGAGATACTACTTGTGCTTCCAAATATCCTTAAACCCAGTTTTTGCCATGAGAGTCCACCATACCTACCTATGGATTGAGTAAGATCCTTCAAGTAAGTTGTCATCGATGCAGACAATAAAAATTGCTCTCTAAATATGCATGACTTATTAGTGCGGAGAAAATAAGCTTTGTACGAACTTGTTATGGAAGCAATAAAAGCGACGGACTGCATAATAAAGGTCCATATACAAGGGGAAATATAAAGTGACGTTCTTTCGCATTAAGATTTTGTGTATCCAACCCTAAAAGTGCATGATAACCTCTGCTTCCCTCTGCGAAGGGACTATCTTTTACTTTATGTCTTTTACTTTATGCAAGAGTCAAGGTGATCTTCACCTTTCCCTTTTTTCATTTTATCCTTTGGCAAGCAATTTGTGTTAGGGTGATCCTGATATATATATCCAATTGGATGTACGTTAGCATGAACTATTATTGTTGACATCACCCAAAGGTGAATACGTTTGGAGGCAACATTATAAGCCCCAATCTTTCTCTGTGTCTGATTAAAACTTCATAACCACAAGTATTGCGTGAGTGTTAGCAATTGTAGAAGACTATATGATGGTTGAGTATGTGAAGTTTGCTAAATCAAAGCTCTGACATAGACCCTTCCTGAAAGTAGGATGAACTGCAATTATTTGATGACTAAGAATGAAGTTTGCTAGTTTTCAAGAAAGTTTGTGGTCTATGCTTTAACATGTGAATTGCTTGTTACTTGATTATGAAAAAATTTATGAGATGAACTACTGTTATGACATATTATCATGCTAGAAAAGGTGATTGAAATTATCATTGATCAAACATGTGCACCTTCTAGCACTCACACTTCATAAATTCTTTCTTTTATCATTTACCTACTCGAGGACGAGTAGGAATTAAGCTTGGGGATGCTGATACGTCTCCAACGTATCTATAATTTATGAAGCATTCATGCTATATTACTATGTGTTTTGAATGATTATGGGCTTTATTATACACTTTTATATTACTTTTGGGACTAACCTATTAACCGGAGGCCCAGCCCATATTGCTATTTTATTTCCTGTTTCAGTATTTCGAAGAAAAGGAATATCAAACGGAGTCCAAACGGAATGAAACCTTCGGCAACGTGATTTTTTGGAAGAATATCATCCTGGAGACGTGGAGTTCAAGTCAGAAGATACTTGAGGAGCCCAGGAGATAGCCCCCCCCCTACAGGGCGCGCCCCCTTGTCTCGTGGACCCCTCGAGCACCCTCTGATCGACTTCTTTCGCCTATATAACCCTACGTACCCTAAAACCATCGAATATCAAGATAGATCGGGAGTTCCGCCGGCGCAAGCCTCTGTAGCCACCAAAAACCTCTTGGGAGCCCGTTCCGGCACCCTTCCGGAGGGGGAACCCATCACCGGTGGCCATCTTCATCATCCTGGCGCTCTCCATGACAAGGAGGGAGTAGTTCACCCTCGGGGATGAGGGTATGTACCAGTAGCTATGTGTCTGATCTCTCTCTCTCTCGTGTTCTCTCTATGGCACGATCTTGATGTATCACGAGCTTTGCTATTTGTCGGGGAAACTGATCCACGAACACCTATGGGACCGGCGGACCGAGCCCCTTTCGGTTTGGCGGGGGGCGGAGATCGCATGAAGAGCAGATCGAGGCGAAGCACACGAGCAGTTTACCCAGCTTCGGAGCTCTCCGGAGAGATAACACTCCTACTGCTGCTTGTCTGATTGTCTTGTATTCTTGCTCGGGAGCGCTGAGTGTTACAATACACGTGAGCAGCTAACAAGACCGAGCATGAGTGTTTCTGCTTCGAACTGAGCCGAACCCCCCTCTACGTTGCGCATGGGCCTCCTTTTATATGCTCAAGGGGTCACCGACAGGTGGCAACGTAAAGAAGGGTACAAATGCAAAAAGAGAGGTGGTTGGTACAGTTGCCTGCACAGTGTATCCTACCTAACCCTGACGGCAGGGGACAAGGGCATTAAATGCTTGTCTGCGTCGCCCAAACAGTGCAGAAAGGGACCGTCAGGGGCGCCACCGCTTGCCACGATGGCTACCTTGTCAGCATCGCATGCCACCGCGCACCGCTGGCTGCACATCCTCCCGCCACGCGCGCCTGGAAAGGCCCCCAGGGCGACACGTTGGTGGATGCGCTGGAGTGTGGGCATAGAGTGGCCACTTTCTGCGGCAAGTGCCTTGCCGCGGTTGTTGTCTTGTCGCGCCCGGAAGCTTGTCGCTCACCGGGCCTTGCTGGGACGCGTGGCGCATTGCGGCAAGTTCCTTGAGATGCCTTGGTTGGCCTTCCCAGCAAGCTCCTCTTGCCGGGGCCTTGTCTCCTTGACTTGAACACTTTGTTCTTGAATGGCTCCAAAGGAGCCACAGAGGTCCTTGGCAGGCACCCGGCAAGCCCTTGCCGCGGCGGGCTGCAACTGCCCGTGCACAAGTTCGGGGTACTAGGGTACCCCTACTTTAGTACACTGACAGGAGCCCCCGGGCCTGGGCCATACATGGTGCCGAGCGCTGTTGGGCCTGGCCCAAAACAGGGCACGGGCACACGCGGCCTGGGCGACGCCGTATCTTACTCCGTATCCACCGCGCCCTCCCCAACGGCACGCGTCGAATGCGGCATCGTGGGAGAGATCATGGGTGGATTATTTATTCGGAAGGGCGAAACGTCCGCCCCCTCCCTCTTTATAAGCAGGGGAAACAGGGGCAGTT
>NC_041393.1:247312798-247357743 GCF_002162155.2 Triticum dicoccoides
CCTCCGCTGCTCCCCCTTCTTCTCGAGGCCGAGAGAGAGCAGCGCTCCTCCCCCATTGCCACCAGCATCACCAACGTCGTCGACCTCCCCCACCACCTCCGCCATGGCTCCTAAAGCCGACAAGGGGAAGGGCGTGAAGTCGGCCGAGGCGCAGCAGCTAGCGGCGATGCGGAAGGAGCGGGCGATCTTCTCCCCTCAGCTCGGTGCGCAGGAGCTGAGGAAGTACTGCTACCTCTTCTGGTCGACGGAGACGCGAGTGCATCTGCGCACGAGGGTACTCCCGGCCGCCGCTTCAGAACTGGCTCCAAATGGGTACCCATTCTTCACGCTATTCTTCTATTGCAGGCTCTGCCCGCCCTTCTCGGAGTTCTTCTGCGACATAATGAACACCTACGGGCTCCGCCTCCTTGACTTCACCCCCAACGCCATTCTGACCATGGCAGTTTTCGCACATTTGTGCGAAAACTTTGTCGGAGTCCACCCCGATGTAGCCCTTTTTCGCCACTTCTTCATGCCTCGGGTCGAGAGAGGAGAGCCGCTTGCCGGAGGGATCGCCTGGATCTCGAGAGTCGGCAAGAAGGAAGCGTATCTGGAGGGTGAGCTCCGCAGCAAGTGGGAGGAGTGGAGAGCGGAGTGGTGCTGGATCGTCGAGGAGAACCCGCAGCCGTTCACTGCCCTGTGCCAAGCCCCAATAGTGCGCGGCAATGATTGGAGCAATGTGGCCCCGGAGGACGATAGATTGAAGATCGCCGTCACCCGGATCTTACGCCTCAGGGTTGCCGGGCTCACTGTAGGCGCCGTTGGCGCAGATTTCCTTCGCCGCCGCATTGCCCCCTGCAGGAGAGGGGGAGACCCGCCTGGGAGTTTAAGAACTCGGCGGATATCATGAGGTTGCGCCCAGGCTTGAATTTCAACTTCACCTTCCTGGAGCTGGATGCGATGCTCCTGGAGCTGTTCAAACGCGACCCCCAGCACCCATTTGTGTTGCCGAGGGGCGTCGTTCCATTGTGCAACAAGTCTTCGCTTGACCAGATCTGCGCAATGATGCCATTGTGCGACTCGCACGGAATCGCTCCAACTTGGCAAGAGCCTGCGGATGACGTCGTGCGGGCGTTCTTCGACAACTTAGAAGAAGTGCCGGTCCGTGCCGACGAGCAGAAGAGCCTCACCCACGACACCACCGACGCGGAGCTGCAGTGCATCGCCACCAGGACGGAAGAGGCTGCGGCAGCAGCTGCCGCGGGTGAGTTCGGGTTCACCGTGGAGGAGGCAGAGGCAGCAGAGGCGGCAAGCCTTGCCGAGCGCGAGGAGTTTGCCGGCGAGGAAGATCTTGCCGGCCCTGAAGCTGAGCCGAACGAGCCCGGCGAGGAAGAGCCCGAACCTTCAGACAGCCTGCCGCAGGCGGAGCCCCCGGCCCCGGCAAGGAGGCGTCTCCGCAAGGCCGGGGACACAGCGGGGCGGCAGACGAGCCAACAGCCGTCGAGCCGCGCGACACGCTCTACCGCGGCAAGCACTGTTGCCGCGGGAGCGCCTCACGCTGCTGCGGCAACTGGAGCGGGATCTTCCCGGTCCACCGCTACCGCCCCTGCCAAGCGGGCAAGGGAACCTACTCCTCCGGCTTGCCGCACCGGAGGGGAGCCGGACTTCGATCTCTCCGCGCTCAGCTCCGACGAGGAAGAGGAAGAGTAAGTTTCCTTTGGCGTTCTTGTAGTTCTTCAATCTTGTTGCTTTGGTCTTGTATCTGACTTGCTTCACTCTGAACCCATTCCTTTTCAGGACGCTGGCCCAGAGAGCGGCAAAGAGAGCCAAGGCCGCGGTGATTGTCATCGAGGACGACCCCACCGTGTCAGCAGGGGGTGTGTCCGAGGCCACCTTGACGGACCCGGCAGCCACTCCCCAAAGCAGCCCCCAGCGCAGCCCCCAGCGTAAGTACATGGTTTACTTCTTGCCGACAGGCGCTCATAGGTGCTCTTTTCTTCTACTGATATCTTGACTGTTGATTTGTGTAGGAGCAGAACAACCTCACCAGGAGTGCCCGGAAGCTGCTCTCGAAGTGCCATCTGCTTCGACTACGCCGCCAAGGGAGCGCTCTCCAGCAAGGGAGAACTCTCTGGCAAGGGACAGTTCTCCGGCAAGGGACAGCGCCAGTGATCCTCCGGTGGCTGAGACCGGGACTGCAAATCCTAGTACAGGTAACCCCTTCGCCTGAGAACTTGCCCTTGGGTTTTTTTCTTCTTCTGATTTTCTCTTTGCACATTTTCTTGACCTTTCTCCCTTTTTCGTCCGTTAGATCCACCTGCCACGGAGCCGATGGAGACCGAGGACGCCGGCGAGGACAGCGCGCGTGGCAGTGCCGAGGACGCCGTCGCCACTGAAGGAGAGGCCGACGCTGATGAACTCGCTGGCGAAGAGGCCGCCAAGGCTGCCGCCGCAGAGGCTGGCGAGGGATCTTGCGATCGCACTGACGGCCCCGAGGCCGCAGGAGCGCCAGGCGCTGCACCGACCGCCGATCCCTCCGCCGCTGCTGCAGAGCCATGCTCCGAAGAGCCCCAGCCCGGCGCGTACTTGAAGGCCGGCGACGGGATCTTCATCAAACTCCCCTGGGCGTCGAGCTCCAGGGCGCCGGTCGAAGGAGAAACTTTCGATGAGGAGCCGCTCGCCTCCGCTGGGCTGTCGTTGGTTGATGCGCCAAGCAGCAGCGGTGGCGAGCCTGAGGAGGAGCAGCTGTTGCGGAAGCTGCTGTCACTCTACCGCGCACGACAAGCCAAGATGGCTTCCCGGGAAGCGCTTGTCGCGAAGGCGGGAGTTGATATGGAGAAACGCGCGGAGGAGCTCCGGGGCCTCAACCAGGAAGCTCTCCGGTCCCTGGCACAGGAGCGGGAGCGACTCGCCGAGGAGCGTACAGCCTTCCTTCTCGAGAAGGCTGAAGCTGAGGAGCAACAACGGCTTGCTGCCGAGAAGCAGTCCGCGCGAGAAGGCGAGTTGGTGCAGCGGAAGGCCAATCTCGACAGCCACGAGGAGGAGCTCGTCGTGCGCGAGCAAACACTTGGCGGGGACCTCAAGGAGGCAAAGGATGCTGCTACAGCTGCTGAGGCCGCCAAGAAGGAGCTGGAAACGAGGATGACGCAGTTGGAAGCCGACCTCAAGGCGAGCGGCGAGGAGCTTGCCGTGCTCAAGCGCGAACGCGAGAAGGATGCTGCCGCTCATGGGGAGCTGCAGGGTCTTCTCGCGGAGAGGAGCAAGGAGCTCAACACCGCCAAGGATTCCAATGCGGATCTCGAGCTGAAGCTGGCCACGCTGACTCAGACGCTGGACGGCGCCAGAGAGCGGGAGGTGACCTTGACGGAGAAGATCAAGGCCGACGAAGAGCTACTGGCGAGCATTGCCATCAGCCAAAACACATTCAGGGAGACCGTGGAGCACTGGACCGAGGGTCTGGTGAACATCACCGCAGTCATCGATGGGGAGCTGGCGCAGCTGGGGATGGAGGACTTTGGGTATCCTTCCGACGAGCATCTCCAACCCAGCGCCAAGCTCAGCTTGCTCTTCAAGGGCGTGGCGACGGCCCTCCAACGACTCCGGGAGAAGATCCCAAAGCAGCTGGCCGATGAGTCACGCAAGATTTGTGCTGGCGCTCTTCAGAAGGTGCTGATGAAGGTGGCCTTCCGCAACCCAGGCCTCAACTTCGCCAATGTCCTCAAGTCCTTGCCGCCTGACGCTGATCTGGAAGCGCTCAAGGCCCTTGTCGCACCCATTGTGGACAAGCTGAGCGAGATCAAGAGGGTTGAAGGCGATCCCGTAGACTAGGCCGCCTGTTTTATCTTTTTCCTTGTCGCTGCTGGCCATATTATGAGATCAATCTGTTAGAGCTGCGACAAGTTACCTTGTAATATAACTTTATTTCTGATATCGATTGCTATGTTATTTCCTTTACTAGATTCTTTCCTTTGTATGTTTTTACCCTACGCTTTTAGGGAACTTGTCGGCGCAGGCACCCGAGCCGCGAGCGCTGAGTGTGGGACGTCGGCAGCCTGCTGGCGGTGCTGCTTCCGACAAGAAACCTTGTCGCGACTAGTTGCAGCACACTTAAGTTGTTGAGCGGACTCGAAACAAAGTAAGGGCGCAACTAGCTACGAGTTGGTTCCTCCGCGCACAGGTTTTCCATACAAAGCACGGTCGTTCGAGGAAGATAACTTTAAAAATTAAAACTAATTGCTCAAACTTTGGCAACTTAGCTTTTCTGCCGTTTGCTTCCCGGTAAGGCGAAACTTCCTTAAACGATGCCTGGTACACACCATTATCTTCTCCTTTCCCCCCTGGCAAACTTGTGTGCGAGGGAACCTTCCTTTCCTTTGTTGGGAAAAAGAAAGAAGAGAAAATAAAGATATGGAGCCTTTCGGCTCGTTATTGCTTAGCGGGGGTAGGTGCTGCACAAAGTGTCAGATAACGCATGCAAGAAAGAGTATAATGCATGAAATTGACAAGGTGTGCGGAGCACATGAGCTTTACTTATGCACTGGATCTGCGCCCGGCTTTGTACAAAGGATTACATGCAACATCGGCAAGACTTGTACAAAAGATGGTTGTCAGAACAGATTCCGGCAACCGCGCCCTACGGGTAAAACTTACGAAGATGCTCAATGTTCCAGGAGTTGCTCACCGGAATGCCATCTTCGTTCTCAAGGCGGACAGCGCCAGGCCTAGTGACTCGTTTCACCCGATAAGGGCCTTCCCACTTTGGCGTCAACTTGTTGGAATTCTTGGCGGATTGAACGCGCCGAAGAACAAGGTCGCCTTCCTCGAAACTTCTGGCATTAACTTTGCGGCTATGGTAGCGGCGCAAAGCTTGCTGGTATCGAGCAGCTCGTACAGCAGCCTGAAGACGGTCCTCCTCGAGGAGCAGCGCGTCATCTTGTCGCAGCTGCTCTTGCTCAAGCTCATCATAAGCGAGCACTCGAGGTGATCCGTATACGAGTTCCGTGGGGAGAACTGCCTCTGCTCCATAGACTAGAACGAAAGGTGTCTGGCCAGTGGCTTGATTTGGCGTCGTTCTGATCGACGAAAGAACCACCGGCAGCTCCTCGATCCAGTTTCTTCCGCACCTGCGCAGCCTGTCAAAAGTTCTGGTCTTGAGCCCGCGCAGCACTTCAGCATTCGCCCTCTCCGCTTGACCGCTGCTTCATGGATGAGCAACACAAGCGAAGCAGACCTTGGCGCCAAGATCTTGGACGTACTGCATGAAGGTGCGGCTCGTGAATTGCGTGCCGTTGTCAGTAATGATCCTGTTAGGGATTCCGAAATGGCAAACAATCGACCTGAAGAACTTGACTGCTGACTGTGCTGTCACCTTCCTCACTGGTTGCACTTCCGGCCACTTTGTGAACTTGTCGATCGCAACGTACAAGTACTCAAAGCCCCCGACAGCTCGGGGGAAGGGGCCGAGGATATCGAGCCCCCAAACCGAAAATGGCCAGGATAAAGGGATCGTCTGGAGAGCTTGAGCTGGCTGGTGTATCTGCTTGGAATAGAACTGGCACGCTTCACACTTGGTTACTTGTGCAGTTGCATCCTGGAGGGCTGTTCGCCAAAAGAAACCTTGCCAGGAAGCCTTGCCGGCAAGTGCTCTTGCGCCAATGTGGTGACCACATATGCCTCCATGTATCTCTGCCAACAGCTTTTGTCCATCTTCCCGGCAAATACACTTCAATTTCACACCGTTGAGTCTTCTTCTGTACAGTATGTCATCGACAAACTAGTACACACTTGACTGCCGGGCTACTCTTTCCGCTTCTTCTTGCTCTTCGGGAAGTTCTCCTGTCTGAAGGAAATGGACAATCTGCTGTGCCCATGCTGGAGCTTGCGGCTCGACAACAAGGACTAAAGGCACATCTGCTGCTGCGAGAACATCAGCTTCTACGGCAAGAACCCGAGGCTTAGCCGGAGCTTGATGTTCCCCGGCAAGCTTGCCGGAGCAAAGCTTGTCGGGAGCGTCTGCTTCAACGGAACAAACCGTAAGGCTTGCCGGAGCAGACCGCTCCTCAGCACTCTTGGTGTGGATCTTGGGGACCTTCTTGGCGGCGGCTTCGGGGAGCTCTGCCGGAAAATAGTCACCAGAAATCAACTTTCTCTTCTTGCTCTGTCCAGTTGATGGTGTTACAGATGGTTGAGTCAGCTTGAGCACAAACATCCCTGGTTCCACAGGTAACTTAAGTGCGGCGCACTTTGACAGGCCATTAGCAATGTCATTCTGAGCTCTTGGAACATGCTCCATCTGTAGGCCGTCAAAGTGCTCTTCTAGCTTTCTCACTTCATCAACATAAGCTTCCATCAATGGACTCTGATAATGCTTGTTCACTTGGCGGACGACAAGCTGCGAGTCACCCCTGACAATGAGCTTCTTGATCCCAAGGTCTGCCGCGATCCTGAGACCGGCGAGCAAACCTTCATACTCTACAGTATTGTTGGTTGCTTGCTCCTCGGGAAAGTGCATCTGGACTACGTACTTGAGGTGCTCTCTAGTGGGTGCGACAAGCAGTACACCCGCACCGGCGCCTTGCAGCGAGAAGGCACCATCGAAGTACATCAGCCACTCTTTGCTTGCTTCCTTGACGGGGATGCTTGTTTCTGGAATTTCTTCATCTTCTGTTGGCGTCCACTCTGCTATGAACTCTGCCAATGCTCTGCTTTGGATTGTTGAGGTGCTCTCAAACTTGAGGCCAAAGCTTGACAGTTCCAGTGCCCACTCGACAATCCTGCCTGTTGCTTCTGGATTCTGCAGTATCCTCTTCAGCGGAAAGCGAGTGACGACTGTGATCTCATGTGCTTGGAAGTAATGGCGCAGCTTTCTCGAGGCCATGAGAAGGCCGAAAAGCAATTTCTGCACACCAGAGTACCTTGACCTAGCCACCTGCAGGAGGGAACTGACAAAGTAAACTGGGTGCTGCACCATTCTCTTCTGCATCTTCTCACATGCCTGCGCAGATCCATCCTTGTCGGGACCAGAGCTTGTCGGATCAGAGCTTGCCGGACCAAAGCTTGCCGGACCAGAGCTTGCCAGTGAAGCCCCCTGCTTGTCGCTGGATGCATCTGTCGTGATTGCTGGCTCATCATCCGCCTCCCTCTCCGCTACTAACGCAGCACTAACCACTTGATTGGTTGCCGCTATATACAGCAACAACTTCTCTTGTGGCTTAGGTGCGACAAGTATTGGAGTGGAGGACATGTATCTCTTCAAATCCTGCAGCGCAGCCTCCGCCTCCGGAGTCCATTTCATTGGACCTGCCTTTTTCAATATTTTGAAAAACGGCAGGGCGCGCTCAGCTGATCTAGAGATAAACCTGCTGAGAGCAGCCACGCAACCGGCAAGTCTTCGTACATCCTTGACGCGCTTGGGTGCTTCAATCTGTTCGATGGCCTTGATCTTGTCGGCGTTGGCTTCAATTCCCCTCTGGGACACGAAGAACCCGAGAAGCTTGCCGGAGGGGACCCCGAACACACACTTCTCGGGGTTCAGCTTGAGGTTGATCTTGCGTAGATTTGCAAAGGTTTCGTCTAAATCTTGAATCAGGGTTGCCCTGTCCTTGCTCTTGACCACTATGGCATCCATGTAGGCTTCCACATTTCTGTGCATCTGTGGCTCAAAAGCGTGGTGGACTACCCTTGCAAATGTGGAACCAGCATTCTTTAAACCGAAAGGCATCCGTACGAAACAGTACGTGCCACACGGGGTGATGAATGCGGTCTTCTCCTCATCCTCTTCTGCCATGAAGATCTGATGGTATCCTGAGTATGCATCAAGAAATGAAAGCAAGTCACATCCGGTCGTGGAGTCAACAATCTGGTCAATGCGCGGCAAGGGAAATGGGTCTTTGGGACAAGCTTTATTAACATCGGTAAAGTCGATACAAAGCCTCCATTTCCCGTTAGCCTTGCGCACGACTACAGGATTGGCCAACCACGTAGGATGGAGTACTCCTATGACAAGGCCTGCTGCTTCCAATTTCTTAATTTCTTCCGCGATGAATTCTTGGCGCTCCACTGCCTGCTTCCTGACTTTCTGCTTGACGGGCCGCGCATGAGGACAGACGGCCAGGTGGTGCTCAATCACTTTCCTGGGAACACCGGGGATGTCAGACGGTTGCCATGCAAACACGTCGACGTTCGCCCGTAGGAAAGCAACGAGCGCGCTTTCCTATTTAGGGTCGAGAGTAGCACTGATGGTGAAAGTACCACCAGTGCCGTCCTCCTTGGCGGGCACCTTCTTGGTCTCAGGTGGAGCTACCATTGCCTTCTTACACTTGCCGGTGGAGCTCGATGGTGCGTCCTCGACGGTAGCGCAGCACTCCGAAAAGGTGCGCTTGCCGGAGTGGGCATCAGAACTCTTGCCGGACTTGGTCTTCTTCTTCCCCCCGGGAGCTTCAGCGGCAAGTGACCCGCGATCAGCTGCGGCTGCTGCTTCCCGGTAGATCTTGTCGGCGCAGATAAGAGCGTCCTTCTTGTCTCCAAGGACAGAGATGACACTTATCGGGCCTGGCATCTTCAGCACATTGTAGGCATAGTGAGAGGCTGCCATGAACTTGGCGAGTGCTGGACGGCCGAGTATCCCATTGTAAGGTAATAGAAAATCAGCAACGTCAAAAGTGACCCTCTCAGTCCTGAAGTTCAACTCGCTGCCAAATGTTATCGGCAATGTGATCTTTCCCTTTGGCTTGCTCCTTCCTGGGTTGATTCCTTGGAATGTACTGGTCTCTTCGAGCTCGCTGTCAGGGATCTGGAGTTTCTGGAGCACCGCAGAGGAGATCAAGTTCAAGCCGGCCCCGCCGTCAACTAGCATCTTAGTGACCTTGAGGTTGCGGATAGTTGGTGAAACCAACATCGGCAAGCACCCGACCGCAGTTACGCGATCAGGGTGGTCCTCAATATCAAAGATGATAGGCGTGCTGGACCATTTTAGAGGCTTGCGCGACTCGATGGGTGGTTCTGCTGCATTGACTTCCCGCAGCCATTGCTTGAGCTGGCGGTGTGAAGTATGCAGAGAAGCACCGCCGTCAACGCATAGGACCTCGGTGGCTTTCTGAAACTCCTGCTCATCGGTCTCATCGTCATCCATATCTTCATCGTCGTCGTCTTCATCCTTGTCGCGGCCACGGGGAGGTCTGTCTCCTTGCCGCTGCTTGGCCTTGCCACGGCGTCCTCCTCGGCCGGGACGTTTCTTGCCAGCTCCTCCAGCACCTTCCTGGGCCTTCTCCTTGTCGCGATGCTCGTATTCAGCTTTCTGTTGCTCAACAAGCTGCTCGACCTTCTTGCAGCTCTAGAGATCATGGCCTTTAGTGCGGTGGATCTTGCAATACTGCTTGTTGTTGCCGTCCTGCTTGTCGACGACTGCCACAGCCTCTGCGGCGATCTCCTTGCCAGAGCCACCAGTTTTGGCTGTCTTGGCGCCACCTCCGTTGCCGGACTGCTCAACAACTAGCACTTCCTTGCCTTTCCTTTTCCTGTTGTTCCGCCGCCGGTTTTTCTTTGCCGGGGCGGCATCCTCACTGTCAGATCCTCCTGCTCCTATGTTCTCTCGGGGGAGTCTTCTCCCTTCCTTAGCACGTGCACACTTGTCGGCCAGGGAATATAGCTCATTGACGTCTCTGATCTTGCACATCGCCATCTCCTCCCGCATCCTGCGGTTCCGCATGTTCTGGTGGAACGCGCTGATTACCGTGGCAGGGTGGACATCTGGGATGTTGTGCTGTACGTTGCTGAATCTTTGAATGTACTTGCGCAGAGGCTCTCCTTCCTTCTGGGCGAGCAGATGAAGGTCACTCTCTTGGCCATGAGGCTTGTGGCCGCCTATAAAGGCGCCGACAAACTGATGGCACAGATCTGCCCAGGAAGATATGGAGTTGTCCGGCAAGTGCATGAGCCAGGATCTGACATTGGGCTTGAGTACCAGCGGGAAGTAGTTGGCAAGGATCTTGTCGTCTCGCCCCCCGGCAGCTTGCACCGCGATGGTGTAGATGCTGAGGAACTCCGACGAATGCGTCTTGCCGTCGTACTTCTCTGGCACGTCTGGTTTGAAATTCTTATTGCTGGGCCACTGGACTTGCCGCAGCTCACGAGTGAACGCAGGACAGCCTACCGCATACGGTAAGGCACCTGGTTCCCCTGGCGCATGCATGTCGACAGAGGGCCCAGCGCGCTGGTCAGATTGACGCCGCGCTTCTCTTTGGCGCTTGATGCGAGTTCGAGCGTCTTCTTGCTGTCGATCGTGAAGAACTTGGCGTTGATCGCGACGAGCTCGTGGATCCGACGATGCGGTGGAGTCGCTGTCAAGGTGGATCCGGCGAGTTGGCGAGCTTGGCCTTCGGGGTGGAGAGTGAATGGTGGTTGCACCCCCACCAGTTTCGTCGCCACCGGCTCGTGCCTGGCAGTCCTGCCACGGCAGTGATGTATTCGGCTGCCGCAGAGTGTCGCCGTTGGCGTAGCCGATGAGACTCTGAATGGTGGCCCTCCATTCGCTGATTTTGTCCGACGTCGGAGGGTAATCCAGGAGCAGCCGAGCTCGCGCCAAACTTCTGCCGGAGTAGTGGGCGGCAGTGGCGGACGGCGCGAGGAGCGGGATATGCTCGGACTTCTAACTATGTTAGAAGGAGCAGTATCCCGTCCAGGCGACCGTGTCTCGCTCGTGCCGGCACGTTGACGTGCATGCTGGTCTTGAGCACCCCGAGATCCTCCAGCTCGATCTTGATCCAACAAACGTATGGTACTACGAGCACCATGACGTTGTCGGTCCTGCGCCTCCTGAGATGGGCGCGGAATATGCACGGACGTCGAGGTCTGCGCTGCCTTGCCATTGGACCTGGCAGCGTCATGAGCTCCCTCGTCAATGTCCAGTCTCCCGCTGGCGTCCACCCCACCACCCGCTTGCTCCGGTGGCGGTGGAATCGACGCGGACGAAACAGCTGCCTCCGAAGCCTTCTTCTTCGGTGGCATGTTGATGAAGAAGATGAAGATCTAGCTCGTGTGAACGCCGGATCAGGTTCACACAATCTCGACGCCCCCTACCTGGCGCGCCATAGATGTCGGGGAAACTGATCCACGAACACCTATGGGACCGGCGGACCGAGCCCCTTTCGGTTCGGCGGGGGGCGGAGATCGCACGAAGAGCAGATCGAGGTGAAGCACACGAGCAGTTTACCCAGCTTCGGAGCTCTCCGGAGAGATAACACTCCTACTGCTGCTTGTCTGATTGTCTTGTATTCTTGCTCGGGAGCGCTGAGTGTTACAATACACGTGAGCAGCTAACGAGACCGAGCGTGAGTGTTTCTGCTTCGAACTGAGCCGAACCCCCCTCTACGTTGCGCATGGGCCTCCTTTTATATGCTCAAGGGGTCACCGAGAGGTGGCAACGTAAAGAAGGGTACAAATGTAAAAAGAGAGGTGGTTGGTACAGTTGCCTGCACAGTGTATCCTACCTAACCCTGACGGCAGGGGACAAGGGCATTAAATGCCCATCTGCGTCGCCCAAACAGTGCAGAAAGGGACCGTCAGGGGCGCCACCGCTTGCCACGATGGCTACCTTGTTAGCATCGCATGCCACCGTGCACCGCTGGCTGCACATCCTCCCGCCACGCGCGCCTGGAAAGGCCCCCAGGGCGACACGTTGGTGGATGCGCTGGAGTGTGGGCACAGAGTGGCCGCTTGCCACGGCAAGTGCCTTGCCGCGGTCGTTGTCTTGTCGCGCCCGGAAGCTTGTCGCTCACCGGGCCTTGCCGGGACGCGCGGCGCGTCGCGGCAAGTTCCTTGAGATGCCTTGGTTGGCCTTCCCGGCAAGCTCCTCTTGCCGGGCCTTGTCTCCTTGACTTGAACACTTTGTTCTTGAATGGCTCCAAAGGAGCCACGGAGGTCCTTGGCGGGCACCCGGCAAGCCCTTGCCGCGGCGGGCTGCAACTGCCCGTGCACAAGTTCGGGGTACTAGGGTACCCCTACTTTAGTACACCGACACTATTATAGTTGGATCTTATGATGTTTCTCCCCCTCTACTCTCTTGTGATGAATTGAGTTTCCCTCTTGAAGTTATCTTATTGGATTGAGTCTTTACTTTGAGAACACTTGATGTATGTCTTACCGTGTTTATCTGTGGTGACAATGGGATATCACGTGCCACTTGATGTATGTTTTGGTGACCAACTTGCGGGTTCCGCACATGAACCTATGCATAGGGGTTGGCACACGTTTTCTTGACTCTCCGGTAGAAACTTTGGGGCACTCTTTGAAGTACTTTGTGTTGGTTGGATGAATCTGAGATTGTGTGATGCATATCGTATAATCATGCCCACGGATACTTGAGGTGACAATGGAGTATCTAGGTGACATTAGGGTTTTGGTTGATTTGTGTCTTAAGGTGTTATTCTAGTATGAACTCTTTAATAGATTGATCCGAAACAATAACTTTGAGGTGGTTTCGTACCCTACCATAATCTCTACGTTTGTTCTCCGCTATTAGTGGCTTTGGAGTGACTCTTTGTTGCATGTTGAGGGCTTGTTATATGATCTATCTATGTTATTATTGTTGAGAGAACTTGCACTAGTGAAAGTATGAACCCTTGGCCTTGTTTCCTATCATTGCAATACCGTTTACGCTCACTTTTATCATTAGTTACCTTGTTGTTTTTATTATTTCATATTACAAAAACCTATATCTACCATCCATATTGCACTTGTATCACCATCTCTTTGCCGAACTAGTGCACCTATACAATTTACCATTGTATTGGGTGTGTTGGGGACACAAGAGACTCTTTGTTATTTGGTTGCAGGGTTGTTTGAGAGAGACCATCTTCATCCTACGCCTCCCATGGATTGATAAACCTTAGGTCATCCACTTGAGGGAAATTTGCTACTGTCCTACAAACCTGTGCACTTGCAGGCCCAACAACGTCTACAAGAAGAAGGTTGTGTAGTAGACATCATGAGGATGTGCCCGTTGTTGTTGCTAATGTTACTATCTTAACTGACTTTGTTATACTTGAGATGCCCGAGGATGACAACATGTCGATTATCCTTGGTAGACCCTTCTTGAATACTGCAGGAGCTGTTATTGATTGCAATAAAAACAAGGTCACTTTCCATATCAATGGTAATGAACACATTGTGCACTTTCCGAAGAAACAAATTCCAAGTGAATGGTATTAATGTCATTGAAAAATCCCCGACAATCACTATTGGAAGTTTTCAACTACCTCTACCTACTGCCAAAAAGAAATATGAAATGCTTATTGTTGGGGACAATCATATCCCCATTGAGGTAACTTAGTGTTTTATGAAAGTTCTTCGGTTTCAAGCTAACCAGAAGTGGTTGTTAATAAGACTTGATCAACCTTATTAATGAATCATTTTTGAGAGGTATGAAGTTGATGAATTTACTGAGAATTACCTTCTGTCCCTACCTTTTTGTTTTCTGTTTTTATTAGTTAAATAAAATAAAATGCCATGTTTTGTCTATTTTCTGAATTTCCCGTGCAATAAAAAATGACCCAAAAATAAAAGTTCTCAGAATGCTCTGAAAATTTAATACAATTTTTTCTAACTATTTAAGAATTTTTATCATCACCTACCTCCAGAAAAAAACACCATTGCTCTCTCTCTCTCTCTCTCTCTCTCTCTCTTATCCTTTCACTCTGTATCATCATCTACCTCCAAAAAAACACCTTTGCTCTTTCTCTCTCTCTCTCTCTCATGTTCTTGCTCTCAAACCTGCGGATTTCAATGTCTTTGCTCGAAGCTCCATTTCCGAAACTGTTTCGGGGGATTGTTGCTTGGTATGTGACTCCTCCATTGGTCCAATTTGTTTTTGCTCTAGTGGTTTATATTTAGAATAATTAGTAACTCTTGGTGTTGTTGAAAGTGCAACTATCCCTAGGTGGTTTTGGTAATTAACAACAACATATAGCTCATTGAGCTAATGCTATTCCAAGACTATTATTGCAGGAAAGCTCAATGAATGGCATGGCATGGATGATTAAAGTGGATCCCTCAAAATACTAAGGACAAAAGATTGGCTCAAGCTCAAAAGCTCAAGACTCTTCATTTTAGATTTTAGTGATCGAAGATCACATTGAGTCTATAGGAAAAGTCAATACTATCAAGGAGGGATGACGTGTTGCTTAATGAGCCTCTTGCTTCATGTGCTTAGTGATATGCTCCAAAAACCCTCAACTACTTTCCCACATCCACAAATGACCTAAACCCAAAGCCAAAATCGGTCACACTGAAACTTCCTATCCGGCGCCACCGATTCCAAAAGTCATAGCCACTGCCACAAACCCTAAGCAAATCGGTCTTACCGATAGGGATCTCGGTCTCACCGAGATGGGGTTGCAATCTCTCTGTTTCCCTTCGTAACGTTTCGGTTTAACCGAAGTGAGCAATCGGTCCCATCGAGATTGCAATGTAAACTCTTTGTTTCCTTTTTGTAACATTTCGGTCTCACCGAAAAGAGCAAATCGGTCCCACCGAGTTTACCTGACCAACTCTCTGGAAAGCTTATTACCAAATCGGTCTCACCGAGTTTGTGTAATCGATCTTACCGAGATTACTATATGCCCTAACCCTAACCGAATTGGTCTCACCGAGATGCATGTCAGTCCCACCGAAAATCACTAACGGTCACTAGGTTTACTAAATCGGTCCGACCGAGTTTAACAATTCGGTCCCACCGAGTTTGGTAAATTGTGTGTAACGGTTAGATTTTGTGTGGAGGCTATATATACCCCTCCACCTCCTCTTCATTCGTGGAGAGAGCCATCAGAACGAACCTACACTTCCAACTTACTATTTCTGAGAGAGAACCACCTACTCATGTGTTGAGGCCAAGATATTCCATTCCTACCATATGAATCTTGATCTCTAGCCTTCCCCAAGTTGCTTTCCACTCAAATCTTCTTTCCACCAGATCCAAAACCTATGAGAGAGAGTTGAGTGTTGGGGAGACTATCATTTGAAGCACAAGAGCAAGGAGTTCATCATAACGCACCATTTGTTACTTCTTGGAGAGTGGTGTCTCCTAGATTGGCTAGGTGTCACTTGGGAGCCTCCGACAAGATTGTGGAGTTGAACCAAGGAGTTTGTAAGGGCAAGGAGATCGCCTACTTCGTGAAGATCTACCGCTAGTGAGGCAAGTCCTTCGTGGGCGATGGCCATGGTGGGATAGACAAGGTTGCTTCTTCGTGGGTGGAGCCCTCCATGGACTCGCGCAGCCGTTGCCCTTTGTGGGTTGAAGTCTCCATCAACGTGGATGTACGATAGCACCACCTATCAGAACCACGCCAAAAACATCCGTGTCTCCAATTGCGTTTGAATCCTCCAAACCCTTCCCTTTACTTTCTTGCAAGTTGCATGCTTTAATTTCCGCTGCCTATATACTCTTTGCATGCTTGCTTGAATTGTGTGATGATTGCTTGACTTGTCCTAAAGTAGCTAAAATCTGCCAAACTCTGAAATTGGGAAAAGGTTAAGTTTTTATTGGTCAAGTAGTCTAATCACTCCCCCTCTAGACATACTTCAAGGTCCTACAAGTGGTATCAGAGCTTTGGTCTCCATTTTCTTTGATTTCCATAGCTTTTGGTGGTCATAGCCTTGGTTTCACAACCTAGGAGAGTATGGCGTCTAGCGAGGGAAATTGTCACCGTAGAGGTCCTTACTTTGATGGTACTAATTTTGCTAGTTGGAAGCATAAGATGAAAATGCATATTCTTGGACATAACCCCGCCATTTGGGCAATTATTTGTATTGGCTTGCAACGTGAATTTTTTGATGGGAGAGAACCGAACCGTGAAGCTAATGCGGAAGAATTGAAGATGCTGCAATACAACGCTCAAGCTTGTGATATTAGCTTCAACGGATTGTGCCCCAAAGAATTCAACAAAATCAGCCATCTTGAGAATGCAAAGGAAATTTGGGATACTTTGATTGATATGCATGAAGGTACCGAGTCCGTCAAGGAATCCAAGTTGGATGTGCTCCAAAGTCAGCTACACAAGTTCAAAATGAAGGATGGTGAAGGTGTCGCTGAAATGTACTCTAGGCTTGCTCTTATCACAAATGAGATTGCCGGCTTAGGGAGTGAAAGATGACCGACAAATTCATCATCAAGAAGATCTTGAGAGCATTGGATGGAAAGTATGATACCGTGTGCACATTGATTCAAATGATGCCAAACTACAAAGATCTCAAGCCAACGGAAGTCATTGGAAGAATTGTTGCTCATGAGGTGTCACTCAAGGATAAGGAGGAACTTCACAACAAGTCAAGTGGTGCTTACAAAGCCTCAAGTGAAGCCCCCACATCATCAAGTGAGAAACAAACCTTCAATGAAGAATTGAGCTTAATGGTGAAGAACTTCAACAAATTCTACAAGAGTAGAAGCAAAGAAAGAAGCTCCAAATCAAGGTCTTACAATGACAAGAGATCTTCTAGTCGAGAGCGCAATTGCTACAATTGTGGGAGACCTGGACACTACTCCAATGAGTGTACGGCACCCTACAAAAGAAGAGAAGATTCTCCAAGAAGAAGGAGCAAAAGAGAAGAATCGCCACCAAGAGAGAGGAGGAGTAGAGATGATCGTTATGAACGAAGACCCTCACGGAGAAGCAAGGATTCGGAAAGGAAGGACAAGTCATTAAGGAGCTACACAAAACGAAGACATCAAGCTCATGTTGGTGAATGGGTATCCGGCTCCGACTCCGACAATCACTCCGAGAGAAGCTATCACTCCGACTCCGAATATACTCAAGATGAAGGTGTTTCCGGTCTAGCACTTGTGTCAACCAACTCCTACGACATATTTGATTCACCAAATGAAGGTGCTGGAAGATGCTTCATGGCCAAAGGTCCAAATGTAACACATCCTGAGTATGTTGATTTCAATAGTGATGAAGATGACTTGCTTGTGGATGATGATTTACTTGTTGACAACTCTAGTGATGAATACTATGATGAAATGTCAATTAATCATGCTAATCAAGATAAAACGAATGACAATGATAAGGAGAAGATTGAGCTTCTAACTAAAGAATTAAACTCTCTTAAGTTAGCTCATGAAACTATCTACGAAGATCATCGAGAACTTTTAAGGGCTCGTGAGAAGTTACGCTTTGAAAAGCTCAATCTTGAGAAAGAGCATGAGTTCTTAAAAGCAATCAATGATGATCTTCGCAAGAAAAGTTCTTCTTACATTGCCAAGCGTTTACGCTTATCTACTTACATGCCTCGAGTCAAGTCTAGTAACAAGTACAAGCAAGATACTTCCTCTAGTAGTAACAATAATAACGTCAAATCCAATATTGTTGCTTCTAGTAGTTCTCTTGATTCCACTAATGATTCTCTTAGCCAAGTTACACTTGAGCAAGAAAATAGCTTATTGAAGGGAATTATAGAGAAAGGTGTTTACAAGAGCCTTGCCGGGAGTAAGCAATTCGAGGAAATTGTACGCAAGCAAGGAAGGCACCGGAAGAATCAAGGTGTTGGATTTGAACGAAAGTTCAATGCCAATGGAGTTGAGTGGGAAGAAGATAAATACCCCAAGACGAAGTTTGTTCCTCAACAAGAGAAGTATGATCCTACTTCCTTCAAGGGAACACAAGCTCAAGATGATCTTCCACCACAAGACCACAAGAACAAAGGCAAGGACAAGCTTCAAGAAGAGATTGATGCATTTAAAGAAGCACCTAAAGCCTCGTTCAAGTGGGTCCCCAAGACTACGTTAAGTTCTACTTCATCTAGTACAACTACAACTCCAAGGATTCCCATCAAGATGATGTGGATCCCGAAGAAGAAGAACTAGAGAGTCCTTGAGGGTGACTCCGCCAACATTCTTCACTCATATCATTTTGGCAAGAACAAGTGCAATCAACTTCCACATCTTGCACTAGTTCAAGGAGTCACAAACCCTCATGTTGGTAAGACAAGGGACAAGGTAACCTAATGATTTCATGGACATCATCTTGTGTGTGCATCACTCTATGTCTATGGATATTCTTGTCTGTTACTTGTGGGACTAACCCATGTAGGTAAGTTGAAAGTGCAACTCACTCCAAAGGATTGCTCCAAATGATCTACATCAACATTGAGCATCTACATCTTCAACACCTACATGAAGTCATCATCGACAAAACCCAAGGTTAGTTCATCCCTCTAAGGGGGGATCTCACATCTAGGGGGAGCTTAACTCTAAGAATTGAGTAAAAGCAACTCTAATGGTGTGAACACATTAATGCATTATGTAAAAGTGGCAACCCCACTTGAGCTTAAACGGTGAGTATGACCTATGATCAAATGTTCTCATTTGACTCCTAAGTCAATATACTCATATATAGATGACCTAGTCATCGCCAATTGTTTGATAGATGCTAGAATTGGTTGTGAATGCTTTGCCACATATTTCATTTGCTATCTTATTGTGTGAGCATGTTGGTGCATATTTTACACATTCAAGGACATCCACTTGTTGTTTTGATTGTTTGGTTTCTTTTCTTGTTGCCAAGTGGATGGACAAGAATGCCTAAGAACCTTCTTTAGCTATCTATGCTTTTCTCATCTCAAACTCTATTCATGCTACATCACAAAATTTGATCAAGTCAGATTCGACCACTCTGTGTGAGGAGCACTCGGAGTCCCCAATTCGTCATAGACTTAAACTTCCAAAACCTCTTTGTGATTCTCGGTCTGACCAATTCTTCCATTTCGGTCCTACCGAGATCACCAAGTTGATCTGAGTTTTCAATCTCGGTGCAACCGATTTGAACTTTTCGGTCTCACCGATTTACTGTAACTGAACACAGTTATGCATCTCGGTGCCACCGAGTTGTTCCACTCGATCACACCGACAGGGTCGGGCTATATATAGCCACGGGCAAAAGTTTGGAAATTTCTCTGAAACCCTTTGCCCGCGCAATAGCTCGCTCTGCCATTGTGGTCTCTGGATCGTCTCCTTGCCGCCAGCAGCCTCCTGTCGCTGGTCTTCGCCGCCGTCAACGGAATTCGTCCCCGCCGTTGCCGCTGTAGCAAGTCCATCGCCAAGTTAGGGTATGGACTTGATCTTTGTGCTATCCATGTCTGATTCCTAGCACATTGTTTTCATATTGATTCTTGCCATGATTGAGATTCTTCTATCCAGCCAAAATAGTCCATAGATTAGATGTGATTCAAATTTTTAGGGTTAGGTTTCCGCCGAAACCATCTCGGACCCACCGAGTTGAAAAACTTGGTCTCACCAATTTGGCTTATGCCATTGCACTAGTGACTCTCGGTTCGACCGAGAATTACTAATCAGTGCGACCGATTTGAGGATTCTGTGAAACCCTAGCAATCTCGGTGCCACCAAACTGAAACTCGGTCCAACCGAGATCATCAGTTTAGGTTCCAAAACTGCTTCGATATCACCGAGTCTGAAAATCGGTTGATCCGAAATGCTCTCCGTGGAAAACTAAAACTGAACTTTTGAATCATTCTTTCGGAAAAATCTCTGCATTTTGTGATGCTCATCTATTCTATCTCATCTATAACTCTTCATAGGGTCAGCAGTCAGCATTTGCAGTATGTCTGATCAGAGTGACAGCCAGAACAGGTCAGAAGAGCAGATGGACTTGAGTGAGGGCACTAGTCCCTTAACTTCAGATGATGGGAGCAGAAGTACTCCTAGCAATTTGCCTAAGGCTGCAACTAGGCAAAGGAGGAAAAGAACTTCAGATTATGAGGATGAAGATTACAAAGCTGAGGAAGATGAGGCCACTTCCAAGAAAGTGGTGCTCAAGAAAGAGTATGGCTCTGCACAGAGCACAAAGCCAGGTCTAAAGAAGAAAGTTCCTGCCAAGAGAACTCCAATGCCAAAGGCCAGGAAGTCCACTCAAGTGCCAGCTCAAGCTCAACCCAAAGAGGCACCTGCAATGAAAGAAGCACCATCAAAACCTCAGAAGGTCCCCACTGGTGCAACCATGAAGTTCACAATTGAATCAGAGGATGATGGTGATAAGGACAAGAAAAAGAAGAGAGCAAGAACCACAACTGCCAAGGTCCTTGGAAAGCCCTCAATGAGAAGGGATTCTGAAGAAGAGGATGACCTGGACATTTATGCAAAGAAGAAGTTGGGTCACAATTCAATGGCTCACATGTACAAGGAAATTCTTGACAAGGCTGTAGAGACTCACAAGTTTGGATCAGTTCACTTTCTGCTGTCAGGGTTGGCAACCATAAATTGGATTCTAAGGCATACTCTATTGCCCAAGTCTAGTGACCATAACATGATCAGAGGGCATGCCATCAACATGCTGCATGTGTTTGATGTTCCCCAGAAGTTCAAAGTCATGAGCCTCATAGTTGAAACAATCAAAAGGACTGCAGCAGATCAGAAGAGGAGCTATGGATATGCACCTCAGATTCAAAGATGGGCACAGGGAAATATCAATTGGATAAGGAACATTTTCCAATTTATCCAAACTTTGAGGACAATGAGGTTGTCATGAATGAAGATGATCCACAATCAGTCCAAGCTCAGGGGAAGAAGGAGAAGGCAAAGCAGGAGAAGACTGCCAAGATGCCAACTCAAGAGGAGGCATCTGAGTATTTCTTGAAAACCAAACAAGAGCAGCTTGGTTACTTGATAGCATCAACTCTAAGGATTGAGAAAGGGTTGGCCACCCTAACTCAAAACCAAGAGAGCCTGGAGAGAATCATGGAACAAAAATTCTATGATCTAGATGTCAAGGTAACTGAGATTCAGTCAGTTGTAGAGCAGCTACAGGATGACATGCAGGAGAGGAAGGGCAAGACAACCACCAATGTGTTTGCCAGAGTGCCCAGAGCCCAGAGGTCAGTTGCAGTGCTAGTGACAGACACTAGAGCAACAACTTCAGCACCAGCTACAACACCTACAGTTCTAGTGCAACCAGCTCCAGCATCCACTCCAGCACCCTCTACTTCAACTGAAGCCTTCGTCCAAGGAGCTACCAGGACACCACCACTAGAAGATCAAGCCTGGGAGTCAATCTAGCACTATGCATTTTCTATGAACTTTTTGGTAACTTGTTGCCAAAGGGGGAGAAAAATGTATAGTTCATAGGCTTCGAGAGAGAGAGTGTGTTGCTTTTGATCTCTCTTGCTTTATTTGGTGGTTTTTCAAACTTTGTTTGCTTTTGGTTGAGATACTATGCTTGTGAGACATTGATGGTCATGTGTTTGATCATAAGCTACACTTATGCATGCTTGATATTATCCTATCTATCGTATGTGATCATTCACTATGCTTGGTGATGAGTGCATGTATTCATTGTTTATTATTTTGAGCGCTCCACCAAGATGTATGTGACATGGAAGAGTAACCCATGAGCCTAATTCATTGTGCATTTGCAGTCCAAAGCAAATCTTAACCCATGCACAAATTTAGGGGGAGCTCTTGCTTATCACATACTTCTCAAAGCTACGATGTTATTCAATCTTATTATCATTTCTCGAAGCTTTGATCTATATGTTGTCATCAATTACCAAAAAGGGGGAGATTGAAAGTGCAACTATCCCTAGGTGGTTTTGGTAATTAATAACAACATATAGCTCATTGAGCTAATGCTATTCCAAGACTATTATTTCAGGAAAGCTCAATGAATGGCATGGCATGGATGATGAAAGTGGATCCCTCAAAATACTAAGGACAAAAGATTGGCTCAAGCTCAAAAGCTCAAGACTCTTCATTTTATATTTTAGTGATCCAAGATCACATTGAGTCTATAGGAAAAGCCAATACTATCAAGGAGGGATGAGGTGTTGTTTAATGAGCCTCTTGCTTCATGTGCTTAGTGATATGCTCCAAAAACCCTCAACTACTTTCCCACATCCACAAATGACCTAAACCCAATGCCAAAATTGGTCACACCAAAACTTCCTATCCAGCGCCACCGATTCCAAAAGTCATAGCCACTGCCACAAACCCTAAGCAAATCGGTCTTACCGACAGGGATCTCGGTCTCACCGAGATGGGGTTGCAATCTCTCTGTTTCCCTTCGTAACGTTTCGGTTTAACCGAAATGAGCGATCGGTCCCACCGAGATTGCAATGTAAACTCTTTGTTTCCTTTTTGTAACATTTTGGTCTCACCAAAAAGAGCAAATCGGTCCCACCGAGTTTACCTGACCAACTCTCTGGAAAGCTTATTATCAAATCGGTCTCACCGAGTTTGTGTAATCGGTCTTACCGAGTTTACGTTATGCCCTAACCCTAACCGAATCGGTCTCACCGAGATGCATGTCAGTCCCACCGAAAATCACTAACGGTCACTAGGTTTACTAAATCGGTCCGACCGAGTTTAACAATTCGGTCCCACCGAGTTTGGTAAGTTGTGTGTAACGGTTAGATTTTGTGTGGAGGCTATATATACCCCTCCACCTCCTCTTCATTCGTGGAGAGAGCCATCAGAACGAACCTACACTTCCAACTTACTATTTCTGAGAGAGAACCACCTACTCATGTGTTGAGGCCAAGATATTCCATTCCTACCATATGAATCTTGATCTCTAGCCTTCCCCAAGTTGCTTTCCACTCAAATCTTCTTTCCACCAGATCCAAAACCTATGAGAGAGAGTTGAGTGTTGGGGAGACTATCATTTGAAGCACAAGAGCAAGGAGTCCATCATCAACGCACCATTTGTTACTTCTTGGAGTGTGGTGTCTCCTAGATTGGCTAGGTGTCACTTGGGAGCCTCCGACAAGATTGTGGAGTTGAACCAAGGAGTTTGTAAGGGCAAGGAGATCGCCTACTTCGTGAAGATCTACCGCTAGTGAGGCAAGTCCTTCGTGGGCGACGACCATGGTGGGATAGACAAGGTTGCTTCTTCATGGACCCTTCGTGGGTGGAGCCCTCCATGGACTCACGCAGCCGTTACCCTTTGTGGGTTGAAGTCTCCATCAACGTGGATGTACGATAGCACCACCTATCGGAACCACGCCAAAAACATCCGTGTCTCCAATTGCGTTTGAATCCTCCAAACCCTTCCCTTTACTTTCTTGCAAGTTGCATGCTTTAATTTCCGCTGCCTATATACTCTTTGCATGCTTGCTTGAATTGTGTGATGATTGCTTGACTTGTCCTAAAGTAGCTAAAATCTGCCAAACTCTAAAATTGGGAAAAGGTTAAGTTTTTATTGGTCAAGTAGTCTAATCACCCCCCTCTAGACATACTTCAAGGTCCTACAGTTGTTGTAGATGAGCTTGCATGTTGAATTCCTAGAGTTCTAAGTAGTTTGAATGCTTGATATGGCCTCTGTGCATCCCTATGAGTAGTTGCTATCAATCTTGTGAAGTTTTGTTGTGAAAAAAATTTGTGAACTCAACATTTCAGAATTTTGTTCATAGGAAAAAGATGAGTATCTTTAGAAAGTTTGCTTCCAAGAAGAACTCCAAGGGAGTTATTGGGGAGTCATCTGATAGTGATCTACGCACCCGGAGAATGACAGAGGTACGGCCGTGCGAATGGCCGCATAACCCATTCATGGAAGGTGCCAGAATCCTTCAAGAGTTTGCCCAATATGCTGCTAATGCTGGCCTCATCGACTTCATTGCAGCTGAATGTGAACATTATCATCTCCTCACAAATTCCTTTGTGCAAAGTTTTCATTTCTTGAGTAGGAATAATCCTCCTGAGGTATAGTTTAACTTATATGCTGAACCCCATCAGATACCACTTACTGAATTTTTTGACATATGTTACTCCCTTTTGACGGTAGTTTAGTAGAGCCTAGACCCACGGAGTTTGATGGTTTTTACCGCACTCTAATAGTGGGGGATGAGAGAGGGGTATCGAGTGTTACCGCCATTAGCTTACATTTTCCTGTTGTGCATTATTTTGCTCTATTCATTGCAAAGTGTTTGCTTGCTAGAGAGAAGGTAGGTGCACTTAGTGCCCCGGACTTCGCTGTTTTACGTCATGCACTTTACGGCGATAACACTTATAGCATGGGAGCTATTGTGGCATGTCACCTCCACATTAACAGATCCAAGGGTAAAATACATGGTGGTATTTATGCTACTCGTTTGACGAGTCACTTTAACATTCAGATACGCCAGCATGACTATCCTTTGCCCAAGGTTTATTTAGATCGTCAGGCTATGGCTGTTCACCACTTTCTTGATGGCGAGAACACTACTATTGATATTCCTTATAACTTGGTTTTTAGTGAGAATATCCGTGATATTATTCCGTTGCCTTCACCTGCTTTGTTTGATCCTATTGCGAGGGGCAGATACATGATTATTCCTGAGGACATTGTCGCCTATCGGAACAACCTGGCTGCGGCATAGGAGGAACCTCAGCAGTGGGACTCTCAGGTGCCAGCTCCCCAACAATTCAACATAGGACCCCATGGTTTCTTCGAGTGGTGATTACCAAGTTAGGCGAAAAGCCTAAGCTTTGGGGAGTACATATTTCCACTGACATTAATTTCATGTTGACACATTTCATTCCAGTTGTCGGTGTCCACACTTTTTCATTGTATTATCCATGTTAGATTTATTTTCTCGCCTTCTTCTCGTGGGTTTGAAAAACTTTGAGAAAATACAAAAATATTTCCTGCTTCTTTTTGTTTTTTCTTTCTAGTGTAGTTAGATATAGTAACTGGAAAGAAAACCCAAAAAGATTTCCTTGTTCTTCTTTTGCTTGTTGGGAGCTCTCCCGTGTAAATAGTTTTTCTCATTTTTTTCTCTTTCTTTAATTTGTTTCCTTCCAGTTAAAAACCAAAAACTCCAAAAATATTTCAGTGTGTTTCTCTGAATTTCTTTTCCTTTTTATTGAGTCATACCGAGGAGAAGACCACGATGAAAATGTTGAGTGGCTCCCATATGCATTATTGTTGATCTAACAGAGAGCCCATATTACCTTGTTTTCTTATTTTTGAATAAAATTGTTTGCAGATTCCAGCTTAGTCCACGACACTCTTTCACTATTATTATTTTCATATCGTTCGATCATGCAAGTGAAAGGCAATAATGATGATATTTGATGAACTGGTTGTGGCAGAGAGAAACGGGTATGAACTCAACTTGTTCTGTTTGTGTAAATAAGTTTAACCTAGTATCCATGATTCAGCCTATTATGATCAAACATGTTTGCAATAAAAATTAGAGATTATAGTTTCTCATGCCATGCTTAAGAAGCTAGGAGTGGATAATGATTTATCTTGGATGTCAACATTGCGTTAAAATGATTGTGATGTAGTATGATGATATGGTATCCTCCTCTGAATGTTCGAGTGGCTTGACTTGGCACATGTTCATGCATGTAGTTGAATCAAAACCAACATAACCTCTCTCATATTTATGTTCATGGTGTTCATATCCTACTCATGCTAGTATCCAATGTTACTTATGCATAATGCATGTTCATGACCGTTTTCGCACTCTAGCTGGCCGCTTCTCAACCTATTTGCTAGCTTTCGCCTGTATTAAGTGGGAATTCTGCTTCTGCATCGAAACCATGAAACCCAAGTTATTCCAGATGAGTCCACCATACCTACCTATATGTGGTATTACCCTGCCGTCCTAAGTAAATTTGCATATGCCACCTCTAAAAACTTCAAATAAATATCCTTTTTGTGTGCCTGGATTGTTCATAGAGTGACAAGAGGTAGTCAGTATCTTCCATGCTAAGCGGGTTATTCTCATGATGAGTGTTTATTCACTCGTCCTTGCACGAGAGGGGCGGTAATATGGATTCCCAGTCCCGAACTTAAATTGCAAATAATTAAACAAAACTCCCCCAGGACCGTTGTTGGTATGGACAACACCCATTGTTTCGGACAAGCCGTGGAATGTGATTGTTGGTGGAGGGGGAGTAAACCTTTACTTTTATTGCCTGGGAACCGTTGCTAATGTCTTGAGCAAGGAAGATACCTATAAATAATGGTCTCAAAGTAAATAACAAGGGTCCACTTCTCAAAGTTTCATTTACCTCTGTTTTAAAAACTTGAGCTCTCGCACCTCTGCAAATCACTGCTTCCCTCTGCGAAGGGACTGTCTATTTACTTTTATGTTGTGTCATCACCTTCTCAAATAAGCGCCAGAACCTGAGAGCACTATTGTCATCCTCATGCATTGTGTGTAGCTAATGTTGGGTGCATCATGACTGGATCTTCTCTACCATGAATTACAATGCTTAGTCGCTGCTTGAACTTTGGAGGTGCTCTGCATTTATGTTTTGTGGTCTCAGAAAGGGCTAGCGAGATACCACTATTGTCATGTTATATCATGGTTGTTTTGGTAAAGTGTTGTCACTTGAGATATATTATTATTGCTCGCTAGTTGATTATGTTATTGATATGAGTTAATATAATTTTTAAGAGTTATTGTCGACATGGTTAATTATAATCTTTGATGAAAACTGATGACTGTTAGAGCTACGTCGGTATTTCCCCAAAGAGGAAGGGATGATGCAGCACAACAATGGTAGGTATTTCCCTCAGTTATGAGAACAAGGTTATCGAACCAGTAGGAGAACCAAGCAACACAACGTAAACAACACCTGCACACAAAGAACAAATACTCGCAACCCGACGTAAGAGAGGGGTTGTCAATCCCTCACGGGTAAAAGAATAGATAGTTTTGTAGTAGTTTGGATAAATAGATCTCGCGGGAACGTGAGATAAAATAAATAACAAAAAATTGCAGCAAGGTATTTTTGGGTTTTTGGAAATATAGATCTGAAAATAAAAGCAAGGAAAAATAGATCGCAAAGGCAAATATGATGAGGAGAGACCCGGGGGCCGTAGGTTTCACTAGTGGCTTCTCTCGAGAAAAATAGCAACGGTGGGTGAACAAATTACTGTTGGGCAATTGATAGAACTTCAAATAATCATGACGATATCCAGGCAATGATCATTACATAGGAATCACGTCCAAGATTAGTAGACCGACTCCTGCCTACATCTACTACTATGACTCCACACATCGACCGTTGTCCAACATGCATCTAGTGTATTAAGTTCATGGACAAACGGAGCAATGCTTTAAGAACGATGACATGATGTAGACAAGATCTATCTATGTAGAGATAGACCCCATCGTTTTATCCTTAGTAGCAATGATACATACGTGTCGGTTCCCTTTCTGTCACTGGGATCAAGCACCGTAAGATCGAACCCACTACAAAGCACCTCTTCCCATTGCAAGATAAATAGATCAAGTTGTCCAAACAAAACCCAAATATCGGAGAAGAAATACGAGGCTATAAGCAATCATGCATAAAAGAGATCAAAGAACTAAAATAAATTTCATGGATATAAAAAGATAGATCTGATCATAAACTCAAAGTTCATCGGACCCCAACAAACACACCGTAAAAAGAGTTACATTATATGGATCTCCAAGAGACCATTGTATTGAGAATCAAACGAGAGAAAGGAAGCCATCTAACTACTAACTATGGACCGGTAGGTCTACAAAGAACTACTCATGCATCATCAGAGAGGCACCAATGGACATGATGAACCCCTCCATGATGGTGTCTAGATTGGATCTGGTGGTTCTGGACTCTGCGGCGGCTGGATCAAAATTCCGTCGACTCTCCTAGGGTTTCTGGAATATTGGGGTATTTATAGAGCAAAGAGGCGGTCCGGGGGGCACCCGAGGTGGGCACAACCCACCAGGGCGTGCCTGGGCCTCCTGGCGCGCCCTGGTGGGTTGTGCTCCCCTCAGAGCACCCCCCAGGCGCTGCCTTGGCCCATTGGGTGTCTTCTGGTCCATAAAAAATCTCCGTGAAGTTTCTTTGCATTTGGACTACGTTTGGTTTTGATTTCTTGCGATGTAAAAAAATGCAAAAAAATAGCAACTGGCACTTGGCACTATGTCAATAGGTTAGTACCAAAAAATGCTATAAAATGACTATAAAATGATTATAAAACATCCAAGATTGATAATATAACAGCATGGAACAATCAAAAATTATAGATACGTTGGAGAAGTATCAAAAACCTGGGTGCTACTTAAGCTTATTTATGTAAACAAGAGCAAAAGAGTTCGTAAAAGTTTTTCTTTTTCACTTTCAGTTTATCAACTGAATTGCTTGAGGACAAGCAAAGGTTTAAGCTTGGGGGAGTTGATACGTCTCCAACGAATCTACTTTTCCTAACGCGTTTACTCTTGTTTTGGACTCTAATTTGCAAGATTTGGATGAAACTAACCCCGGACTGACGTTGTTTTCAGCAGAACTACCATGGTGTTGTTTTTTCTGCAAAAATAAAAGTTCTCGGATTGGAACGAAACTTTGTGAGGATTTTTTATATGAATAAAGAAAAATACTAGAGCCAAGAACCACCGGAGGGGGAACCTGGGTGGGCCTAACCCACCAAGGTGCGCCCCTCCTGCAGGCGCGCCCAGGTGGGTTGTCCCCACCTGGTGGCCCCACAGACCTCAACCCTGATACTATAAAGTCCTACTTTCGGAGAGAAAAATGAGGGAGAAAGAATTATCGCATTTCACGAGACGGAACCACCACCACCTCCTGTTCTTCACCGGGAGTCCAGATCTGGAGTCCGTCTGGGGCTCCGGAGTGGGGGATCTTCGATCTTCGTCATCACCAACCCTCCTCCATCGCCAATTCCATGATGCTCCCCACCGGGAGTGGGTAATTCCTTCATAGGCTCGCTAGTCAGTGAGGATTTGGATGAGATTCATCATGTAATCGAGTTAGTTTTGTTAGGGCTCGATCCCTAGTATCCATTATGTTATGAGATTGATGTTTCTATGTCTTTGCCATGCTTAATGCTTGTCACTTTGGGCCCGGGTGCCATGATTTCAGATCTGAACCGATTATGTTATCACCATTATATGTATGTTCTAGATCCGATCTTGCAAGTTATAGTCACCTACTACGTGTTATGATCCAGCAAACCCAGAGTGACAGAAGTCGGGACACTTCTCGGTGATGACTGTAGTTTGAGGAGTTCATGTATTCACTATGTGTTAATCCTTTGTTCCGGTTCTCTATTAAAAGGAGGCCTTAATATCCCTTAGTTTCCAGTAGGACCCTGCTGCCACGGGAGGGTAGGATAAAAGATGGCATGCAAGTTCTTTCCATAAGCACGTATGACTATTTACAGCATACATTCCTACATTATATTTATGAACTAGATCTAGTGCCGTATCGCCCTAGGTTATGACTATTATATGATGAATATCATCCAATGAATCCATCGATCAAATGCCTACAAATTTCTCTCATATTGTTCTTGCTAAGTTACTACTTCTATTGTTACTATTGTACTTGCTACCAAATCATTGCTATCACTATTACCATTACTATTGTTGTTGCTATTACTATCAAAATATCATACTACTTTGCTACTGATTACTTTGCTATATATAATTAATCTCCAGGTGTGGTTGAATTGACAACTCAGCTGCCAAACTTGCAAATATTCTTTGGCTCCCCATGTGTCGAATCTATAAATTTGGGTTGAATACTCTACCCTCAAAAACGGTTGTGATCCCCTATACTTGTGGGTTATCACTCTCCCATTGCAAGAAAATCCAATCTAGTTGGACAAACTAAACCAATAATTCAAAGAGAAATATGAAGATACCAAATCATGCATATAAGTATTCAGAAAAGATTCAAATAATATTACAGATAAGCTGATCATAAATCCACAATCCATCGGATCTCGACAAACACACCGCAAAAGAAGATTACATCGGATAGATCTCCAAGAACATCGAGCAGAACATGGTATTGAGAATCAAAGAGAGAGAAGAAGCCATCTAGCTACTAGCTATGGACCCGTAGGTGTGTGGTAAACTACTCACGCTTCATCGGAAGGGCAATAGAGTTGATGTAGAGGCCCTCCATGATCGAATCCCCCTCCGGCAGGGTGCCGGAAAAGGACTCAAGATGGGATCTCATGGGTACAAAAGGTTGCGGCGGTGGAAAAGTGTTTTCGTGGATGCCACTGAGGGTTCCGGAATATATGTGAATATATAGGAGGAAGAAGTAGGTCAGGGGGTCTTCGATGAGGCCACAAGCCCTAGGGGCACCCCCTGGCTTGTCGTCTACTCCAAGGGTTCCTGACTTGGACTCCAAGTCCTTCGGGTGTCTTCTGGTCCAAGAAAAATCATTGTGAAAGTTTTATTCCATTTGGACTCCATTTAGTATTCCTTTTCTCCAAAACTCAAAAATAAGGACAAAACAGAAATTGGCACTGGGCTCTAGGTTAATAGGTTAGTCCCAAAAATGATATAAAATAGCATATTAATGCATATAAAACATCCAAAATAGATAATATAATAACATTGAACAATAAAAAATTATAGATACGATGGAGACGTATCACGCAGCTAAGCCCTCGAGTGTGGAGCAGATCCCCACTCAGATTGTTTTCAACTTAGGCAAAAGTTGGTTCGCGGCTAAGTCCCCGAGTGTGGAGCAGATCCTCACTCGGATTGTTCTTTAACTTAGGCGAAAGCTGGTTAGCAGCTAATCCTCTTAGTGTGGAGCAGATCCTCACTTGGATTGTTTTTAACTTAGGCGAAAGCTGGTTCCTAGCTAAGCCCCCGAGTGTGGACCAGATCCTCACTCGAATTGTTTTTTAACTTAGGTGAAAGCTGGTTCGCTGCTAAGCCCCGTTGTGTGGAGCAGATCCTCACTCAGATTGTTTTTAACTTAGGCGAAAGCTGGTTCGTAGCTAAGCCTCTGAGTGTAGAGTAGATCCTCACTCGGATTATTAACTTAGGTGAAAGCTGGTTCGCAGCTAAGCCTCCGAGTGTGGAGCAGATCCTCACTCGGATTATTTTTAACTTAGGCGAAAGCTGGTTCGTAGCTAAGCTTTCTCCTCTCTTCACCCACTAGAGGTGTGTTAGTTTCCGAATGCAAATAGTCACCTCAGTGAAAAGCGACCGCAGGTCAAACTAGACAATATACGAGGAAAAGCAAGACTTTTATTTATCTAAGTTCATTCATACTATTACAAGAGAGAAATTTATTCTAAGTGTAAAACTTGCGAAGCAAATATGCATTCCAAGCTCTGGGCTCTTCTATTCCTCTGGTGAAGTTATATAGTCTGTATGCTCCATTATGTAGGACATTCGATATGGTGAATGACCCCTCCCATGGGGCGCTAACTTGTGAGGTTTCTGCTGATCCACTCGGAGGACCAGGTCTCCTTCCTAGAAGGCACGTCCTCTGACGTGTCTGTCGTGGTAGCGATGCAAGTCTTGTTGGTACAACGTTGATCGTATGAGTGTTAGCTCACGTTCCTCCTCCAAAAGGTCCAGGCCATCCCGCCTTAATTCTTCAGCTTTGGCCTCCGAATAAAGATCCACTCGGAGAGAATCATGGAGTAGATTACTTGGCAGGACTGCTTCTGACCCATACACCATAAAGAATAGGGTGCGATTGGTAGATCGATTCGGGTCGTTCGCAGGCCCCAAAGGACTGACGGTAGCTCGGTCACCCAAGCCCCCGCCACATGATTAAGTCGCGCATGAGGCGAGGTTTTGATCCTTGGAGTATGAGCCCATTCACTCGCATGACTTGTCCATTCACTATAAAAAACACTTCTGTGATGATACGTGTTTGTTATAGTAGGTCACGTTTTCTGTCATGCATGTACATCCATGACAATTTTATGACAGAATCAAGATAGTCATACTTGTACTACCGTAGAAGTGTTCCATGACAATACCAAAATTATCATCACGGAAGTGTTCACTTCCATGAAAATAAATTACGCGTCATGAAGTGCTTTCGTCAAGGGTAACCGACATGTGACATCCACCGTAACGGGTTGCCGTTAAGCTATCGGGTCCTGTTTTGGATCCGATAACTCGTTAACATCAATGACCAATGGCGATTTTCCACATGTAAAATTCTCATTGGCCGGAGGAAACACATGTCAGCTCATCATTGGGTTAGATAGGCACCTATGATATGTCGACACGTGCGATGACCCAACACTAGCTCATTTAGCTTACAAAGGCCGACCTATTTGACTTCGTCAACGCTAGCGGGCGGGCCCATGAAGAGCCTGTTAATGGTCTGTTCGCATATAGCCCATTTTACGGCCCGGTAACTCACGGCCCGTTATGGCGTTCCCGAAATCGGCCCAACAGCGTCATGTGGGCCGTCTAGTATAATACCAGCCCATTTATTTTCGGCCCATGTATGGCCCACGACTTCTTTAGGCCCATATGAGGCCTTTCATATCTTTGGGCCCTTTAGTGGTCTGCGGTGACTCTGGCCCATAATAAACAGTAAATTTCTTTATACCATTAACGACCCATGATTCACATGGGCCGTTTCCAGTCCGTGTTAGCTTTCGGCCTACTGACGGCCCATACATTCTTAGACGCCTTCCATGTATTTCGAGTTTCGTCATGTGTGTTTTATTTGGTTGTTGCATTTCATCATGGCATCATACGCATTGCATCCACATGTTTTCATAAAACTTGTAGTCCGTTCGTAGTTGCCACTTCTTCCTTGTCTGTGTGGACCTCGTCCCAGATCAACCAGACCGCTCTCTTCTCTCTCTTCTATTAGTCCATCAAACCCCCTTGTCGCCATGCCTTTTGTCAGAAAACTATCCCGAACCCGACCCACTCAGTCATCACCGTTGATTTTGGATCACCCCGAAACATCACTAAAATATCTTCGGTTTCTTATTTGGTCTACCCTTGTCTCCATGCCTTTTTTCCGAAAACTGTCCCGAACCCGACCCGCTCAGTCATCACCATTGTATTCGGATCATCCCCAAACATCCCTAAAATATCTTCAATTTCTTATTTGGTCTATGCTAATTCTTGAGCTTGCGTTGTTTTTTCCCTTGAAGAGGAAAGGGTGATGCAGCAAAGTAGAGTAAGTATTTCCCTCAGTTTTGAGAACCAAGGTATAAATCCAGTAGGAGACAACACGCAAGTCACCGAATACCTGCACAAAGAAACACCAACTTGCACCCAACGCGATAAAGGGGTTGTCAATCCCTTCACGATTACTTGCAAAAGTGAGATCTGATAGAGATAGATAAACGGTAAAGTAAATATTTTTGGTATTTTGGTTTATAGATTGGATAGTAAAAGATTGCAAAATAGTAGATCGGAAACTTATATGATGGAAAGTAGACCCAGGGGCCATATGTTTCACTAGAGGCTTCTCTCAAGATAGAAAATATTACGGTGGTGAACAAATTACTACCGAGCAATTGATAGAAAAGCACAAAGTTATGACGATATCTAAGGCAATGATCATGAACATAGGCATCACGTCCGTGTCAAGTAGACCGACCCCTGCCTGCATCTACTACTATTACTCCACACATCGACCGACTCCTGCCTGCATCTAGATTATTAAGTTCATGAAGAATAGAGTAACGCTTTAAGTAAGATGACATGATGTAGAGGAATAAACTGAAGCAATATGATGTAAAACCCATCCTTTTATCCCCGGTGGCCACAATACAATATGTGCCTTGCTGCCCCTACTGTCACTGGGAAAGGACACCGCAAGATTGAACCCAAAGCTAAGCACTTCTCCCATTGCAAGAAAAACCAATCTAGTTGGCCAAACCAAATCGATAGTTCAAAGAGACTTGCAAAGATATCAAATCATGCAAATAAGAATTCAGAGTAGATTCAAATAATATTCATAGATAAGCTGATCATAAATCGACAATTCATCGGATCTCGGCAAACACACCGCAAAAAGTATTACATCAAATAGATCTCCAAGAACATCGCGGAGAACATGGTATTGAGAATCAAAGAGAGAGAACAAGCCATCTAGCTACTAGCTATGGACCCGTAGGTCTGTCGTAAACTACTCACGCTTCATCAGAAGGGCAATGGTGTTGATGTAGAAGCCCTCCATGATCGAATCCCCCTCCGGCAGGACACTAGAAAAGGCCCCTAGATGGGATCTCATGGGTACAGAAGGTTGCGGCAGTGGAAAAGTGTTTTCGTGGCTCTCCTTGAAGGTTTTGGAATATTTGAGAATATATAGGCGGAAGAAATTGGTCGGTGGAGTCACGAGGGGCCCACAAGGGTGGGGGCGCACCCTACCCCCCAGGCGCGCCCTCCTTCCTTGTGGCCGCCTCGTGGCTTTCCTGACGTGCACTCCAAGTCCTCTAGATGTCTTCTGGTCCAAGAAAAATCATCGCGGCAGTTTCATTCCGTTTGGACTCCGTTTGATATTCCTTTTTTGCGAAACTCTAAAACAAGGAAAAAACAGGAACTTGCACTAGGTTCTAGGTTAATAGGTTAGTCCCAAAAATAATATAAAAAACATATTAATGCATATAAAAACATCCAAAATAGATAATATAATAGCATGGAACTATAAAAAATATAGATACGTTGGAGACGTATCAAGCATCCCCAAGTTTAATTCCTGCTCGTCCTTGAGTAGGTAAATGATAAAAACCGAATTTTTGATGTGAAATGCTACCTAACATATTTATCCATGTAATTTTCTTTATTGTGGCATGAATGTTCAGATTCGTATGATTCAAAACAAAAGTTTAATATTGACATAAAAACAATAATACTTCAAGCATACTAACAAGATAGTTATGTCTTTTCAAAATAACATGGCCAAAGAAAGCTTATCCCTACAAAATCATATAGTCTGGCTATGCTCCATCTTCATCACACAAAATATTCAAATCATGCACAACCCCGATGACAAGCCAAGAAAATGTTTCATACTTCTAATGTTCTCAAACCTTTTCAACTTTCACGCAATACATGAGCGTGAGCCATGGAAATAGCACTATAGGTGGAATAGAAGGAGGTTGTGGAGAAGACAAAAAGGAGATAGTCTCAGATCAACTTGGCGTATTAACGGGCTATGGAGAAGCCCATCAATAGATATCAATGTGAGTGAGTATGGATTTCCATGCAACAGATGCACTAGAGCTATAAGTTTATGAAAGCTCAAAAAGAAACTAAGTGGGTGTGCATCCAACTCGCTTGCTCACGAAGACCTAGGGAAATTTGAGGAAGCCCATCATTGGAATATACAAGCCAAGTTCTATAATGAAAATTCACACTAGTATATGAAAGTGACAATATAGGAGACTCTCTATCATGAAGATCATGGTGCTACTTTGAAGCACAAGTGTGGTAAAAGGGTAGTAGCATTGCCCCTTCTCTCTTTTTCCCTCATTCATTCTTTATCAGGACTTCTCTCATTTTTCGGCCTCTTTTTTTTTCATCCGGAGTCTCATACCGACTTTTGGGGGAATCGTAGTCTCGATCACCCTTTCCTCACATGGGACAATGCTCTAATAATGAAGATCATCACACTTTTATTTACTTAAAACTCAAGAATTACAACTCGATACTTAGAACAAAATATGACTCTATATGAATGCCTCCGGTGGTGTGCCGGGATGTGCAATGACTCAAGAGTGACATGTATAAATGATGAAGGGCGGCTTTGCCACAAATACAAAGTCAACTACATGATCATGCAAAGCAATATGACAATGATGATGCGTGTCATAATAAATGGAACGGTGGAAAGTTGCATGGCAATATATCTCGCAATGGCTATGGAAATGCCATAATAGGTAGGTATGGTGGCTGTTTTGAGGAAGGTAGTGGTGTATGGTACCGGCGAAAGTTGCGCGGTACTAGAGAGGCTAGCAATGGTGGAAGGGTGAGAGTGCGTATATCCATGGACTCAACATTAGTCATAAAGAATTCACATACTTATTGCAAAAATCTATTAGTCACTGAAACAAAGTACTATGCGCATGATCCTAGGGCGATAGATTGGTAGGAAAATACCATCGCTCTTCCCCGACCGCCACTCATAAGGAAGACAATCAAAAAAATATGTCATGCTCCAACTTCGTTACATAACTGTTCACCATACGTGCATGCTACGGGACTCACAAACCTTAACACAAGTATTTCTCAAATTCACAACTACTCACTAGCATGACTCTAATATCACCATCTTCATATCTCAAAACAATCATAAGGAATCAAACTTCTCATAGTATTCAATGCACTTTATATGAAAGTTTTTATTATATACCTATTGGATGCCTATCATATTAGGACTAAATATATAACCAAAGCAAATTATCATGCTGTTTTAGAGACTCTCAAAATAATATAAGTGAAGCACGAGATGTCACATCCCTAGTTCTGGTATGACCTAGACTACCTAGTCATGTGTGCATCATGTTTAAATTTCAATGAATTTGATATGGGGACATGTGAAAGCCTCATAAATCATTTCTAAAAATGACCAAGATAAAAATTGCTCCAAATAGGTCCAAGAAAATGTTCATGTTTCTTTCTGAAAATATTGGCCAGAGGTAAAATTCAAACCAATATTTATAGGAGCTCATAAATATTTATTTTGGGCATTTGAAGTTAATGCAATAACTATTTGCATTGGATTTATATTTGCTATATATTTAATATGTGTCCAATAATTCTGAGAAATTGTGAGGGGCTTTGAAATAGTCCAACTAGTCCCTACAAAAGTTCTCAGAAGAAAACAAATTGATTTAGTATTTTTATTGAATCAGAAACAAATGTCAGAAATTAGAAAAAGGAAATAAATAAGAGAGAGAGAGAGAGAGGAACAGACTTACCTGGCGCTCACCTGGCAGCCCACCTGGCCCAACTACTGCTGGCCCAGCGCACCACAACTGCCACCGTCTTCAACCTCCTGCCAGGAGGCAGGAGGGCGTGTGGCCGCCGTGCACGCACACACGCGCGCCACCTCGTGCTTCCCGCCGCTGCCCTGATGCGCCTGGAGACGCCACGACACCCCGGACCTCTCTCACTCTCCCCCGTGTTTTCCCCTCCTCCGATCTCTCTCTCGCTCGGACCCGAGCACGCCCGAGAGCACCGCCGTCGAACTCGCGACCACCATGCTCCCCGAGCCGCCCCAAGCTGTCCCCGAGCTCCGCCAGCCTCCGCTACATCACCCCGTCGAGTCCCACGAGCTCGGGCGGCCTGTGAAACCACCATCACCGTCGTCTTCCACCTCGGCCTCCAACCACCACCGCCGTCGATTCGCCGCACGCATGACGTCCCCGAGCCTGCTGAGCTTCTTTACGTGACGACTGTGAGATCACCATCCTTTCGCCCTCGTTACCTCCATCGTTTGCGACCCCTAGCATCTGTAACCGCCGTGGCCGAGCTTCCCCTACCACCGGCCATGTCATCGTCGTTGCCACAACTCGTTTCAGTCGCGTCCTAGCACACCCTCAAGCTTGTCGAGCTCCCAGGAGCCCGCCCAGCCTCTCACCTTTCTTGCTAGCCAAGCATAGCCCCACGCCCACGCATAGACGTGCCCCGGCCGCCATTGCGCCTTTGCCGTTACCGCTGTAGTCCGTCCCGGCACCGCCATGGCCACCACCTGATGTGCCTCATCGCGCCGCAGCCGTAGAGCCCTACCCCGCCCCCTCTCGTCGCCGGAATCGCTGGAACGAGCGACACCGCCGCTCTGGTTCGTCGTCGTCGTCTAACCGCCGGCGCATCTGACGTGGCACCATCATTAAATGCTAATGACGCCATTGACTCACTGACGGATGGACCCCATGCTTAATTAACCCTGGGTTTATTTCCTGCTTAGATTAGTTTATAACCCAGCGGGACCTACCCATCAGAATGGACCCTGCTGACGTGGCCGTTGACCAGGCCCACCTGTCAGCGACACTAACCAGCCTTGTGCCACTGACGTGTGGACCCCACACGTCAGGTTTGACCTGGACCACCCTTGTTGACTGCTGACATCACAGTGACATCATGCTAACGCAGCAAATATTTTCTAGGATTTAAAATAAATCATAAATGATTTAGTTATTATAGAAAATATAAACTTCTAAAATTCATAAAAAATAATCTATAGCTCAGAATGAAAAGATTTATATATGAAAAATGATCAGAAAAATCCAATCTATCTAATGGTACTATTTTCATGCATGTTTTAACAACCTACAGCTATTGTATATGATAATTTGTTTAAATGACATTTAAATAACCACATGTGGAGTTTGAATTTGAATGTTGGGTTTAAACCAACTTCATTTAAATCATTGCTTGCTGTATTAGCTCAAATCACAGCATATTGCCATGTCACATTCGTGCATCATATTGTTGCATTGCATTGACTGTGTTCCTTCTTTGTTTGTCGGTGTCGTTCCCTCTTAGTGGACGTTGTGATCGTTGACACCAATGAAGAGCTATTACTATCTTTAGAAGTGCTAGGCAAGCAAAAACCCCTTGATCACTTTGATACAATCCCACTCTCTCGCTCCTGCTCTCTTTTACTGCATTAGGACAACAACATTTCAACTGTTACAAGTTGCGATAGTTGAACCCTATCTTTGCCACAGTAAATAGTTGAAACCCACTAGCAAGAGTAGGATTCGTTTGAGCCATGATGTTCCTACTCATTCATGCTTGCTTGTTATGCCTGCTATGCTTAGAGTTGTGTTACGTCTGATTCATCGGCGATGAATTGGAATGTGGTCATCATGTCCTACTGTTGAGAGCTAAGTGTGTGAACACGATTTGGTAAAGGTAGCAGTGAGAGGCCATGTAGGAGTACATGGTGGGTTGTCTCATTGAAACCGTACTCAGGACTAAGAACAGCTACTACCACACGTTGGGCCCTGAAATATGACCCCGCTCAACTTATTAACCCACTTGTCCTCTGTCTAGGAGTTGCAAGTAGTTTTTGGTGTTTGTAGTATGCTGGAGGCCGTGTGTAGCGTTGACCCTAGGGGTGGGCTATGATGCGGTAGGCAAGTGGCCCCGTGTACCGAATGGCCCGTTTGGTGCCTCGAGAACCCTGCACACATCCTTCGGGGCCGTAGTGGAAACCTCGGCCGGACTCCCTGCGAATGGAACTTGAATAGGCGATAAACCTAGACTAGGGACTTGTGTGGTTAGTCAGGTCGTGGTCTACACACACGTCGGCTTTTGCTTGAAGTCTGTCGAGCACATGTCGTGTGCTGACGCTAAGTGGTGGAAACATGTCTGAAGAAGTACACCCGTATAGGGTTATATATGATCTATTTGAATAGCCTCGTCCACGGTAAAGGACTACTTGTTTGCCTATACAGTTCATAGACAAGTGAAAGTAGATACTCTAAAATGCGCAAGATAAGCGTGAGTGCTATGGATGGCCTTCTCTTAGGGAGACGGGAGTGGATCCATAGTGGTGTATTGATATGGTGAATATGTGGACTCGTGTGCGCCACCTCAAAAGAGTTACTTGCAGACGTAGTTCAGGATAGCCACTGAGTTAAAGCTGGCTTGCTGCAGTTAAACTCCACCACCCCCTTTGTTGATACTGATGCATATGTAGCTACTTCTGATGTCAGTCTTGTTGGATACATTTGTACTCATGTTTGCTTAATTTATGTTTTTGCAGAGAGACTTCAGTCTCACTAGTAGTTCCGCATGGACTTCGACGTTTAGCTTATTACCTCAGCAACGATCTTGTGCCCTCGGCAGGGTCTTGTAGATAGTCAGGCTCTAAAGCCTTCTTCCTTTTCATATGTCCGTACCCAGACATGTTTATGCTTCCGTTGCTTGTATGCTCTGTATGTTGGGTCATGTGACCCATGTTTGTAATATCTGGCTCCTCGGAGCCTATTGAATAAATACTTGAGTTGTAGAGTTTTGTTGTGATGCCATGTTGTATTTGCACATATCGAGCATATTGTGTGTATGATTTGAAATGGTTGGTATGTGTGGGATCCAGCAACCTAGTTGTTTATTCTTGGTAGCCTCTCTTATGGGGAAATGTCTCCTAGTGCTTCCACTGAGCCATGGTAGCTTGCTACTGCTCCGGAACACTTAGGCTGGCCAGCATGTGTCCTTCTTCATTCCTGTGTATGTCCCTTTGGGGAAATGTCACGCGTTGTTCCTTTAAGTCCTTGTAGCTTGCTACTCCTTGGGTTCATACGTTGCTGATCGACACGTTTGTTGGTGGGTCATGTATGTCTGTACCTGTAAGTTAGCACCACCTTGGGTTTACGACTAGTCATGTCAGCCCAGGTTCTTTGTCATATGGATGCTAGAGACACTATCATATATGAGAGCCAAAAGGCGCAAATGGTCCCGGGCCAGGTAAGGCGGCACCAGTGGGCATACCGTGCGTGAGGCCGCAAAGTGATATGATGTGTTACATGCTAGATCGGTGTGACTTAGGATCGAGGTCCCGACAGCTTTGGTATCAGAGCCTGACTACCTGTAGGATTACCAAGCAAAACTGGTCAAAGTCGAGTCTAGAAATGCTTTAGTTATACACTGGAATTGATTGTGGAAGGGAACATAAGGCTCTTTTTACTCCTTTACTTTATGCCCTTCTGATCTGAGTCAACCTCTTCTTTTCTACGGGGATTAAGAACTAGGCTTCTCATCTTTCTATCAGGTTCACGTGTTACTAATCTATAGACTTATATGATTGATGGATTCAAGCCTCAGTTAAGTTCCTACTACTTCTGTATGTTGACAGTTGATCTCGGAACCTTGATATTATGATGTTGAGTGGTTATGCCACCATTTTTGCAGCATGTCTCAAATCTTTTTGAGCATTTACAGCCGTTATGCTGTCCGAGTGATCCCAGGTTTCGAAATAGTCTAATGCATTTGCAACTTCCTTCTTTCTGTTCCCGGTGTTTCTTTGGGTCAGTTTAACCATACTAATCGGTGAGTTGAGGTACTATGTGTCCTCAACATATATGTTGGAGCTATTATTTTGACCCTAGGTGTCTTAGAGGATCACCTAGTAATCTAGCCATGTTTTGTGTTCCCAGTGTGATGATTCTGGCCATCATTCTCGAAAGCATCCCGTGATGCCACTTAGTAGGCATTCTATTCTTGGGTTCTTAAACCCGAGATTCAACCTACTTACTTCATGTTGATAGTGTTTGCTAGTTCCTTTAGGATATTAGTAACCTTTGGTATAGTCCTCGAGGTCTGTGGTATTTTCCTCTTCCAAATACCATGGACTACATATGGTAGAAGTTCCTCGTTGGACTAAAAGATCAGAACCAGAGTGCTCTTGATGAGTTCTTGATTCTATGTTGTGACTCTGCCAGTTCTACCTTTCTGCATGGGTTATCCGGAAGAAATATGTTGAACTTGTTCGACGTGCTAACCTATGCACCCACAACTCAGAAAATCGTATGTTTCCTTTTATTTGTCCCTCTTTAGTTGTTTTCTAACCTTCGTCTATCAATTGATTGTCAAGAGTATGCATGCACTCGTTCATCGATGCCTATTATTCTTGTGGTCCATCAAGCCATTCTATTCCGGAATGACTAGGAGAAGAAAACTCCAGTACCTCGTCCATCTCTGGGATTGGGCCAAAGTAGTTGTATTCCACAGATCAAAATGCCAATCCAGCTTTTGTTCTGTTCTATCTTGGAGTATTACCGTCTTTATGTCAAGAATGTCATGGGAATTGCACAACCTCCTATGAATTCTTGACGCAGTGATACTTCTTGCTATCATTGTTCATTCCTCGGTTTCCGTGTTATTTTAACTTGAATGCTGACAAGTGAATCGTGATCTGTGAAACCAATACTCCTAGCAACTTCGTTGCTTGGTGGTTAATGGACAATAATCTTATTCTTAGTGTGTTGGTTATTGAATCATCATCCTAAGATTTATCGTGCGACCTAGTCCATTTTCCCTGGTGCACTCCTCGATCAATTAGATAGGATTGTGTCAATCCATCACTCTCTTGATCACATCGTCTTTCCCTAAAAAGCAAGATTGTTCTCGAGCTTAGTAACATATCGGTGGTTCGTGATTTTCTGAATATCTTCTCGGAAGTGTTACCAGGTTGTTACCTGACCGCTATGTTGAGTTCGTGATCAAGTTGGTTTCTTGTAAACCACCCCTTCTCCAAGAATCCATGTTGGATACCCCAGAGCTAGTTGGTTAAGCCAAACAACAACTTTGAGAGTTGTAAGATAAAAGCTTGCCTAGCTTAGTTCATTTCAAGGGATATATTTGTGTGTGTTGAAGAAAGATGATATCTTCATCAATTGGTTCCTGTGATCAGTTGTTGGACCTATTGTCTTATCAAAACTTTGATTTGAGTGTGGGCTATCCTCACATCAAATCAGAACCAATGATGTTCATAATGTTGTCTTGCTCGAGGTTTTTCCTCGAGCATACTCCGTTATATCTCTTTGTTCTGACCAATGCTATCGCCTTGTTCACATAGTTGTGGAATTCCATCTTCATGGGAATCTTGATGACTTGTTGTTGAGCCCATCAGCAACATTTTTATCACCTCCATGATTCATGTTGAACATCCAGCTAGTGTTGGAAACCTCTAAAAGAATTATCTTCATGTCCCGTTCATGAAGCATATGTTGGATGAAAGAAGTGACTTTCTTTGATTCACGTGCATTTGGTGCAAGTTGCCATCGTGAGTTCGAGAAAGATTGTTTTTGTTTCCTCTGGTACCATCCCAAGTCAGTCATGCATGTCCGAAGTATGCTATGGTTTGACAGGATCGCTACCTCCATTCCATATGTATCTCCTAGTACACCAAGCCACTGACTAATTTGTTCAAGGAGAAGGAGTTCCTTCATAAGAGCTAATCCGGACTTATGAAAGGAGTTTGATATCCTCGTTGTGGTTCCCAACCAGAACTTGGTAGGGTTTTGTTGTAAGACTACTACGTGGTCATGCTTGTCTGGGACAGCGTGTTCACATGTGTGTAGCAGAACCAACTCATGTTTTGGAGCTTGCTATCATAGTTAATTCCCCGAGAATCTCACAATGCCATCTCATCTATTTGTGTTGCAAACTTTCATTTTTCTTTCTAGACTTGATGAGTCTGGAATATCCTGACACCAACCAGATCTGAATCTCAGGAAGATATGATGGTTGGACCATTTCCCAGGAATTGTAATGTTGGTCTTTCTAAACCGGTGAGGTGGAAGTCGTGGCCAACACACCCAGCCAGAAGACCTATTATTGTAGTGTCTTGATTGAGGAAGTCGGCCACCTCCACATAAGGATTTCGTAGGTTTTACCCCAATAGTTGTTCCTTATGGATTCTTGTGCTCCCGAAGTCCGACCTTTTACTTGATGTTCTAGATACCAAACCATATCTATAAATGTGTTACGCTAGCACATCAAGGAGAACATTAGAAGCGGAGTGCTAAATGTCTCTCGATCGATCATCCGGAATTTGTTTCCTTGGCCTCGCTAAGGTGAAATCTGAGAAGGTGTTATCTTCCTTTGCATCTGCATCCTCCACCGGTATTCATCATGGTAGTATGAGGTGTCACCAAGATCTTGGCATAGATGATGGTCAACCCTGATGATTATGGAAATGCTCAAGTTATTGAGAGCATGCAGAAGCACTACGTTTTATCATCGGCATTAATTCGGATTTGCTCTCAGTTTCTTCGATTATGCTATAACCATTCAAATAGTGGAATCACTCTCGACTGTTGAGTTTTCCCCAATTACTAGAATCATTCCCAACATTTGCATTTTGTTCCCAGCTTGCACCCGTCTTTGTGTCATTTTATTATGGTCTGCCTTCTTAGTAATTGTTGTCCAGGATCATCTTCAAAAGTGGACTTACCATGGGTTCCATCCATTTCCGACGATAAGCAAAATCATCCATTACGTTGTCTTCAACAAGGTAGTTCACATCGTCCATCCTAGTCCAAGTATGTCATTCTTTCGAACTCCTTCAAACGATCCATTGTGAATTGCCTCAGGCTGGTATGAAGAGTTTCAATGATCTATGGATCAAAAGTAATTCATTTTGACACTTTAGGGAATAAATCTATGAGTCACCTCCTCAAGGTGCCCCGTTATGGTATGAAGGACAATTAACTCCTCGCTACTCTGAAACTAGTGCACCATCTTTTCAAGCATGGAATTCTTGCCTACCAAGTTAAACCTTCATCATCAGATCCTTACCATCATCTCTGATGTGTGTTTTGTGTCTCAGTTCGAGAGATGTTTCAATGTCTCACTCCAAGAGTTGATCCTGAGTTGCCCGATCTTCACGAAGATTGATTTTTCTAGAGTTTTCCCTTTCTTCTCGTTGTCATGTTGGATGGACTTCTCAGAGCAAGACATCGAGACAAAGATGATGATCGAATCAACATTCTTATGAGGTGCAACTTGGATCATGAAGTTTGTGAGATTTAGTGTCCCCTCTATCTTCTTACCTCACGTCTTGAATCTCGGGACGAGATTCTTGTTTAGTGGGGGTGAGCTGTCACATCCCTAGTTCTGGTATGACCGAGACTAGCTAGTCATGTGTGCATCATGTTTAAATTTCAAGGAATTTGAAATGGGGACATGTGAAAGCCTTAGAAATCATTTCTAAAAAATGACCAAGATAAAAATTGCTTCAAATAGGTCCAAGAAAATGTTCATGTTTCTCTTTGAAAATATTGGCCAGAGGTAAAATTCAAACCAAAATTTTTAGGAGCTCATAAATATTTATTTTGGGCATTTGGAGTTAATGCAATAACTATTTGCATTGGATTTATATTTTCTATATATTTAATATGTGTCCAATAATTCTGAGAAATTGTGAGGGGCTTTGGAATAGTCCAACTAGTCCCTACAAAAATTCTCAGAACAAAACAAATTGTTTTAGTATTTTTATTAAATCAGAAATAAATGTTAGAAACTAGAAAATGGAAACAAATAAGAGAGAGAGAGAGAGAGAGAGAGAGAGAGAGAGAGAGAGAGAGAGAGAGAGAGAAAGGAACAGAATTACCTGGCGCTCACCTGGCAACCCACCTGGCCTAACTACTGCTGGCCTAGCCCACCGCAGCCGCCACCGTCTTCAACCTCCTGCCAATAGGCAGGAGGGCGTGTGGCCGCCATGCGCGCACATGCGTGCGCCACCTCCTGCTTCCCGCCCCTGCCCTGATGCGCCTGGAGACGCCGCGACA
>NC_041393.1:247358203-247452186 GCF_002162155.2 Triticum dicoccoides
GCGTGCCCGAGAGTGCCGCCATCGAACCCGCGACCACCATGTTCCCCGAGCCGCCCCGACCTGTCCCCGAGCTCCGCCAGCCTCCGCTACATCGTCACGTCGAGTCCCATGAGCTTGGGCGGCCTGTGAAGCCACCATCGCCGTCTCCCACCTCGGGCTCCGACCACCACCGCCGTCGATTCACCGCACGTAGGACGTTCCCAAGCCCGCTGAGCTTATTTACTTGACCACTGTGATCTCACCGTCCTTTTGCCCTCGTTACCTCCATCATTTGCGACACCTAGAATCCGTAACAGCCGTGGCCGAGCTTCCCCTGTCGTCGGCCATGTTGTCGTCGTCGCCACAGCTCGTTTCAATCGTGTCCTAGCACACCCTCGAGCTCGTGGAGCTCCCAGGAGCCCGCCTAGCCTCTCAGCTTGCTTGCTAGCCAAGCGTAACCCCGCACCCGCGCATAGCCGTGCTCCGGCCGCTGCTGTCGCCTTTGCCGTCACCGATGTAGTCCGTCCCGGCACCGCCACGGCCACCACCCGATGCGCCTCATCGTGCCGCAGTGGTAGAGCCCTACCCTGCCCCCTCTCATTGCCGGAATTGCCGTAACGAGCGACACCGCCGCTCTGGTTCGCCGCCATCGTCTAACCGCCGGCGCATCTGACGTGGCACCATCATTAAATGCTAAGGACGCCACTAACTAACCCCCTAGCTCACTGACGGATAGACCCCATGCTTAATTAACCCTGGATTTATTTCCTGCTTAGATTAGTTTACAACCCAGTGGGACCCACATGTCAGAATTGACCCTGCTGACGTCGCTGTTGAGCAGGCCCACCTGTCAGCGACACTAACCAGCCATGTGCCACTGACGTGTGGACCCCACATGTTAGGTTTGACCTGGACCGCCCCTGTTGACTGCTAACATCATAGTGACGTCATGCTGATGCAGTAAATATTTTCTGGGATTTAAAATAAATAAAAAATGATTTAGTTATTACAGAAATATCCAAAACTTCTAAAATTCATAGAAAATAATCTATAGCTCAGAATGAAAAGATTTATATATGAAAAATGATCAGAAAAATCCAATCTATCCAATGGTACAATTTTCATGCATGTTTGAACAACCTACAGCTACTGTATATGACAAGTTGTTTAAATGACATTTAAATAACCACATGTGGAGTTTGAATTTGAACCTTGGGTTCAAACCAACTTCATTTAAATCATTGCTAGCAGCATTAGCTCAAATCGCAGCATATTTCCATGTCACATTCATGCATCATATTGTTGCATTGCATTGATTGTGTTCCTTCTCTGTTTGCCGGTGTTGTTCCCTCTCAGTGGATGTAGTGATCGTTGACATCGATGAAGAGCTATTACTATCTTCAGAAGTGCCAGGAAAGCAAAAACCCCTTGATCACTCCGATACAATCCCACTCTCTTGCTCCTGCTCTCTTTTACTACATTAGGACAACAACGTTTCAACTGTTACATGCTGCGGTAGTTGAACCCCTTTCCTCTGCATGACTTGTCTTTGCCACAGTAAATAGTTGAAACCCACTAGTATGAGTAGGATTTGTTTGAGCCATGATGTTCCTACTCATTCATGCTTGCTTGTGATGCTTGCTATGCTTAGAGTCGTGTTAGGTCTGATTCATCGGGGATGAATTGGAATGTGGTCATCATGTCCTACTATTGAGAGCTAAGTTTGTGAACACGATTTGGTAAAGGTAGCGGTGAGAGGCCATGTAGGAGTACTTGGTGGGTTGTCTCATTGAAACCGTCCTCAGGAACTAGTTCTGTGTCTGTGATCCAAGAACAGCTACTACCACACGTTGGGCCCTGAAATATGACCCCGCTTGACTTATTAACCCCACTGTCCTCTGTCTAGGAGTTGCAAGTAGTTTCTGGTGTTTGTAGTATGCTGGAGGTTGTGTGTAGCGTTGACCCTAGGGGTGGGCTATGATGCGGTAGGCAAGTGGCCCGGTGTACTAAGTCGCCCGTTTAGTGCCTCGGGGACCCTGCGCACATCGTTCGGGGCCGTAGTGGAAACCTCGGCCGGACTCCCTGCGGATGGAACCTTAATAGGCAATAAACCCAGACTAGGGACTTGTGTGGTTAGTCAGGTCGTGGTCTACACCCACGCCGGCTTTTGCTTGAAGTCTGCTGAGCACATATTGTGTGCAGACGCTAAGTGGTGGAAACATGTGTACAGAAGTATACCCCTGCAGGGTTATAAATGATCTATTCGAATAGCCTCGCCCACGGTAAAGGACTACTGGTTTGCCTATATAGTTCATAGACAAGTGAAAGTTGATAATCTAAAATGCGCAAGATAAGCGTGAGTGTTATGGATGGCCTTCTCGTAGGGACACGGGAGCGGATCCATAGTGGTGTATTGCTATGGTGAATGAATATTTGGACTCGTGTGCGCCACCTCAAAAGAGTTACTTGCAGACATAGTTCAAGATAGCCACTAAGTCAAAGCTGGCTTGCTGCAGTTAAACTCCACCACCCCCTTTGTTGATACTGATGCATATGTAGCTAGTTCTGATGTAAGTCTTGTTGGGTACATTTGTACTCATGTTTGCTTAATTTATGTTTTTGAAGAGAGACTTCAGTCTCACTAGTAGTTCCACGTGGACTTCGACGTTTAGCTTGTTACCTCAGCTACGATCTTGTGCCCTCGGTAGGTTCTTGTAGATAGTCAGGCTCTAAAGCCTTCTTCCTTTTCAGATGTCTGTACCCAGACATGTTTATGCTTCTGTTGCTTGTATGCTCTGTATGTTGGGTCATGTGACCCATGTTTGTAATATCTGGCTCCTCGGAGCCTATTGAATAAATACTTGAGTTGTAGAGTTTTGTTGTGATGCCATGTTGTATTTGCACATATAGAGCATATTGTGTGTATGATTTGAAATGTTTGGTATGTGTGGGATCCGACAACCTATTTATTTATTCTTGGTAACCTCTCTTATGGGGAATTCTCCTAGTGCTTCCACTGAGCCATGGTAGCTTGCTACTGCTCCAGAACACTTAGGCTGGCCGGCATGTGTCCTTCTTCACTCCTGTGTCTGTCCCTTCGGGGAAATGTCACGCGTTGTTCATTTAATTCCTTGTAGCTTGCTACAACTTGGGTTCATATGTTGCTGATCGGCACGTTCACTGCTGGTTCATGTATGCCTGTCCCTACAAGTTAGCGCCACCTTGGGTTTACGAGTAGTCATGTCGGCCCAGGTTCTTTGTCATATACGTGAGCCAAAAGGCGCAAACGGTCCCGGGCCAGGTAAGGTGGCACATGTGGGAATACCGTGCGTGAGGCCGCAAAGTGATATGATGTGTTACATGCTAGATCGGTGTGACTTAGGATCGGGGTCCCGACACGAGAGTTCATAAATTTCTATAAAATAAAACCACTGCCATGCCCTAAAAAGATATAAGTGAAGCACTAGGGCAAAATTGCCTAGCTGAAAAGATATAAGTAAAGCACATAGAGTATTCTAATAAATCACGATTTATGCGTGTATCTCTCAAAAGATGTGTACAACAAGGATGATTGTGGCAAAGTAAAAAGCAAAGACTCAAACCATACAAGACGCTCCAAGCAAAACACATATCATGTGGTGAATAAAAATATAGCCTCAAGTAAAGTTTCCGATAGATGAAGACGAAAGAGGGGATGCCTTCCGGGGCATCCCCAAGCTTAGGCTCTTGGTTGTCCTTGAATATTACCTTGGCATGCCATGGGCATCCCCAAGCTTAGGCTCTTGCCACTCTTTATTCCGTAGTCCATCAAATCCTTACCCAAAACTTGAAAACTTCACAACACAAACTCAACAGAAAATCTCATAAGCTCCGTTAGTATAAGAAAATAAATCACCACTTTTGGTATTGTTGTGAAATCATTCTTTATTTGTATTGGTGTAATATCTACTGTATTCCAACTTTCCCATGGTTCATACCCCCCGATACAACCCATCGATTCATCAAAATAAGCAAACAACACAAAGAAACAGAATCTGTCAAAAACAGAACAGTCTGTAGTAATTTGTAAACTTTGAATACTTATATGACTCTAAAAATTATTAAAAATTAGGAAAACCTGGTAATTTGTATATCACGCTCCAGTGAATTTTAGAAATTCTGGGACTAGAGTCGGAATTTCTGTTTTTTCAGCAAGATCAAAGCAACTCTCACCATAAGCCATCCCAAAGGTCTTACTTGGCACAAATACTAATTAAAACACCAAAACACAATTACTAAAGTAGCATAAATGTGGGAACACTAAAGAATAGTAGCAAAAACAAAAAAACGCAAAACAGAAATAAAATTGGGTTGCCTCCCAACAAGCGCTATTGTTTAACGCCCCTAGCTAGGCATGGAGATTTCGATGATGCTCACATGAAAGATAATAATTGAAACACAAAGAGAGCATCATGAAGCATTTGAAAAATGCATATAAGTCTAACATAATTCCTATGCATAGGAATTTTATAAGAAAACAAATTATCAAGGCAAGCAAAAACTAGCATATGCATGGAAGAAGAAAGAAGAAAACGCAATCTCAACATAACGAGTGGTAATTTAATAACATGAAAATTTCTACCACAATATTTTCCTCTCTCATAATAATTACACGTGGGATCATACTCAAATTCAATAATATAGCTATCACATAACATATTCTCTACATGATGCACATGCATGCAAAGTTGACACTCTTCCAAGATAGTGAGATTAACATTAACTAAAGTCATGACCTCTCCAAACCCACTTTTATCAAAAATTTCATAAGATTGAACATACTCCAAATATTGGGATCTAAATTTGACACTCTTCCAAACCCACTTTCAATATTATTGCAAACATTATTATCAATCTCATATTCATTATGGGGCTTAAATAAATTTTCAAGGTCATAAGAAGAATCACCCCAATCATGATCATTGCAACAAGTAGTGGACATAGCAAAACTAGCATCCCCAAGCTTAGGAGTTTGCATATCACTAACACAATTTAAATTAATAGAATTTATGATAACATCATTGCAATCATGCTTTTGATTCAAGGAACTATCGTGAATCACTTTATGATTTTCTTCCTTCAACACTTCATCACAATTTTTGGATTCACGAATTTCAAGCAAAACCTCATAAAGATAATCTAGTGCACTCAGCTCACTAGCAATTGGTTCATAATAATTGGATCTCTTAAAAAGATTAGCAAGTGGATGAGGATCCATAAACTTTTAGCAAGCGAAGATGCAAGCAAAAGGAAGGCACATGGTAACACAAGCAAACAAAAGATCGAATGAAAAGAAGGTGAAGAAAAGGGCAAAACCTTTCAAAAATCGTTTTAGAAGTGGGGAAGAGGAAAAGGAGGGGCGAATGGCGAATAATGTAATGTAGGAGATGAGAGTTTATGATGAGTACTTGGTATGTCTTGACTTGGCGTAGATCTCCCTGGGAATGGCGCCAGAAATTGGCAAGTTGACGGGAGACAAATCTTGACTTGACTTGGAGTAAATCTCCCCGGCAACGGCGCCATAAATTCTTCCTACTACTTCTTGAGCTTTCATTGCTTTTTCCCTTAAAGAGGAAAGGGTGATGGAGCAAAGTAGAGTAAGTATTTTCCTCAGTTTTGAGAACCAAGGTATCAATTCAGTAGGAGACAATGCGCAAGTCACTAAATACCTGCACAAACAAACACCAACTTGCACCCAATGCGATAAAGGGGTTGTCAATCCCTTCACGGTGACTTGCAAAAGTGAGATCTGATAGAGATAGATAAACAATAAAGTAAATATTTTTGGTATTTTTGGTTTATAGATTGGAAAGTAAAAGATTGCAAAATAGTAGATCGGAAACTTATATGATGGAAAGTAGACCCGGGGGCCATAGGTTACACTAGAAGCTTCTCTCAAGATAGAAAATATTACGTTGGGTGAACAAATTACTACCGAGCAATTGATAGGAAAGTGCAAAGTTAGGATGATATCTAAGGCAATGATCATGAATGTAGGCATCACGTCCGTGTCAAGTAGACCGACTCCTACCCGCATCTACGCCTGTGGCGGGCTGGCGGCTCGATGCCTGAGAGAGAAGATGAACAATGCATCAATTTCGGAGGTTGAAGAAGCCCTTCTGGCCGTCCATGTTGCATCCAACGACTCATAAGAGTCAACTTACCCAAATTGTTCCTTCAGATTGGAGGATCCACATGGCATTCAATGTCTCAAAGGTAGATTCCACATCCGCACCCGGTCTGCATGCTCGGCCCGGGCACGGCTGACTTCCACCGCGACAGCCACCATGCGTGCCTCCTCCGCGTGGGCGGAGACGACAATGACACGGTAGCTCCTCCTCGCCGGCATGCTGGAGCACGCACTCGTCCCCCTCTTCGTACGCTGTGGGCATAGACACGGCTCCACCAGCTGCTCGCATGCTTGGCAGCACGGCAACATCACGAGGACGGACTGCAGACGACGTGAGCGGATGAGCCTTCGGCTTCATGGCACAGGGATGGCGGGGACACGGCGGTGATGGGCGAGAAATGGTCGGCCGGAGCAGGCGGGTGCCGGCATGCGCTATGGCGGCGGCATATTGATGAGTGCGCGTATCGAGCTTAGTTTAGTTTTATATAGGGTTGGTCAAACTTAAAAGAAGACCGTACTATTACACGTAAACATTAGACTGAGGCAGCGCTTATACTACCTTATTAGTTAGCACAACATCGATACAGAATCCTGTGCAAGTGCGTGCACCGCGGCTGCGCGGTCGATCGAACGGTGTCACTGTGTCGTGCTCGAAGGAGATCCACCGAACCTTTTTGTGTGTGTGAAAACAATCCCCGAATATTACTCTACTTTTTTCCTAGAAAAGTTCTTCACGCTACAATATTTCCATATATTTGAATTTAGCTTCAGTTCGTGCTTATTTGGATTTGGACGTTTTAGGTGTGCCCTAGTTTTTCTAATACCGATTCTGTGTGTGTGACTGAGAGAGAATGCGTGTATGTGTCCATATGTGTGTTGTGGCAGAAGGGCAATGTGGAGAGGGTGTGCATTTGATAGAGACATAGAGAGGTGTGAATGTGCAAATGATCATGCATGAGTGAGACATAGAGAGATATTGATATGTTGTGTATACATGAGAGAACGGGCCCCGCCCACCTCAAGGCCCGCACATCGCTCTCTATCTCGCACGCACAATCTCTTCATGAAAACCCTATTTAGCATGTAGCTTTCCGTCACATACACACACATTCTCTCCATAGGTTTGATTTCTCTCAATATCTGACACACACACACACACACACACACACACACACACACACACACACTGCACACACTCCCCCTCCCCCGAGCACACAATTAATCCCCATCCAAGTTATATGGAGACCACTCTCGCTTGTGCTTCTCTACATCCTAGCATGCACACCACCTCAATCTTCAAAGAGGGCATTGAGGAGATCGAAGACGACGACCATACTGCACTAGAGAATGCGGGGAAGCAGGATGATGTGACGATGGCTGACTGACTCCTCCCTCCCTCTCTCTCTCTCTCTCCCGCACAAAATTATCAATCCCTCAACCAACGAGATCCTTCCCCTCTCTTCCACGTTTTTCCAGCTCTCTCATCAAACATGTTGTCTCTTCTCCTTCCGCGTGTACAAAATTCGGAAGCACATGCATCTCACGAATATTACATGTCTCCATCATTCTCACAGACCTAACTTCTTCCTCTCTCTATCTCTCTCTCTCTCGTTAGGTTTGTCTCCTACTCTCTTGCCCACATACATACAATCTTTCCCGCCCTATCTGCTCCATCTTTGCAAGCTCTCTCTACACATTTCATTCACACATTGGGATGTGTTAATGTTGCTGTTATAATGGATCATGTAGAGTTATGGTTGGTTTTGTTAGATCCTACAAAGTAATAACTATAAAATGCATTTAGATTTTCATTGACTAGGATTATGTGAGTTTGAGCATATTGTGAAGTACTATAGACCACATATACATCCTGGAATTCAACAATGATTCTAACTATTGAATTGCATAAACCATTACATTCGAAGTCAGTAGCCTAATATATTTATTTCACGATTACAACAAATGATTAATTCCACTACAAACTAAGAAAAAAATGTATAGTCCCTCCATTTTTATTTAAGTTCGCGTATTAGCATTGGTAAAAGTAAAGTTTTGTAAGCTCTCACAAAGATTATAACAAAAAATATTAATAGATACAATAACAAATAAATACCATTAGATTCATTATTGAATGTACTTTCACATCATACATATTTGTTATGGTAAATGTTTATATTTTTCTATAAACTTGGTTAAAGTTTATGAAGTTTGACTTCAGTCAAACCTAATATGCACAGTTAATAAAAAGGATGGAGTACTAGTAGTTACTAGTACGACTAAATACTAGTACTACTCACTAGTTGCTTAGACCAATCACCCAACACGCCAAACGGGGAGTTTAGTGTTACAAAATTTTGAGGTCGGCGGGAAAATCTCCTGCGACCCTGATTCGAGCAGTGCGAAGTTACCATCATACCCTTCGGAATAGGCCTACGGATGATGGTTGGTAGGGGGCTGTTTTGGTAACTTCAGGTTCACCCTACCAAGCCAACGCCATCCTGGCACCCAGAGTAGTACACCTGAATGCTCCCCATTTTCTATCCCCACCGCAAAATATACTTCTGCACGGCACCGCAGCCTTCATGCTCCTCCCCTTCTAAATTGGTTCACTCGTGCACCGTAGCGCATCTGCCTCGTCGATGACGCCGTACGCCGCACTGGAGCCGGTCCACGGTCGTTGTCGTAATCCTAACACTATGGTCACCTCCCTTGGCAAACCAGTGTCTGACCATTGCCCTTGTGTGGTTCACATTCAGACAAATATACCAAAGAGCAGAATCTTTCGGTTTGAAAACTACTGGTTTAATCACCCGGGATTCCTTGATGTGGTTGAGACCTCCTGGAATAAAACCTGCCATGCTAATAACAGTGTTGCTCTGCTTTGCAAGAAATTGAAGTGTCTCCGTTATGATCTTAAAAAATGGAGCAAAGGGATTTCCCGCCTATCTGTCCTAATTCAAAACTGTATTGGGCTCTCTCCGAGCTTGATGGGCTGAAGGACCAGCGACCCCTTTCGATGCCGGAATCCAACTTCCACATGATAGTGAAGGCCCATCTTCTTAAGCTCCTAAAATTCCAAAATGAATACTGGCGGAAGCGATGCACAATCAGGTACATCAAGTTTGGCCAGGAAAATACAAAACTCTTTCATGCTCTTGCAACAGAAAGATATCGCAGAAACACCATTGCTTCGCTGAAACTTCCTGACGGCACAGTGGTTCAAGACCATAACTCCAAAGAGGCAGTGTTGTTCAACACGTACAAACAAAGACTGGGTGAATCGTCCATGCCGTCCATGAAATTTGACCTAGCTTCAATCATCAAACATGTTTCCAACCTAGATTCTCTGTCGGCTCCTTTCACCCATAGAGAAATCGATGATGTTGTCCGCTCCATGCCAGCTGATCGTGCCCCCGGCCCGGACGGATTTAACAGGACTTTTCTGAAAAGCTGCTGGCATATAATTAAGAGGGATTTCTATGAACTTTGTGATGACTTTTGGAAAGGTGGGCTGGATCTCACTAGCATCAACTCTGGATTTATCACCTTGATACCAAAGATTGGTTCGCCGGAGACAGCAAATGATTATCGTCCAATCACACTACTTAATTGCTGCCTCAAAATCATCACAAAAATCCTAGCCAATAGACTACAAAAACTGATCCTCGACATAGTACATAAAAATCAGTATGGGTTCCTCCGTGGCAGAACGATCCAAGACTGTCTGGCCTGGACATTTGAATACATCCATCAATGTCAAAGTTCGAAGCGGCCTATTGTGTTGCTCAAACTAGATTTTGCTAAGGCATTCGACACGATAGAACACTCATCTATGTTGGAGATCATGCGCCATATGGGCTTTGATGATAGGTAGTTGAACTGGGTTAATACCTTATTTGGTTCTGGGACATCATCGGTGCTGCTCAATGGGGTGCCTGGGAGGCAGTTTCGATGTCGTTGCGGTATGAGACAAGGCGACCCCCTGTCCCCCCTGATTTTCGTCTTGGCTGCTGACCTGTTACAGGCGGCTATCAATGATGCACACCGGAATGGTTTGATTAGCTTGCCGATACCAGCTCGGGGTTTGACAGATTACCCTGTGGTACAGTACGCGGACGATACGATCTTGCTGATGGAGGCCTGCCCGGAGCAAGCAAGAACCATGAAGCCAATTTTGGTGGACTATGCTGATTCCATTGGCCTCAAGATCAATTTTCAAAAGTCGGTCCTTGTGCCGCTAGATGTTGAGGACGATGTGGTAGTTGATCTGGCACAAATCTGGCAATGCTCGATTGGCTCCATGCCATTCACGTACCTCGGTCTACCCATGGGTACCACCCGTCCTACGATGACAAACCTGATGCCAATGGTGGACAAGGTTGAACGCAAACTGTCCTCATCCCTGTGTCTTATGGATCAAGGAAGTAAGCTGACGCTCCTGAACTCTCTTATCACGTCTCTCATGATATATCCCATGTGCACCATCAAGCTCCCCCCAAGCTGATTGAACACCTAGACAAGCTCAGAAGGAGATGCTTATGGTGCAGAAAAACTGAAAATGGAGAGACCAGTAACTCCCTTGCTGCATGGAACCTTGTGTGCCGACCCAAAAAGCACGGAGGGCTCAGTGTGCTGGACATCAATATCCAAAACATGGCTCTGCTATTGAAATTTCTGCACTCCTTTTACAACAAAAAAGACATCCCCTGGTGCAACCTCATATGGTCTACGTATTATGAGAAGGTGGTTACGCACACTACCGAGCCGTGTGGATCCTTCTGGTGGCGCGACGTCATGAGCCTCAGCGATGTTTATCATGGGATAACCCGTGTGAATGTCGGCGATGGCACCAGTGCATTGTTCTGGAAAGATTTATGGATGGATCACACACTTGAAGCCTCACATCCGAGAGCTTTCTCGTTCACCAGAATTGTAGACGCGTCGATAGCGCAATTCTTGTCCATTCAGACTGTGAATGATGGTTTTTATACGCCACTCTCGGCACAGGCCCGACTGGAGATTCAGGAGATGCAGGCCGATGCGGCGCCTGGAGCCCTACGCTCAACCTGACACTTGGGTATGTATATGGGGCGCGGCGTATTCTTCTAGGAAATTCTATGCGCACTATTTCAGAGATGTGGAGGCTGATGATGCATTCCGGTGGATCTGGAAATCCCGTTGCACTATGAAAATCAATTTTTTTGCATGGCTCCTTGCTGCGGATAGGATAAACACTCGAAACATGCTGCGTAGAAGACATTACAATGTTGGGGATGACGTGAACTGTGCCTTGTGCCAGGGAGGGGTGGAAGAAACAGTGGAGCACCTATTCTTTGGATGCCCCTTTAGTGCACAATGCTGGTCCTCCGTGGGTCTTACATGGACGGGAGATTCCCACCGCCTCAGTGCCATTCACTTAGGACAGAGATGCTGGACGCAACCAATGTACATGGAGGTTTTCATGACCGGAGCGTGGAGTATATGGAAGGAACGTAACAACAAAATTTTCAGGGGGATACCGCACTCCATTGGCTCTTGGAGAGACAGATTCAAGAAAGACTTTGCCCTCCTCGTCCATCGAGTCAAACCTGCCCTTAAAGGGTTTGTGAGCGCCTTTGCTGCTTCATTGAACTAGATCTGTACTTAGGTTTGGTACACTTTTGAGCTTGTATATCTCCTTCACATAATTATCCATAGGGAAGGGTGCTGGTCCCCCAAGTTGGTGTCCACCCCCTGTCTTAGCCGGATAAAATGTAAGGATGGATCTCTGTAAATACTTGTTAAATTGAACTAAACGTCAGTAGGAGCCTCTCCTACTATCTTCATTGTTCAAAAAAAAACCGTCGTTGTCGTACACGGAGCCTCTTCCCCGGCACCGTCTTCTATGATCTCGGATCTTCTTCTCGGAAGCCGACGCCAAGCGCAGAAGCACCACGGTCGTGGATAATGAACTGACTCCCGTTGCCGACCATGATGCACATAGGCCGCTGTGACCATCGTACTGCTCCTCGATTGGTTATGTGTGTATTGAATCTCTTAGCAGTACATGTGCAGTTCCAATTTTGTTCATACCTACCCTTGAAATTTCCTGGTTGCTATTGTTCCCGTAAAAGTAATTTGTTATAGCTTGCATTGTCCAACAAAATATCACCTTGTAAATGTGCGTCACTCCTGTATTGCGTTGTGCTTGGGTAGGTTCTTCATTTGCAACCAGTAGTGTGGAAAATGATGGAAAGTTTCTTAGAACTAGCAAGATCCCCATGTGTTGCACGGAACATCAAGATGCATTTGTATCAGTAGTTTATCTTGTGGGAGAAAAGGATGAATGAGGGAAGGCCTTATTTGCAAATGTGGAGAGGGGTGTGGGTATGTTTTTGCAAAATTGCCATAATTTCCTTCCTATCCGTTAGATATAAATCGGACGGCCTATATTGCAGGATGGCAGGCACACCATCATCACCAACTCTATTTTTTTATAAGAGTAGAGAGTAGAGATAAATACAAATATAAAATAAATATAAGAGTAGAGAAGAGAGTAGAGATAGCAGCGACGTCGGTAAAGGATCGCGCGCGCGGGAGAAAGCTGTCGGGCGCGCGCTAGTTTTGGCGTGTGACATCCGGTGCACTTTATAAAATCCAATGCCCTCCCACCGCTTTGTGCCTTGCCACCGCTCTCTCCCCGCTCCGTGCCTCGCCACCTCTCTCTCCCCGCTCTGTGCCTCGCCACCGCTCTCTCCCCGCTATTTCTCGCCTCGCCGCCGCCGCACCACCATGCCGCCGCGTCGTCGAGAAACTTGGGGATACCGTGGCGTCCACGCGCGCCCCTCCGGCGGCTTGTCCGCCGAGATCCGGTTCTACGGGATGCACCTCGGCCTCGGCACTTTCGACACCACCCACGAGGCCGCCCGCGCATATGACGCGGCGGCGTGGCGCCTCCGGTGGCCTCATAGAACACTGAACTCCCCCAACACGCCGACGCGGGAACGGGCGTAGGAGCTCGTGCCTCCGCCGCGGCTTATCACCGACAAGGATCGTCGCGACAACCGGAGGCGGGAGCATCGTCTCGTCATCGCCGAGATGGACGAGGAAGCCATGGTGCAGTGGCGCCAACGCTTCCCGTAGGACATCATCAACGAGCGCGAGTTTTACACACAAAGGAGGGCAGAGATGGAGAAGAGGAGGGCGGAGCGAGCCGGCTATCGTGAGGAAAAGCGTATGCGGAAGGCGGCCACGCAATTCAACATCAGTTAGGAGCAGCGTTGCCCTGGGACTCCGATGACGATCGGTATCTTGACGCCTACATTGAGACTGTCACAGCCCTAGCATTGCCTTTGCGTATCTTTGCATTTCTTATTGCATCATATTTAAATATATGAAAGTTTAATTGAGGAACGTGGAAGCCTCAAAATTTTAAATAAAGGGCAAGAACCCTGAAAATGCATTCAGTGAATCCAAAATGCCCTAAAAATAGTTTCGAGATTTTGGCCAGAGTTATATATCAAACCAAAATTTTGGATCATTTTTAAGGAATTATTTGTGCTCTGAATTTAAATCAATACTATATTTGAATTTGGATTTATCTTCGTCATATATGGAATATATTTCCAAATGTCTCTGATATATTTTGTGTGCTTTCGGAAAAGTCCATTAAGCAACATAAAAATATTTCAGAGAAGTTAGCATTGGTTTTGAATCTTGTTTGAATTTAAAACAGTGTCCAAATAAATAAAAAAGAAAACAAACATAACTAGAACAGAATACAAGAACTCACCTGGGCCAGCTTACCTGTAGCAGCAGCCCACCTATAGGCCCAGCCCACCAGGGGAAGCCTCGTCTTGCCCCTTTTGCCAGTAGGCAGAGGAGAAGCTAGCCATGACGCGCGCGCACGCACGGCATGCCACACCACCAGGGCGCCTGCCTGCCTCCTCCTGCCAGTGAGACAACGTGAGAAACCGCCTCGGAGACGTCTGGATCGCGCCGACCGCTCCATTCCTCCCCTCATCTCTTCCTATCCCTATCGACTTCATAGCCGAACGCTGTCATCGTCGCCGCTCGCTGTCACCGCGTCCACCGTGCTCCTCGATCCTCCCCAATCTACCCCTGAGCTCCGCCAGACTCCGCTACATCGCCCCGTCGAGTCCAATGAGCTCGGGCAGCCTATGAAGCCACCATCGCCGTCGTCTTCAAGCTTCGGCACCGACGACCGCCGCCGTCGATTCGCTTGCTCCAGCTCTTGCCTGACCACGCCGTGCTCCTCCACCAATTCGTTGTGATCTACTGCTGCGTTTCCCCCTTTTACCTCTGTTCCTCGCGTTGTCCCGACGATGTCACGAGACATATTTTACCACGTTGTCCCGATGATGTGATCGATGACACCAATGAAGACATAATGCTATCTTCAGAAGTGCCAGGCAAGCAAAACCCCCTTGATCACTCTGATACAATCCCACTCTCTCGATCCTGCTCTCTTTTACAGCATTAGGACAACAATGATTCAACTATTACATGCTGCGGTAGTTGAACCTGTTGGGGAATGAGAGGGGAGAGTGTCGTCCACGTACCCTCGTAGACGGTAAGCGGAAGCGTTATGAGAACATGGTTGATGTAGTCGTACGTCTTCACGATCCGACCGATCCAAGTACCAAACGCACGGCACCTCCGAGTTCAGCACACGTTCAGCTCGGTGACGTCCCACGACCTCCGATCCAGCAGAGCTTCGCAGGAGATTTCCTCAGCACGACGGCATGATGACAGTGATGATGTTGCTACTGACGCAGGGCTTCGCCTAAGCACCGCTACGATATGACCGAGGTGGATTATGGTGGAGGGGGGCACTTCACACGGCTAAAAGATCAATGATCAACTTGTGTGTCTATGGGGTGCCCCCATCCCCCGTGTATAAAGGAGTCGAGGAGGGGGAGAGGCCGGCCCTCCTAGGCGGGCCCCAAGGGGAGTCCTACTCCCACCGGGAGTAGGACTCCAACCCTTCCAAGAGTAGGAGTAGGAGAGAGGGGAAAGGAAAGGGGGGCGCCGCCCCCCTCCTTGTCCACTTTGGACTAGTGGGGAAAGGGGCACGCGGCCAGCCCTAGCCGCCCCTCCTCTTTTCCACTAAGGCCCAATAGGCCCATTATACTCCCCGGGGGGTTCCGGTAACCCCCCGGTACTCCGGTATTTGTCCGAACTTGCCCGGAACCTTTCCGAAGTCCAAACATAGTCGTCCAATATATCGATCTTTATGTCTCGGCCATTTCGAGACTCATCGTCATGTCCGTGAAAATATCCGGGACTCCGAACTACCTTCGGTACATCAACACACATAAACTCATAATACCAATCGTCACCGAACGTTAAGCGTACGGACCCTACGGGTTCGAGAACTATGTAGACATGACCGAGACACGTCTCCGGTCAATAAACAATAGCGGAACCTGGATGCTCATACTGGCTCCTACATATTCTACGAAGATCTTTATCGGTCAAACCGCATAACAACATACGTTGTTCCCTTTGTCATCGGTATGTTACTTGCCCGAGATTCGATCGTCGGTATCTCAATACCTAGTTCAATCTCGTTACCAGCAAGTCTCTTTACTTGTTCTGTAATACATCATCCTGCAACTAACTCATTAGCTGCATTGCTTGCAAGGCTTATAGTGATGTGCATTACCGAGAGGACCCAGAGATACCTCTGCGACAATCGGAGTGACAAATCCTAATCTCGATCTACGCCAACCCAACAAGTACCTTCGGAGACACCTGTAGAGCACCTTTATAATCACCCAGTTACGTTGTGACGTTTGGTAGCACACAAAGTGTTCCTCCGGTATTCGGGAGTTGCATAATCTCATAGTCATAGGAACATGTACAAGTCATGACGAAAGCAATAGCAATATACTAAACATCATTCTCTAATGATGTGATCTCATTAATAAAATGACAACTCATGTCCATGGCTAGGAAACTTAACCTTCTTTGATTCACGAGCTAGTCAAGTAGAGGCATACTAGTGACACTCTGTTTGTCTATGTATTCACAAATGTACTATGTTTCCGGTTAATACAATTCTAGCATGAATAATAAACATTTATCAAGAAATAAGGAAATAAATAATAACTTTATTGTTGCCTCTAGGGCATATTTCCTTCAGTCTCCCGCTTGCAATAGAGTCAATAATCTAGATTACACAGTAATGATTCTAACACCCATGGATTCTTGGTGCCGATCATGTTTTGCTCGTGAGAGAGGCTTAGTCAAGGGTCTGCCACATTCAGATCCGTATGTATCTTGCAAATCTCTATGTCTCCCACCTGGACTTGATCGCGGATGGAATTGAAGCGTCTCTTGATATGCTTGGTTCTCTTGTGAAATCTGGATTCCTTTGCCAAGGCAATTGCACCAGTATTGTCACAGAGGATTTTAATTGGACCCGATGCACTAGGTATGACACCTAGATTGGATATGAACTCCTTCATCCAGACTCCTTCATTTGCTGCTTCCGAAGCAGCTATGTACTCCACTTCACACGTAGATCCCGCCACGACGCTTTGTTTAGAACTGCACCAACTGACAGCTCCACCATTCAATAAAAACACGTATCCGATTTGTGATTTAGAATCGTCCGGATCAGTGTCAAAGCTTGCATCGACGTAACCATTTACGACGAGCTCTTTGTCACCTCCATAAACGAGAAACATATCCTTAGTCCTTTTCAGGTATTTCAGGATGATCTTGACCGATGTCCAGTGATCCACTCCTGGATTACTTTGGTACCTCCCTGCTAAACTAATAGCAAGGTACACATCAGGTGTGGTACACAGCATTGCATACGTAATAGAGCCTATGGCTAAAGCAGAGGGAACATCTTTCATTTCTCTCTATCTTCTGAAGTGGTCGGGCATTGAGTTTGACTCAACTTCACACCTTGTAACACAGGCAAGAACCCTTTATTTGCTTGATCCATTTTGAACTTCTTCAAAACTTTATCAAGGTATGTGCTTTGTGAAAGTCCAATTAAGCGTCTTGATCTATCTCTATAGATCTTGATGCCCAATATATAAGCAGCTTCACCGAGGTCTTTTATTGAAAAACTCTTATTCAAGTATCCTTTTATGTTATCCAGAAATTATATATCATTTCCAATCAACAATATGTCATCCACATATAATATTAGAAATGCTACAGAGCTCCCACTCACTTTCTTGTAAATACAGGCTTCTCCAAAAGTCTGCATAAAACCATATGCTTTGATCACACTATCAAAACGTTTATTCCAACTCCAAGATGCTTGCACCAGTCCATAGATGGATCGCTGGAGTTTGCACACTTTGTTAGCATCCTTTGGATCGATAAAACCTTCAGGTTGCATCATATACAACTCTTCTTCCATAAATCCATTCAGGAATGCAGTCTTTACATCCATTGGCCAAATTTCATAATCATAAAATGCGGCAATTGCTAACATGATTCGGACGGACTTAAGCATCACTAAGGGTGAGAAGGTCTCATCGTAGTCAACTCCTTGAACTTGTCGAAAACCTTTTGCAACAAGTCGAGCTTTGTAGACAGTAATATTACCGTCAGTGTTAGTCTTCTTCTTGAAGATCCATTTATTCTTGATGGCTTGCCGATCATCGGGCAAGTCAACCAAAGTCCACACTTTGTTCTCATACATGGATGCCATCTTAGATTTCATGGTTTCAAGCCATTTTGCGGAATCTGGGCTCATCACCGCTTCCTCATAGTTTGTAGGTTCGTCATGGTCAAGTAACATGACCTCCAGAACAGGATTACCGTACCACTCTAGTGCGGATCTTACTCTGGTTGACCTACGAGGTTCAGTAGTAACTTGATCTGAAGTTACATGATCATCATCATTAGCTTCCTCACTAATTGGTGTAGAAGTCACAGGAACAGATTTCTGTGATGAACTACTTCCCAATAAGGGAGCAGGTACAGTTACCTCATCAAGTTCTACTTTCCTCCCACTCACTTCTTTCGAGAGAAACTCCTTCTCTAGAAAGGATCCATTCTTAGCAACGAATGTCTTGCCTTCGGATCTGTGATAGAAGGTGTACCCAATAGTCTCCTTTGGGTATCCTATGAAGACACATTTCTCCGATTTGGGTTCGAGCTTATCAGGTTGAAGCTTTTTCACATAAGCATCGCAGCCCCAAACTTTAAGAAATGACAACGTTGGTTTCTTGCCAAACAACAGTTCATAAGATGTCGTCTCAACGGATTTAGATGGTGCCCTATATGAATGCAGCCGTCTCTAAAGTATAACCCCAAAACGATAGCAGTAAATCAGTAAGAGACATCATCGGTCGCACCATATCTAGTAAAGTACGATTATGACGTTCGGACACACCATTACGTTGTGGTGTTCCGGGTGTCGTGAGTTGCGAAACTATTCCGCATTGTTTCAAATGAAGACCAAACTCGTAACTCAAATATTCTCCTCCACGATCAGATCGTAGAAACTTCATTTTCTTGTTACGATGATTTTCCACTTCACTCTGAAATTCTTTGAACTTTTCAAATGTTTCAGACTTATCTTTCATTAAGTAGATATACCCATATCTGCTCAAATCATCTGTGAAGGTGAGAAAATAACGATACCCGCTGCGAGCCTCAATATTCATCGAACCACATACATCAGTATGTATGATTTCCAACAAATCTGTTGCTCGCTCCATTGTTCCGGAGAACGGCGTTTTAGTCATCTTGCCCATGAGGCATGGTTCGCAAGTACCAAGTGATTCATAATCAATTGATTCCAAAAGTCCATCAGAATGGAGTTTCTTCATGCGCTTTACGCCAATATGACCCAAACGGCAGTACCACAAATAAGTTGCACTATCATTATCAACTCTGCATCTTTTGGCTTCAACATTATGAATATGTGTATCACTACTAGCGAGATTCATCAAAAATAGACCACTCTTTAAGGGTGCATGACCATAAAAGATATTACTCATATAAATAGAACAACCATTATTCTCAGATTTAAATGAATAACCATCTCGCGTCAAACAAGATCCAGATATAATGTTCATGATCAATGCTGGCACCAAATAACAATTATTTAGGTCTAAAACTAATCCCGAAGGTAGATGTAGAGGTAGCGTGCCGACGGCGATCACATCGACTTTGGAACCATTTCCCACGCACATCGTCACCTCGTCCTTAGCCAATCTTTGCTTAATCTGTAGTCCCTGTTTCGAGTTGCAAATATTAGCAACAGAACCAGTATCAAATACCTAGGTGTTACTGCGAGCTTTAGTAAGGTACACATCAATAACATGTATATCACATATACCTTTGTTCATCTTTGCCATCCTTCTTATCCGCCAAATACTTGGGGCAGTTCCGCTTCCAGTGGCCGGTCCCTTGTAGTAGAAGCACTCAGTCTCAGGCTTAGGTCCAGACTTGGGTTTCTTCTCCTGAGCAGCAACTTGTTTGCCATTCTTCTTGAAGTTCCCCTTCTTCTTCCCGTTACCCTTTTTCTTGAAACTGGTGGTCTTGTTGACCATAAACACTTGATGCTCCTTCTTGATTTCTACCTCCGCTGCCTTTAGCATTGAGAAGAGCTCGGGAATTGTCTTATCCATCCCTTGCATGTTATAGTTCATCACGAAGCTTTTGTAGCTTGGTGGCAGTGATTGAAGAATTCTGTCAATGACACTATCATCTAGAAGATTAACTCCCAGTTGAATCAAGTGATTGTTATACCCAGACATTTTGAGTATATGCTCACTAACAGAACTATTCTCCTCCATCTTGCAGCTGTAGAACTTATTGGAGACTTCATATCTCTCAATCTGGGCATTTTCTTGAAATATTAACTTCAACTCTTGGAACATCTCATATGCTCCATGACGTTCAAAACATCGTTGAAGTCCCGGTTCTAAGCCGTAAAGCATGACACACTGGACTATCGAGTAGTCATCAGCTTCGCTCTGCCAGACGTTCATAACATCTGGTGTTGCTCCTGTAGCGGGTTTGGCACCTAGCAGTGCTTCCAAGACGTAATTCTTCTGTGCAGCGATGAGGATAATCCTCAAGTTACGGACCTAGTCTGTGTAATTGCTACCATCATCTTTCAACTTTGCTTTCTCAAGGAACGCATTAAAATTCTATGGAACGACAGCACGGGTCATCTATCTACAACAACATAGACATGCAAAATACTATCAGGTACTAAGTTCATGATAAATTAAAGTTCAATTAATCAAATTACTTAAGAACTCCCACTTAGATAGACATCCCTCTAATCTTCTAAGTGATCACGTGATCCATATCAACTAAACCATGTCCGATCATCACGTGAGATGGAGTAGTTTTCAATGGTGAACATCACTATGTTGGTCATATCTACTATATGATTCATGCTCGACCTTTTGGTCTGAGTGTTCCGAGGCCATATCTGCATATGCTAGGCTCATCAAGTTTAACCTGAGTATTCTGCGTGTGCAAAACTGGCTTGCACCCGTTGTATATGAACATAGAGCTTATTACACCCGATCATCACGTGGTGTCTCGGCACAGCAAACTTTGGCAGCGGTGCATACTTAGGGAGAACACTTGTACCTTGAAATTTAGTGAGAGATCATCTTATAACGCTACCATCAATCAAAGCAGAATAAGATGCATAAAAGATAAACATCACATGCAATCAATATAAGTGATATGATATGGCCAACATCATCTTGTGCCTTTGATCTCCATCTCCAAAGCACCGTCCTGATCACCATTGTCACTGGCACGACACCTTGATCTCCATCGTAGCATCGTTGTCGTCTCGCCAACTATTGCTTCTATGACTATTGCTACCGCTTAGTGATAAAGTAAAGCAATTACATGGCGATTGCATTTCATACAATAAAGCGACAACCATATAGCTCCTGCCAGTTGCCGATAACTCGGTTACAAAACATGATCATCTCATATAATAAAATTTAGCATCATGTCTTGATCATATCACATCACAACATGCCGTGCAAAAACAAGTTAGACGTCCTCTACTTTGTTGTTGCAAGTTTTAAGTGGCTGCTACGAGCTGAGCAAGAACCGTTCTTACCTACGCATCAAAACCACAACGATATTTTGTCAAGTTAGTGCTGTTTTAACCTTCATAAGGACCGGGCATAGCCACACTCGATGAAACTAAAGTTGGAGAAACTGACACCCGCCAGCCACCTGTGTGCGAAGCACGTCGGTAGAACCAGTCTCGCGTAAGCGTACGCGTAATGTCGGTCCGGGCCGCTTCATCCAACAATACCGCCGAATCAAAGTATGACATGCTGGTAAGCAGTATGATTTGTATCGCCCACAATTCACTTGTGTTCTACTCGTGCATATAACATCTACGCATAAACCTGGCTCGGATGCCACTGTGGGGAACGTAGTAATTTCAAAAAAATTCCTATGCACACGCAAGATCACGGTGATGCATAGCAATGAGAGGGGAGAGTGTCGTCCACGTACCCTCATAGACCATAAGCGGAAGCGTTATGAGAATGCGGTTGATGTAGTCATACGTCTTCACGATCCGACCGATCCAAGTACCGAACGCACGGCACCTCCGAGTTCAGCACATGCTCAGCTCGGTGAAGTCCCACGACCTCTGATCTAGCAGAGCTTCGCGGGAGAGTTTCGTCAGCACGACGGCGTGATGATGGTGATGATGTTTATACCGATGCAGGGCTTCGCCTAAGCACCGCTACGATATGACCGAGGTGGATTATGATGGAGGGGGGCACCGCACACGGCTAAATGATCAATGATCAGCTTGTGTGTCTATGGGGTGCCCCCCTCCCCCGTATATAAAGGGGTGGAGGAGGGGGAGAGGCCGGCTGAGGGAGTCCTGGACTAGGGGGTGTCCGGATAGCCGGACTATCATCATCGGCCGGACTCCAAGACTATGAAGATACAAGATTTAAGACTTCGTCCCGTGTCCGGATGGGACTTTCCTTGGCGTGGAAGGCAAGCTTGGCGATACGGATATGTAGATCTCCTACCATTGTAACCGACTCTGTGTAACCCTAGCCCTCTCCGGTGTCTACATAAACCGGAGGGTTTTAGTCCGTAGGACGAACAACCATTACAACAATCATACCATAGGCTAGCTTCTAGGGTTTAGCCTCCTTGATCTCGTGGTAGATCCACTCTTGTACTACCCATATCATCAATATTAATCAAGCAGGAGTAGGGTTTTACCTCCATCGAGAGGGCCCGAACCTGGGTAAACACATCGTGTCCCTTGTCTCCTGTTACCATCCGCCTAGACGCACAGTTCGGGACCCCCTACCCGAGATCCGCCGGTTTTGACACCGACATTGGTGCTTTCATTGAGAGTTCCTCTGTGTCGTCATCGATAGGCTTGATGGCTTCTTCAATCAACAACAACGCAGTCCAGGATGAGACTTTTCTCCCCGGACAGATCTTCGTGTTCGGGGCTTAACACTGCGGGCTAATTCGCTTGGCCATCTGGAGCAGATCGAAAGCTACGCCCCTGGCCGTCAGGTCAGATTTGGAAGCCTAAACTTCACGGCCGACATCCGCGAAGACTTGATCTTCGATGGATTCGAGCCACAGCCGAGCGCGCCGCACTGTCACGATGGGCATGATTTAGCTCTGCCGCCGGACAGTGCCCTGGAAGCCGCACATGAGTCCGCTCCGACCCCTAGTTCGGAGCCGACCGCGCAGGTCGAGGACAGGTGGCTGGACACCGCCTCGGGGGCTGCAATCTCTACGGCGATGGAGCCGAACACTGACCCTGTCCCTTGCAAAGCTCGTGACTCCGAGGTGCCGGACTCCTTGCCGGACTCTGAACCTCCTGCGCCCCTGCCAACCGAATCCGATTGGGCGCCGATCATGGAGTTCACCGCTGCGGACATCTTTCAGCACTCACCCTTTGGCGACATCTTGAATTCGCTAAAGCATCTCTCGTTATCAGGAGAGCCCTGGCCGGACTGCGATCAGGACGGTTGGGATGCGGATGACGAAGAAATTCAAAACCCACCCACCACCCACTTTGTAGCCACTGTCGACGATCTAACCGACATGCTAGACTGCGACTCCGAAGACATCGACGGTATGGACGACGATGCCGAAGACGACCAAGAACCAGCGCCTACGGGGCACTGGAAGACCACCTCGTCATACGACATATACATGGTGGACATCCCAAAGGACGGGAACAGCGAAGAAGCAGCAGAGGCAGATTCCCCTAAGAAACAGCCCAAGCGTCGACGTCAGCGGCGCCGCTCTAAATCCCGCCACAGCAAGAATGGAGATTCCGGCACCGGAGATAATAACACCCCAGAGAGTGCCGAAGACAACCCCCTCCAGCAAGATTCAGCACAGGAGGACGCAGAAGCCAGCCCTCACGAGAGAGCGGCAGACGAAGAGGTCGAGGATGATAATTACATGCCTCTCTCCGGAGACGAGGCAAGCCTCAACGACGATGAATTCATCGTGACTGAGGATCCCGTCGAACAAGAGCGTTTTAAACACAAGCTAATGGCCACAAACAACCTAAAGAAAAAGCAGCAACAGCTTCGAGCTGATCAAGACCTGCTGGCCGACAGATGGACCGAGGTCCTCGCGGCCGAAGAGCATGAACTCGAACGCCCCTCCAAAAGCTACCCAAAATGCAAGTTGCTCCCCCGATTAGAGGAGGAAGCATATAAACCTTCATCACCAGCGCACAATACGGCAGACCGACCACCTCGTGGCCGCGACAGAGAGGCATCTAGGCCCTCCATCAGGACCGTACCCCGGCATCGCTCGAAAAGTACGAAGCCACGGGGGAATGCGCCAGACTTGCGAGACATATTGGAGGACAAGGCAAGACAATCAAGATCTATCTACGGATCACGCGGGCGCCCCACGATCCACGACTACCGTCGTGCCGGATACAGCAACTCCGGCCGGGACGAACACAGCAGACAAAGCTCTCTTGAGCTACGTCGTGATATTGCCCAGTATAGAGGCGCCGCACACCCACTATGCTTCACAGATGAAGTAATGGATCATCAAATCCCCGAAGGGTTTAAACCCGTGAACATTGAATCCTACGATGGCACAACTGACCCCGCGGTTTGGATCGAAGATTATCTCCTTCCTATCCATATGGCCCGCGGCGACGATCTACACGCCATCAAGTATCTCCCGCTCAAGCTTAAAGGACCAGCTCGGCATTGGCTTAACAGCTTGCTAGCAGAGTCAATTGGGTGTTGGGAGGACCTGGAAGCCGCATTTCTCGACAACATCCAGGGCACATACGTGCGACCACCAGACGCCGATGACCTAAGCCACATAATTCAGTAGCCAGACGAATCGGCCAGACAGTTCTGGACACGGTTCTTAACAAAGAAAAATCAAATCGTCGACTATCCGGATGCAGAGGCCCTCGCAGCCTTCAAACACAACATCCGCGACGAGTGGCTGGCCCAGCACCTAGGACAGGAAAAGCCGAAATCCATGGCAGCCCTCACATCACTCATGACCTGCTTCTGTGCGGGGGAGGACAGCTGGCTAGCCCGCAGTAACAACCTCAGCAAAAATGCTGGCAGTCCTGATACTAAGGACCGCAATGGCAGGTCGCGTCGAAACAAAAACAAACGCCGCGTTAACGGCGATAACACTGAGGATACGGCTGTCAACGCCGGATTCAGAGGCTCTAAACCCGGTCAGCGGAAGAAGCCATTCAAACAAACTACTCCGGGTCCGTCCAATTTGGACCGAATACTCGACCGCTCTTGCCAGATACATGGCACCCCTGAAAAGCCAGCTAATCACACTAACAGGGATTGTTGGGTATTTAAGCAGGCAGGCAAGTTGATCGCCGAAAACAACGACAAGGGGCTGCATAGCGATGACGAGGAAGAGACCCGGCCGCCGAACAGTAGAGGACAGAAGGGTTTCCCCCCACAAGTGCGGACGGTAAACATGATATACGTGTCACATCCCTGGTCCTGTTATGCACTAGGCTAGACCTCATGTGAGCATCATGTTTTAATTCAAATGAAATTTGAATTGAGGAATTTTCAAAGCCTCAGAAACCTTCTAAAAATGATCAACATTAAAATCTCCTCAAAGAAGTCCAAGAAAATGTTCCTCTTAGTCTCTGAAAATATTGCAAAGAGGTAAAACTCAAAACAATATTTTTGGTATCTCAGAGTTAATTATTTTGGGCCTTTGAATTAAATAAATAGCTATTTGCATTGGATATATATTTGATATATAAATAATATATGTCCAATAATTACTGGAACATTTTATGTGGTTTGGTATATTTTAGTTCTAGCCACATAACTATTTTCAGGATTTTATAAAATGGTTTAGTATATTACTAAACTAAAACAACACAGAACAAAATAGATAAATAAAAACAAAAATAGAAAGAGCAGAGGACTACCTGGCGCTCACCTCAGCCCACCTGGCCCAGCTCCTCCAGCCGGCCCAGCCCACCGCCGCTTCTCCCCCTGTCGTCTTCCTCCCCCTCGCCCCGAAGCTGCTCGGTGGCGCGCGCGGCCACGCGCCCCGGCCACCTCCTCCCTGCCTGGCTGCCTCCTCCTCTCTTGGACGTCTCCCGCAGCTCCACGCCACCCCCTGGAACCCCCTCGCACTCTCTCTCGACCCCTTCCCCCTCCTCTGCTCTCTCTCTCATGCAGCCCGAGCGGAGCTCATCGCTGCCGCTCGCCGTTGCCGCACCCAGAGCCTCCCCCTCGACCCTCGGCGTGCCCAGTAGCTCGGCTACCTCGCCCTCATCCTCTCCGACGAGTCAAGCGACCTCGGACGCCCTGCATCGCCGTCATCGAGCCGTCTTCTTCACACACGGCCGCCGGATGCCGCTCGTCGATTCGTCGTCTCCGCCACCTCCCCGAGCCCACCGAGCTGCTCGTCGACCTCGCCGTGAGCTCCTCTGCCGAACCCCTCTCTCCCCGTGCTCTATTTCCCTCCATAGCCGCCGTTACCACCGCGGCCGAGAGCTTCTCGCCGCCGGCCATGGCGTGGCCATGGCCACAGCCACCGCAGCTCGCTCCCGAGCCCACCGTCGTGCTCACCGCAACCTCAGGAGCCCGCAGCACCCACCAGTTTCTCCCGTAGCGCACCATAGCGTCGAATCGATCGGCGCCCGAACTCCGGCGCCGCCGCGAGCTCGTTTCCGGCGAGCTCCGGCCACCACAGCTGCTGCCACTCGCCCAGTTGGATGCGGCGCATCTTCGGCTACCCGTAGGAGCAAACCACGCGTCGAATGGAGCTCCGTAGCGAGCACACGTTGCATCTCCGTCGTCGGCCATGGTCGTCGCCGGCGAAACTCCGGCGGGAGCTGACGTGGCTCCGTCATTAGGAGCTAATCCAACTAACTAAACCACCTACAGCCACTGACAGTAGGCCCCACCCCTGGTCAAACCCCAGTCAGCGCTGGGTTTGACCGGGATTAGTTCCTGTGTCACTGACGTGTGGACCCCGCACGTCAGGTTTGACCTGGACCTGGCCGTTGACTCGCTGACGTCATGCTGGCGTCAGGCTGACGCAGTTAAATCATTTTCTGGAATTATTTTAATTCTAAATATTCAGGAAATTCCAGAAAATGTTCAAAACTTCAAAAATTCATAGTAATTCAACCGTAACTCCAAATTAAATAATTTATATATGAAAAATTATCAGAAAAATTCAAGGAATCCACCTGTACCATTTTTATGCATGTTAGAACAACTTATAGCTGCTGTATAGCACAAATCAATTAAATGGCATTTGAATAATCACATATGGAGTTTGAATTTGAATCTTGTATTCAAACCAACTTCATTTAATCTGTTGCTAGTTGCATTAGCTCAAAACACATTCATATTGCCATGTCATAGCATGCATAATTTTGTGCATTGCATTGATTGTGTTCTTCTTTGTTGCCGGTATCTGTTCCCTCCCGGTAGACGATGTTCCGACGTTGTGATCGTTGACACTGATGAAGACTCAATGTTATCTTCAGAAGTGCCAGGCAAGCAAAACCCCCTTGTTCATTCCGATACAATCCCACTCTCTCGCTCCTGCTCTCTTTTACTGCATTAGGACAACAACGATTCATCTGTTACTTGCTGCGGTAGCTGAACCCCTTTATCCTTTGCATGACCTGTCATTCCACAGTAAATAGATGAAACCCACTAGCATGGGTAGGAGTTGTTTGAGCCCTGTTGTGCCTACTCATTCTTGCTTGTTTGTCATGCCTGCTACTGCTTAGAGTTGAGTCAGGTCTGATTCATCGGGGATGAATCAGAGGCGTGTGAACATGTCCTACTGTGTGTGAGCTAAGTGTGTGAACACGTTTTGGTAAAGGTAGCGGTGAGAGGCCATGTAGGAGTACATGGTGGGTTGTCTCATTGCAGCCGTCCTCAGGAACTAAGTTCTGTGTTTGTGATCCATGATTCAGCTACTACCACGCATTGGGCCCGAAACCAATGGACCCTCTTGGCTTCTTGATCACCCTTGTCCTCTGTCCAGGAGTTGCAAGTAGTTTCTGGTGTTTGTAGTATGCTGGAGGCCGTGGGCAGCGCTGACCGTAGGGGTGGGCTGTGATGCGGTAGGCACGTGGCACGGTGTACCGGGCGCCCGTTTGGTGTCTCGGGAACCCTGTTCACATCGTTTGGGACTGTGAGCGAAACTCCGGCCGGATCTCCTCATGGATGGAACCCGAATAGGCGATAAACCTGGACTAGAGACTTAGGTGATTAGGTAGGTCATGGCCGACACCCACGTTGGGCTTCCGCTTGAAGGTTGCCGAGTACATGTCGTGTAAACGACGGTAAGTGGTGAGAGCGTGTATGAAGAAGTACACCCCTGCAGGGTTAACCTAATCTATTCGAATAGCCGTGTCCGCGGAAAAGGACTTCTGGATTGCTTATATCAGTTCATAGACAAGTGAAAGTGGATACTCTAAAATACGCAAGATAAGCGTGAGTGCTATGGATGGCGTTCTCGTAGGGAGACGGGAGCGGATCCATAGTGGTGTATTGATATGGTGAATATGTGGACTCGTGTGCGCCACCTCAAAAGAGTCGCTTGCAGTCGTAGTTTAGGATAGCCACCGAGTCAAAGCTGGCTTGCTGCAGTTAAACCCCACCACCCCTTTGTTGATAATGATGCATATGTAGTTAGTTCTGATGTAAGTCTTGCTGGGTACATTTGTACTCACGTTTGCCTATTTTATGTTTTTGCAGAGAGACTTCAGTCTCACTAGTAGTTCCGCTTGGACTTCGACGTTTAGCTTGCTACCTCAGCTACGATCTTGTGCCCTCGGCAGTATCTGGTAGATAGTCAGGCTTCTCAGCCTTTTTCATTTATAGTTGTCTGTACTCAGACATGATAGCTTCCGCTTGTGCTTTGACTTGTATACTCTGAATGTTGGGTCATGAGACCTATGTTTGTAATATCTCGCTCCTCGGAGCCTAATGAATAAATACTTGAGTCATAGAGTCATGTTGTGATGCCATGTTGTGTTTGCACATATCGAGCATATTGTGTGTATGTTATTGAAATGCTTGGTATGTGTGGGATCTGACTATCTAGTTGTTTATCCTTAGTAGCCTCTCTTACCGGGAAATGTCTCCTAGTGTTTCCAATGGTAGCTTGCTACTGCTCCGGAACACTTAGGCTGGCCGGCATGTGTCCTTCTTCGTTCCTGTGTCTGTCCCTTCGGGGAAATGTCACGCGATGAATACCGGAGTCCTGCTAGCCCAGTGCTACAGCCTGGATTCACTCGCTGATGACCGACACGTTCGATGCTGGGTCATGGATGCCTGTCCCTGTAAGTTTGTGCCACTTTGGGTTTACGACTAGCCATGTCAGCCCGGGCTCCTTATCATATAGATGCTAGCGACACGGTCATATACGTGTGCCAAAAGGCGCAAACGGTCCCGGGTAAAGGTAGGGCGACACCCGTGGGAATACCGTGCGTGAGGCCGCAAAGTGATATGAGGTGTTACATGCTAGATCGATGTGGCATTGAGTCGGGGTCCTGACAGCGTTGGTATCAGAGCTTGACTACCTGTAGGATTACCAAGCCAAACTGGTCGATGTTGAGTCTAGAAATTCTTTAGTTATATGTAGGGGAATTGATTGTGGGATGGAACGTAAGGCTCTTTTTACTCCTTATACCTCATGGCCTTCTGATCTGAGTCATCATCTTCTCTTCTACGGGGATTAAGAACTAGGCTATCTCTTCTTTCTATTAGGATCACGTGTTACTAATCAGTGGACTTATAAGATTGTTGGATTTAAGTCTCAGTTCAGTTCCTACTACTTCCGTATGTTAATTGTTGATCTCGAAACCTTGATATTATGCTTCTGAGTGGTTATGCCACCATTTTTGTGAATGTCTCAAATCTTTTCTGAGCATTTACAGCTGTTATGCTGTCCGAGTCATCCCAGGTTTCTAAGTAGTCTGATGCATTTGCAAATCCTTTCTTCCCGTTTCAATGTTCCCATGGGCCAGATTAACCACACTAATCAGTGAGTTGAGGTACTCCGTTACCTTGACATATATGTTGGAGATATTATTATGACCCTAGGTGTCTTAGGGGATCATCTAGTAATTTAGCCATGATTTGTGTTCCCAGTGTGATGATTCTGGCCATCATTCTCGAAAGCATCCCGTGATGCTACTTAGTAATAGGTATTCTGTTCCTGGGTTCTTGAACCCGAGATTCACTCTACCTACTTCATGTTGATAGTAATTTCTAGTGCCTTTAGGATATTAGTAACCTTTGCGATAGTCCTTGAAGTCCGTGGTATCTTCTTCTTCCAAATACCATGAACTACTTATGGCAGAAGTTCCTCGTTGAACTGAAATATCACAACAGGATTATTCTTGATGAGTTCTCCATTATATATTGTGGCTCTGCCAGTTCTACCTTTCTGCATGGGTTATCCGGAAGAAATATGTTGAACTTCGTTCGACATGCTAATCCATGCATCCACAACTCAGAAAATCATATGTTCTTTTGAGTTGTCCCATCTTAGTTGTTTCCGACCCTCGCCTATCAATTGATAGTCAAGAGTATGTGTGCATTCGTTCGTCGATGCCTATTACCCTTGTGGTCCGCCAAGCCATTCTATTTCAGAATGAATAGGAGAAACCAACTCCAGAATCTCATCCATATCTAGGATTGGTTCAAAGCAATTGTATTCCGCAGATCAAAATGCCAATCCAGCTTCTGGTCTGTTCTACCTTGAAGTATTACCATCTTTATATCAGGAATATCATGGGAATTGCACACCATCTTATGAATTCTTGACGCAGTAATACTTCTGATCATCATTGATAATTTCTCGGTTTCCGTGTTATTGTAACCAGAATGCCGACAAATGAATCATGGCGTGTGAAATCAATACTGCTAGCAACTCCGTTGCTTGGTAGTTAAATGGACGATAACCTCATTCTTAGCGTGTTGATTATTGAATCGTCACCCTAAGGTTGATTGTGCTACCTAGTCCTTATTTCTGGTGCACTCTCCGATCAGTGAGTTAGGATAGTGCCAATCCTTGCTTATTTGATCATATCATCTTGCCCTGAAAAGTAAGATTGTTCTCGAGCTTAGTAACATACCGGTGGTTCATGATATTCCAAATTTCTTCTCGGAAGTATCACCAGGTTGTCGCCTGACCGCTATGTTGATCTCGTGATCAAGTTGGGTTCTTGTGAACCACCTTCTCTCCAAAAATCGGTGTTAGATATCCCTGAGCTAGTTGGTTAAGCTAGACAACAACTTGGAGAGTTGGAAGATAAAAGCTTGCCTGACTTAGTTCGTTCCAAAGGGATATTCTTGTGTAGGGTGTGCTGAAGAAAGATGATATATTCATCGATTGGTCCTTGTGATCAGTTGCTGGACCTATTGTCTTATCAATCCTTTGATTTGAGTGTGGGCTATCGTCAAATCAAATCAGTACCAATGATGCTCGTAATGTTGTCTTATTCGTGGTTGATCCCTCGAGCATACACCATTACATCTTTGGTCTGACCAATGCTATCACCGTGTTCACTTAACTATGGAATTCCTTTTAAAAGGAAACCTAGATGAATTGTTGTTGAGCCCATTGGCAACATCCTTATCTCCTCCATGATGTTGTTGAACATTAAGCTAGTGTTGAAACTTTTGAAAGCATTTTCTTCATGCTAGCTCATGAAGTATTTGTTTGATGAAAGGAGTGACTTCCTCTTATACACGTGCATTTGGTGAAAGTTGCCGCTGTGAATTTGAGAAAGATTGTTTTGGTTCCTTTGGAATCATCCCAAATCAGTCATGCACACGTGCGAAGTATTCTGTAGTCTGGAGACTTGCAACCTTCATTCTATATGTGTCCCTAGCACACTAAGCCACTGATTGACTTGTTCAAGGAAAAGAAGTCTATGCTTGGGATCTAATCCATGGACTTGCGTAAAGACTTCGATATCCTCGATGATGGTTCTCCACCTGAACTCAGTAGTGTTTAATTATAAGACTGCTACGTGGCCATGCTTGTCTGGGACAACGTGTTCGCATGTTTGTAGCAGAACCAGCTCATGTTTTGGAGCTTACTATCGTAGCTCACTCCCCGAGAATCCCGCAACATTATCTCGTCGATTTGTGTTGCAAACTTTCATTTTTCTTTCTAGACTTGATGAGTCTGGGATATCCTGACACCAACCAGATCTGAATCTCAGGCAGATGTGATGGTTGGAACATTTCCCAAGAATTATAATATTGGTCTCTCAATAACCGGCAAGGTGGATGTCGTGGCCAACACACCCATCCGGTAGACCTATTATTATAGTATCTTGTTTGAGGAAGTTGGCCACCTCCCCATAGGGATTTCGTAGGATTACTCCCTAGTTGCCCCTATGGATTTCTGTGTTCCGAAGTCTGACCTTTTTACTTGATGTTCTAGATGTCAAACCATATCTATGGGTGGATTACGCTAGCACATCAAGGAGAACATTAGAAGCGGAGTGCTAAATGTCTCTCGGTCGATCATCCAGATTTTATTTGCTTGGCCTCGCTAAGGTGAAATCTGAGAAAGTGTTATCCTCCTTCGCATCTGCATCGTCCATCGCTATTCATCATGGTAGTATGTCGTGTTGTCAGCACCCTTGACGCGGTTGTTGATAAAACCTTGATGATTGTGGAAATGCTCAAGTTCTTGAGAGCACGCACAAGCGCTACGTGTTATCATCGGCTCTAATTGGGATGCTCTCAGTTCCCTCGGCAATGCTATGACCTTCTCAAACAGTGAATTCACTCTCTATTGTTGGGTTCTTCCCCAGTTACCAGAATCATTCCCAGCATTTGCATTTTGTTCCCAGCTTGCACCGCCAATGTGCCATTCTACCATGGGTCTCTTCCATTTCCGGTGATAAGCAAATTCATCCATTACGTTGTCTTCAACAAGGTAATCCACATCATCCAAGTCCGAGTATGCCATTCTACTGACCCCCTCCAAACGATCGCTCGAGAATTGTCCTAGGCTGGTTTAAAGAGTTTCAATGATCTCTGAATCAAAGGTAATTCTTTTGCCACTTAAGGGGATATATCTACGAATCACCCCCCCCCCTCCAGGATGTCTCGTTGAGGTATCATGGCAACTCAACTCCTTGCTACGTTGACAACCGTTCACCACCTTCTTAGGTGTGGAATCGTTGTCTACCTAGTGAACCTTCGTCATCTGTTCCACTCCATTCCTCTAGAGGTGTGCTTCGTCTCTCAGCTCGAGAGATGTTGCTATGTCCCATTCCGTGAATTAATCCTGAGTTGTTTGTTCTTTGAGAAGATTAATTCTTCTAGAGTTTTCCTTCCCTCTTCTTGTCATGTTAGTTGGAGTTCTCAGAGAAAGACTTCGAGACAATGATGGTGATCGAATCAACGCTCTTATGAACTGCACCCTGGATCGTGAAGATTATACTAGTTGCGTTTCCCCTTCACCTTACCCTACGCTTGAATCTCGGGACGAGATTTTTGTTTAGTGGGGGTGAGTTGTCACATCCCTGGTCCTGTTATGCACTAGGCTAGACCTCATGTGAGCATCATGTTTTAATTCAAATGAAATTTGAATTGAGGAATTTTCAAAGCCTCAGAAACCTTCTAAAAATGATCAACATTAAAATCTCCTCAAAGAAGTCCAAGAAAATGTTCCTCTTAGTCTCTGAAAATATTGCAAAGAGGTAAAACTCAAAACAATATTTTTGGTATCTCAGAGTTAATTATTTTGGGCCTTTGAATTAAATAAATAGCTATTTGCATTGGATATATATTTGATATATAAATAATATATGTCCAATAATTACTGGAACATTTTATGTGGTTTGGTATATTTTAGTTCTAGCCACATAACTATTTTCAGGATTTTATAAAATGGTTTAGTATATTACTAAACTAAAACAACACAGAACAAAATAGATAAATAAAAACAAAAATAGAAAGAGCAGAGGACTACCTGGCGCTCACCTCAGCCCACCTGGCCCAGCTCCTCCAGCCGGCCCAGCCCACCGCCGCTTCTCCCCCTGTCGTCTTCCTCCCCCTCGCCCCGAAGCTGCTCGGTGGCGCGCGCGGCCACGCGCCCCGGCCACCTCCTCCCTGCCTGGCTGCCTCCTCCTCTCCTGGACGTCTCCCGCAGCTCCACGCCACCCCCTGGACCCCCCTCGCACTCTCTCTCGACCCCTTCCCCCTCCTCTGCTCTCTCTCTCGCGCAGCCCGAGCGGCGCTCATCGCCGCCGCTCGCCGTTGCCGCACCCAGAGCCTCCCCCTCGACCCTCGGCGTGCCCAGTAGCTCGGCTACCTCACCCTCATCCTCTTCGACGAGTCAAGCGACCTCGGACGCCCTGCATCGCCGTCATCGAGCCGTCTTCTTCACACATGGCCGCCGGATGCCGCTCGTCGATTCGCCGTCTCCGCCACCTCCCCGAGCCCACCGAGCTGCTCGTCGACCTCGCCGTGAGCTCCTCTGCCGAACCCCTCTCTCCCCGTGCTCTATTTCCCTCCATAGCCGCCGTTACCACCGCGGCCGAGAGCTTCTCGCTGTCGGCCATGGCGTGGCCGTGGCCACAGCCACCGCAGCTCGCTCCCGAGCCCACCGTCGTGCTCACCGCAACCTCAGGAGCCCGCAGCACCCACCAGTTTCTCCCGTAGCGCATCATAGCGTCGAATCGATCAGTGCCCGAACTCCGGTGCCGCCGCGAGCTCGTTTCCGGCGAGCTCCGGCCACCACAGCCGCTGCCGCTCGCCCAGTTGGATGCGGCGCATCTTCGGCTACCCGTAGGAGCAAACCACGCGTCGAATGGTGCTCCGTAGCGAGCACACGTTGCATCTCCGTCGTCGGCCATGGTCGTCGCCGGCGAAACTCCGGCGGGAGCTGATGTGGCTCCGTCATTAGGAGCTAATCCAACTAACTAAACCACCTACAGCCACTGACAGTAGGCACCACCCCTGGTCAAACCCCAGTCAGCGCTGGGTTTGACCGGGATTAGTTCCTGTGTCACTGACGTGTGGACCCCGCACGTTAGGTTTGACCTGGACCTGGCTGTTGACTCGCTGACGTCATGCTGGCGTCAGGCTGACGCAGTTAAATCATTTTCTGGAATTATTTTAATTCTAAATATTCAGGAAATTCCAGAAAATGTTCAAAACTTCAAAAATTCATAGTAATTCAACCGTAACTCCAAATTAAATAATTTATATATGAAAAATTATCAAAAAAATTCAAGGAATCCATCTGTACCATTTTTATGCATGTTAGAACAACTTATAGCTGCTGTATAGCACAAATAAATTAAATGGCATTTGAATAATCACATATGGAGTTTGAATTTGAATCTTGTATTCAAACCAACTTCATTTAATCTGTTGCTAGTTGCATTAGCTCAAAACACATTCATATTGCCATGTCATAGCATGCATAATTTTGTGCATTGCATTGATTGTGTTCTTCTTTGTTGCCGGTATCTGTTCCCTCCCGGTAGACGATGTTCCGACGTTGTGATCGTTGACACTGATGAAGACTCAATGTTATCTTCAGAAGTGCCAGGCAAGCAAAACCCCCTTGTTCATTCCGATACAATCCCACTCTCTCGCTCCTACTCTCTTTTACTGCATTAGAAGAACAACGATTCATCTGTTACTTGCTGCGGTAGCTGAACCCCTTTATCCTTTGCATGACCTGTCATTCCAAAGTAAATAGATGAAACCCACTAGCATGGGTAGGAGTTGTTTGAGCCCTGTTGTGCCTACTCATTCTTGCTTGTTTGTCATGCCTGCTACTGCTTAGAGTTGAGTCAGGTCTGATTCATCGGGGATGAATCAGAGGCGTGTGAACATGTCCTACTGTGTGTGAGCTAAGTGTGTGAACACGTTTTGGTAAAGGTAGCGGTGAGAGGCCATGTAGGAGTACATGGTGGGTTGTCTCATTGCAGCCGTCCTCAGGAACTGAGTTCTGTGTTTGTGATCCATGATTCAGCTACTACCACGCATTGGGCCCGAAACCAATGGACCCTCTCGGCTTCTTGATCACCCTTGTCCTCTGTCCAGGAGTTGCAAGTAGTTTCTGGTGTTTGTAGTATGCTGGAGGCCGTGGGGAGCGCTGACCGTAGGGGTGGGCTGTGATGCGGTAGGCACGTGGCACGGTGTACCGGGCGCCCGTTTGGTGTCTCGGGAACCCTGTTCACATCGTTTGGGACTGTGAGCGAAACTCTGGCCGGATCTCCTCATGGATGGAACCCGAATAGGCGATAAACCTGGACTAGAGACTTAGGTGATTAGGTAGGTCGTGGCCGACACCCACGTTGGGCTTCCGCTTGAAGGTTGCCGAGTACATGTCGTGTAAACGACGGTAACTGGTGAGAGCGTGTATGAAGAAGTACACCCCTGCAGGGTTAACCTAATCTATTCGAATAGCCGTGTCCGCGGAAAAGGACTTCTGGATTGCTTATATCAGTTCATAGACAAGTGAAAGTGGATACTCTAAAATACGCAAGATAAGCGTGAGTGCTATGGATGGCGTTCTCGTAGGGAGACGGGAGCGGATCCATAGTGGTGTATTGATATGGTGAATATGTGGACTCGTGTGCGCCACCTCAAAAGAGTCGCTTGCAGTCGTAGTTTAGGATAGCCACCGAGTCAAAGCTGGCTTGCTGCAGTTAAACCCCACCACCCCTTTGTTGATAATGATGCATATGTAGTTAGTTCTGATGTAAGTCTTGCTAGGTACATTTGTACTCACGTTTGCCTATTTTATGTTTTTGCAGAGAGACTTCAGTCTCACTAGTAGTTCCGCTTGGACTTCGACGTTTAGCTTGTTACCTCAGCTACAATCTTGTGCCCTCGGCAGTATCTGGTAGATAGTCAGGCTTCTCAGCCTTTTTCATTTATAGTTGTCTGTACTCAGACATGATAGCTTCCGCTTGTGCTTTGACTTGTATACTCTGAATGTTGGGTCATGAGACCTATGTTTGTAATATCTCGCTCCTCGGAGCCTAATGAATAAATACTTGAGTCATAGAGTCATGTTGTGATGCCATGTTGTGTTTGCACATATCGAGCATATTGTGTGTATGTTATTGAAATGCTTGGTATGTGTGGGATCTGACTATCTAGTTGTTTATCCTTAGTAGCCTCTCTTACCGGGAAATGTCTCCTAGTGTTTCCAATGGTAGCTTGCTACTGCTCCGGGATACTTAGGCTGGCCGGCATGTGTCCTTCTTCATTCCTGTGTCTGTCCCTTCGGGGAAATGTCACGCGATGAATACCGGAGTCCTGCTAGCCCAGTGCTACAGCCTGGATTCACTCGCTGATGACCGACACGTTCGATGCTGGGTCATGGATGCCTGTCCCTGTAAGTTTGTGCCACTTTGGGTTTACGACTAGCCATGTCAGCCCGGGCTCCTTATCATATAGATGCTAGCGACACTGTCATATACGTGTGCCAAAAGGCGCAAACGGTCCCGGGTAAAGGTAGGGCGACACCCGTGGGAATACCGTGCGTGAGGCCGCAAAGTGATATGAGGTGTTACATGCTAGATCGATGTGGCATTGAGTCGGGGTCCTGACAATACGCAACCCATATACCCAAGAGGGAGCGAAAGCGTGCACTTAGGGACGTATATGCGATGGAGCCAGTCACCCCGAAGTTCAATCCATGGTCCTCTTGCCCGATCACTTTCGATCGAAGGGACCACCCCACCAGTATCCGCCATGGCGGATTCGCCGCATTGGTTTTAGACCCAATCGTCGATGGATTTCACCTCACTAGAGTCCTGATGGACGGCGGCAGCAGCCTGAACCTGCTTTATCAGGATACAGTGCACAACATGGGCATAGACCCCTCAAGGATTAAACCTAGAAAGACGACCTTCAAAGGCGTCATACCAGGTGTTGAGGCCAATTGTACAGGCTCAGTCACACTGGAAGTGGTCTTCGGATCCCCGGATAATTTCCGAAGCGAGGAGTTAATCTTCGACATAGTCCCGTTCCGCAGTGGCTATCACGCTCTGCTCGGACGAACCGCGTTTGCAAAGTTCAACGCGGTGCCGCATTATGCATACCTTAAGCTCAAGATTCCAGGCCCTCGTGGAGTCATCACGGTCAACGGAAACACTGAACGCTCCCTCCGAACGGAGGAACACACAGCGGCTCTCGCGGCAGAAGTATAGAGCAGCCTCTTAAAGAAATTTTTGAGTCCGGCCGTTAAACGACCGGACATGGCCAAACACGCCCGGAGTAACATAAATCAAGACCACCTGGCACATTCCGAGAACGCATAGCAATGCGGCCCCAACCCCAGCCCTTGCATGACTGCAAGACCAGCTCTTCACGTACATCATTACGCTCTGGAGATACCATGGGCATAGGGGGAGGGGCACGACCACGACAGGCCCAGAGTGCGGCTCAACCACACCAGGGGATCCCAAGTGTGTCGCTCTTTTTTATTATTATTATTTATTTTTCCACAGGACTCCGTTCGCCAGAGACCCTGTCCGGCGGTGAATCTGCCGAACTCATGATGCAACAGCCAGGAAGGACACAGGCTACAACGAACACTCAGGTGGTCTCCATTATGAGCATTAAATTTGTTAAATACACCATTCCGCAGCCTACCCCTGGAGGGGGACATGTCTAATAGTCCAATCCCTTGCTTGCCGCACTATTTGTATCGTCCTGCACTCATGGCAGAATTCCTTGAATAAACAATGCATCACTTTTCGCTTGTAATTGCATTCCTTTCTTACATATATGTTCATTTATGACGTTTTGCATCCGTACACTTCGGTACGGCCGAATACACCAGGGGCTTATGTTCCCCGCATTATGGTGTGATAAGTCCGAACACTTTCACAAGTGCGGCACCCCGAACTTATAACATTATATGCATCGGCTAAGAATCATGTCTTGGGTCAATAGTTGGGTTTGCCCAGCTCCCATGTTTTGGTACCTTACGTTCCCTTCCGTCGGCTAAGGTAGCACTGGGAGAACCACTGTGATTGCGCCCCGGTTGAGCTGGGCGAGCGCCTCAGTGGAGAAAGCTAAAACTGACCATCATGATAAGGCGAGAGCTGGTCGCTGTTCGAGAGGTCTTTTCGAGTCCCTAAAGACTTATGCCGCTTAGAGCGAGGAACCGACTTCGTCCGGCCCAGGCGTGGATAGCGCCCCGAACTCGGTCTTCCGAACACTAGGGGCTTCGCCGAAATTTAAAATTATAGAATTCTATGGCTAAGTGAGAGTGTTCAAGCATTATAAGTCCGGTTGCCTTGTTCGTTGTGTTGAGCACCTCCCTAGATGGACCCAAAAATGGGAATAAGAGCGCTCAAGTTTATCCCGAACACCCCAGCACTCGTGGCATGGGGGCTGAAGCCGACGACTTGCCATCTCTCAGATTTGATAAACGGCCACACAGAAGGTAATATTTTAAATTAATAAGTGTTGCTTAGCGCATATGAACAAAGTTTTCAGCGCACAGGATAACACATTGCGAGTCTACTCAAATATTACATATTTGGGACACTCATCCGCAATCTTGCGGGCACCCTTCAAGACACTTTTATAATACATTTCGGGCGTGCGATACTCCTTGCCCGCCGGCGGCGCGTCCGTCAGAAGCTTCTCAGCATCCAGCCTGCCCCAGTGCACCTTTGCGCGGGCAAGGGCCCGACGGGCACCTTCAATGCAGGCGGAGTGCTTGATGACTTCCACCCAGGGACACACATCCACTAGCCGCCGCACCATGCCGAAGTAGCTCCCAGGCATGGCCTCTTCAGGCCACAGCCGGACTATGAGGCCCTTCATGGCCTGCTCGGCTACCTTGCTAAGGGGCACCGGATGTCCGGCCTCAGCATACTGAGACCAGAAGACCTTCTCCGTTGAGCTCCCCTCCTCGGCCCGGTAGAATGCGGCAGCATCGGACACGCTGCGAGGCAGATCTGCAAACGCTCCTAGAGAGCTCCGAATTCGGGTAAGTAACAGGTAATTCACATTCACATGCTTGCTTTGCATGAAAAATGCCTTACCCGCTGCTATTTTCTTCACCACCTCAATCTCCTGGAGGGCCTTATGGGCCTCGGCCTTAGCGGCTTTGGCACTCTCAAGAGCCGAGGCAAGCTCGGACTCTCGAGTCTTCGAGTCGCGCTCCAAACTCTCATGCTTTTCCATGAGAGCCTGGAGCTCTTGCCGCACCTCCGCCACCCGCGCCTCCTGCTTCTCTCGCTCCGCTCGTTCCGCGGCGCATTATGTTCGGCCGCGGACACGGCCTCCTTCAGGGTCGCCACCTCGCTCGTGGCCCCTGCAGTGCCCACGTTATCCTTGTTATTTCTATTGCAACCAAAATCCTTTTCTGTAAGGTAAAAATTTAATACGGTGTTACTCACCTTCTTTGTCCTCGAGCTACTACTTGGCAAGGCCGAGCTCGTTCTCGGTCCGCTCGAGGTCCTGCTTCAAAGCACCGACCTCCGTAATCAATGCGACAGAGGTCAGCAGCGCAGCCTGCAACCCCATATTGACATAATTTTTAGAACTCCTGCGTATATCTTTTTAGATCCTCAGTCCGGCTTTTCTTTCCAAACACCGAACTGAGCATCAGGGGCTACTGTCTATGCGGTATTACATTGCATATTTTAAAACTTCTTACCTCAAAGCCTGTTAGAAGGCTGCTGCAGGCTTCGGTCAGCCCGGTCTTGGCGAGCTGAACCTTCTGAATCACCGCACCCATGATAGTGCGGTGTTCTTCCTCGATGGAAGCGCTGATGAGCGCCTCCAACAAGTTGTCCGGTGCCTCCGGTTGGACGGAGGCTGCCGGTGTCATGGTCTTGCCCTTCTTACGAAGGGGCCGCCTGCCGGACTCCAGAACCACTGCGGGTTCCGGTGTGGAGTCCGGCACGAAGTCCGGGGGGTTGCCCTGTGGCACCTCCGGAGCCTCCCCCTTCTAGTGGGTCCCCTCCTGGGATCCCACCTCGGCGTCCTCAGCATCACGAGGGGTGGAGGCGGTCGGAATGGAATCCACATCCGATGGAGCCAAGGACCTGCTCGAAGAAGCGGGAAAATCATCCTTGGCCGGACTATAGGTTGTGTGCGCCATTAGAAGGACACTATGTGGCACAAAAGAGAAACTATAAATCATTCAGGAATCTGGATACTTACAATCTTGCCGGGGGCTTGGCCCTTGAGGGCCACCCTTCGTCGCCGTCGTCGGCATTGGTAGAGCTTTCCGGAGGAAGGGTCCTTCCCCTCTTGGACCCTTCGGCCTCCCCCGTTGGGGAAGCCTTCCTCTTCCCCTCTCCCCCCTCCTGGGGAGAGTCCTCTTTCTCCTCCTCGTCTTCGGGGGAGGAGTCCACCTTAGAGCCATCAGACGATGAGTCCGATACCACCTGATGCCGGGAACTCCTTCGGGTTCCCGTGGCCTTCTTCTTGGCCTTCTTCTCCGGCACCACATAAAGTGCCGGGACTAGCAGCCCCGTTAAACGGGTATCCGCTGGGTCTTCGGGGAGGGGAGCCGGACAGTTAACCTGTCCGGACGTCCTCTGCCAGTCCTGTTAAGGGCATTGGGAATTTTAGATCCCACAATAGAGTCAAACTATGAAAGAAATAAATGTCCCATAGAGGATAACATATCTTACCACACCGGCCGGGCGTTTCGTGCTGAATCCGCGATCTTCAGTTGCGGATGCGGGGGCTTCTCCGCCCTTGAACAGCACCCTCCAGGCAGCTTCGTACGTTATGTCGAAGAGCCCGCTAAGGGTCCGGTGCTGTGCCGGATCAAACTCCCACAGATTGAAGGCCCGTTGTTGGCAGGGGAGAATCCGGTGGACGAGCATGACCTGGATCACGTTGACAAGCTTGAGCTTCTTGTTCACCAGGGTCTGGAGACAGGACTGGAGTCCGGTCAGCTCCTCCGAACTGCCCCATAGCAAGCCCTTCTCTTTCCAGGAGGTGAGCTGCATGGGGGTACCAGATCTGAACTCGGGGGCCGCAGCCCATTTAGGGTCACGCGGCTCGGTGATATAGAACGACCCCGATTGCCACCCTTTGATGGTTTCCACGAAGGCGCCCTCGAGCCAGAGGACGTTGGGCATTTTGCCCACCATGGCGCCTCCGCACTCCGCTTGGACGCCCTTCACTACCTTCGGCTTGACATTGAAGGTTTTTAGCCACAAGCCGAAGTGGGGCTGGATGCAGAGGAAGGCCTCGCACACGATGATAAACGCCGAGATGTTGAGGATGAAGTTTGGCGCCAGATCGTGGAAGTCCAGGCCGTAGTAGTACATGAGCCCCCGGACGAAGGGATGAAGTGGGAAGCCCAGTCCGCGGAGGAAGTGGGGAAGGAATACGACCCTCTCATGGGGCCTGGGGGTGGGGATGAGCTGCCCCTTGTCGGGCAGCCGGTGCGCGATGTCGCTGGACAGGTCTCCGGCGCCGTGCAGTTTTTCGATGTGCCCCTCCATAACGAAGGAGGCCAGCCACTTGCCTCCCGCTCCGGACATGGCTGGAGAAGGTTGAGGCGAGATGTGCGGACTTGGGCGCTGGAGATCGAGTGCGCGGAGATGGATAAGCAAAGGAGGAAGTAGGCATAGGTAAAATAGATGGATCCTTATCCCCTTATATGAGCGGACGAAGACTATGCGTCCCCACCGGCCTGGTAAAACTCGCTTATCTCCCAGGGGCCACAATCAATGGCGCGGTTGGGTTACCCACGTCCGTATTGATGGGAATCCCGGAATAAGGGGAACACGATCTCTGCTTCAACAAGACGTGCAAAGGAAACCGCTTCGCTAAACGCGTTGAGGTGGTATAATAAAATTCGAGTAAAGGCTTGGTAGTGGCGTGATGTCAAGCCACGAAATACGTCAGTAGATTGAACTTGTGTACATATTATTCTCTCTACGGTGGTATGTGGAATTTATTTTGCAGAGCCGGACACTATCCTGGTGTTCACAATCTTCTATGAATTATTCGGAGGAGGAACCCGCCTTGCAATGCCGAACAATATGCGCGCCGGACTCATCATCATTGAAGCCTGGTTCAGGGGCTACTGAGGGAGTCCTGGACTAGGGGGTGTCCAGATAGCCAGACTATCATCATCGGCCGGACTCCAAGACTATGTAGATACAAGATTGAAGACTTCGTCCCGTGTCCGGATGGGACTTTCCTTGGCGTGGAAGGCAAGCTTGGCGATACGGATATGTAGATCTCCTACCATTGTAACCGACTCTGTGTAACCCTAGCCCTCTCCGGTGTCTATATAAACCGGAGGGTTTTAGTCCGTAGGACGAACAACCATTACAACAATCATACCATAGGCTAGCTTCTAGGGTTTAGCCTCCTTGATCTCGTGGTAGATCCACTCTTGTACTACCCATATCATCAATATTAATCAAGCATGAGTAGGGTTTTACCTCCATCGAGAGGTCCCGAACCTGGGTAAAAACATCGTGTCCCTTGTCTCCTGTTACCATCCGTCTAGATGCACAGTTCGGGACCCCCTACCCGAGATCCGCCGGTTTTGACAGCGACACCGGCCCTCCTAGGCGCGCCCCAAGGGGAGTCCTACTCCCACCGTAAGTAGGACTCCAACCCTTCCAAGAGTAGGAGTAGGAGAGAGGGAAGGAGGAGAGAGGGGAAAGGAAAGGGGGGCGCCGCCCCCCTCCTTGTCCAATTCGGACTAGAGGGGGAGGGCGTGCGCGGCCTGCCCTAGCCGCCCCTCCTCTTCTCCACTAAGGCCCAATAGGCCCATTATACTCCCCGGGGGGTTCCGGTAACCCCCTGGTACTCTGATATTTGTTCGAACTTGCCCGGAACCTTTCCAAAGTCCAAACATAGTTGTCCAATATATCGATCTTTATGTCTCGACCATTTCGAGACTCCTTGTCATGTCCGTGATCATATCCGGGACTCTGAACTACCTTCGGTACATCAAAACACATAAACTCATAATACTGATCGTCAACAAATGTTAAGCATGCGGACCCTATGGGTTCGAGAACTATGTAGACATGACCGAGACACGTCTCCAGTCAATAACCAATAGCGGAACCTGGATGCTCATATTGGCTCCTACATATTCTATGAAGATCTTTATCGGTCAAACTGCATAACAACATACGTTGTTCCCTTTGTCATCGGTATGTTACTTGCCTGAGATTCGATCATCGGTATCTCAATACCTAGTTCAATCTGGTTACCAGCAAGTCTCTTTACTCGTTCCGTAATACATCATCCTGCAACTAACTCATTAGCTGCATTGCTTGCAAGGCTTATAGTGATGTGCATTACCGAGAGGGCCCAGAGATACCTCTGCGACAATCGGAGTGACAAATCCTAATCTCGATCTATGCCAACCCAACAAGTACCTTGGGAGACACCTGTAGAGCACCTTTATAATCGCCCAGTTACGTGGTGACGTTTGGTATCACACAAAGTGTTCCTCCGGTATTCGGGAGTTGCATAATCTCATAGTCATAGGAACATGTATAAGTCATGAAGAAAGCAATAGCAATATACTAAACGATCAAATGCTAAGCTAACGGAATGGGTCAAGTCAATCACATCATTCTCTAATGATGTGATCTCGTTAATCAAATGACAACTCATGTCTATGGCTAGGAAACTTAACCATCTTTGATTCACGAGCTAGTCAAGTAGAGGCATACTAGTGACACTCTGTTTGTCTATGTATTCACACATGTATTATGTTTCCGGTTAATACTATTCTAGCATGAATAATAAACATTTATCATGAAATAAGGAAATAAATGATAAGTTTATTATTGCCTCTAGGGCCTATTTCCTTCAGAACCCCTTTCCTTTGCATGACCTGTCTTTGCCACAGTAAATAGTTGAAACCCACTAGCATGAGTAGGAGTTGTTTGAGCCATGATGTGCCTACTCATTTATGCTTGCTTGTTATGCCTGCTATGCTTAGAGTTGTGTCAGGTCTGATTCATCTGGTATGGATTGGAATGGAGGTGAACATATCCTACTGTTGAGAGCTAAGTGTGTGAACACGATTTGGTAAGGGTAGTGGTGAGAGGCCATGTAGGAGTACATGGTGGGTTGTCTCACTGAAACCGTCCTCATGAACTGAGTTCTGTGTTTGTGATCCAAGACAATTACTACCACACATTGGGTTCCGGTAAATCGACCCCTCTTGGCTTATTAACCACCTTGATCTCTGTCCAGGAGTTGCAACTAGTTTCTGGTGTTTGTAGGTTGTGTTAGTAGTCTAACAAGTGGCACCCGGTACAGGTGGGCTTGGGACAGACTAGGCACTGTGGCAAGGTGTACCAAGTGTAGATCCATCCGGCAAGGTGGGCTTGGGAACCCTGCACACATCGTTTGGGGCCGTGATGGAAACTTCGGCCGGAATTCCCTTGCGGGTTTGACCTCAGATAGGCGATAAACCTGGACTAGAGTCTTGTTTGGTTAGTCAGGTCATGGCCGACACCCTCGCCAGGCTTCCGCTTGAAGGTTGCCGGGATACATGACGTGTACATGGCAGTAAGTGGCGAGAGCGTGTGTGAAGAAGTACACCCCTGCAGGGTTAACATGATCTAGTCGAATAGCCGCGTCTACGGTAATGGACTACTGGGTTGCTTATGTAGTTCATAGACAAGTGAAAGTGGATACCCTAAAATGCGCAAGATAAGCGTGAGTGCTGTGGATGGCCTTCTTGTTGGGAGATGGGAGCGGATCCATAGTGGTGTATTGATATGGTGAATATGTCGACTCGTGTGCGCTACCTCAAAAGAGTTACCAGTTGTCGTAGCACAGGATAGCCACTGAGTCAAAGCTGGCTTGCTGCAATTAAACTCCACCACCCCCTTTGTTGATATTGATGCATATGTAGCTAGTTCCGATGTAAGTCTTGCTGGGTACATTTGTACTCACGTTTGCTTAATTTATGTTTTTGCATAGGAGACTTCAGTCTCACTAGTAGTTCCGCATGGACTTCGATGTTTAGCTTGTTACCTCAGCTACGATCTTGTACCCTTGGGAGGGTCTTGTAGATAGTCAAGCTTCTCAGCCTTTTTCATTTGTGGTTGTCTGTACTAAGACATGTTATGCTTCCGTTACTTGTATGCTCTATGTGTTGGGTCATGTGACCCCTGTTTGTAATAAATGCTATGTGGCTCTTCTGGGCCTTTGGCTATATGAGTTGTTGAGTTATGTTGTGATGCCATGTTGTACAACACATACTTGCTACACCGGCGAAGTTTGCACCAACTTCTCGAGGTGAGAAAGGGCAATGCACGGTACCGAACAGGCTAGCAATGATGGAAGGGTGAGAGTGCGTATAATCCATGGACTCAACATTAGTCATAAAGAACTCACATACTTATTGCAAAACTCTACAAGTAATCAAAACAAAGTACTACACGCATGCCCCTAGGGGAAGGTTTTGTAGGAGTTAACCATCGCGCGATCCCGACCTCCACACAAAGGAGTACAATCAAAGAATAAATCATGCTTCAAATTTGTCACACAACGGTTACCATACGTGCATGCTACAGGACTTGCAAACCTCAACACAAGTATTTCTCAAATTCATAATTACCCTACTAGCATGACTCTAATATCACCATCCTCATATCTCAAAACGATCATCAAACATCAAACTTCTCATAGTATTCAATGCACTTTATATGAAACTTTTTATTATACCCATCTTGGATGCCCATCATATTAGGACTAGTTTTATAACCAAAGCAAATTACCATGCTGTTCTAAAAGACTCTAAAAATGATATAAGTGAAGCATGAGAGATCAATAATTTCTATAAAATAAAACCACCACCGTGCTCTACAAAGATATAAGTGAAGTACTAGAGCAAAGTTATCCAGCTCAAAAGATATAAGTGAAGCACATAGAGTATTCTAATAAATTCCAATTCATGTGTGTGAGTGTGTCTCTCCCAAAAGGTGTGTACAGAAAGGATGATTGTGGTAAACTAAAAGCAAAGACTCAAATCATACAAGATGCTCCAAGCAATACACATATCATGTGGTGAATAAAAATATAGCCTCAAGTAAAGTTACCGATAGACGAAGACGAAAGAGGGGATGCCTTCCGGGGCATCCCCAAGCTTAGGCTTTTGGTTGTCCTTGAATTTTACCTTGGGGTGCCTTGGACATCCCCAAGCTTAGGCTCTTGCCACTCCTTATTCCAAAATCCATCAAATCTTTACCCAAAAACTTGAAAACTTCACAACACAAAACTTAACAAAAAATCTCGTGAGCTCCGTTAGTATAAGAAAACAAAACACCACTTTAAGGTACTTTAATGAACTCATTCTTGATTAGTAATGGTGTTAAACCTACTGTATTCCAACTTCTCTATGATTCATACCCCCCGATACTACTCATAGATTCATCAAAATAAGCAAACAACACACGAAAAACAGAATCTGTCAAAAACAGAATAGTCTGTAGCAATCTGTAACTTTCGAATACTTATGACACTCCAAAAATCCTGAGAAATTAGGAAGTCCTGAGAAATTTGTTTATTAATCTTCTGCAAAAATAATAAACTGAAAATAACGTTCCTGTGATTTATGAAAACTAATCTCGTGCGTGCAAAAGTTTCTGTTTTTCAGCAAGATCAAATTAACTATCGCTGTAGGTTATCCTGAAGGTATTACTTGGCACAAACACTAATTAAAACACAAAACCACATATAACCAGAGGCTAGATGAATTATTTATTACTAAACAAGAACAAAAAGCAAGGAAGAAAAATAAATTGGGTTGCCTCCCAACAAGCGCTATCATTTAACGCCCCTAGCTAGGAATAAAAACAAGAATAGATCTAGGTATTATCATCTTTGGCTTTTATCTTTTTAATGGAATTATGCTCAAATCTGGGAGGCTCCTTGCATTTCCCTTCATATTCGGATATTTTCAGATCTAGAGCATCCAAACGCTTATTTCAAAGAATAATCAACATATTCGTGCGGTGAAGGTCTCCGCTAACACTTTTGAGAGGTTCAAGGGATTTTTGCAGAATTTTTGTTACTTCGCATATCTTCTCAAAAACTTGGGCCCCTTCTTGGGTATGAGGTAATCCCTTTTGTGGGGGTAGTGTTCCCACTATCCCTTCTATAATTTCATAAACAAAGTTCAATTTCAATAAAATTTCCTTTAGCAGTGAAATCCAAGAGTTGTCTATGGGATAAGTTTAATCCAACATAAAAATTATGAAGTAAGATCTTAAAATTTCCTTCAGTAGTGCAATTACGATAGGATTCCATCATCCTACACCAAGCTTATTTCAAATTTTCTCCTTGTCTTTGTTTGAAGTGAAGAACTTCAAAGTCAGGAGACAAAGGAAGGGGGAAAGGGCTATCCATGGAAGCAAGAGAGACAAACAGGATAAGCGGAAGAGGGGCGAAGAAAAGGCAAAGGCAAAGGTTTTTGAAAATCGTTTTAGAAGTGGGGGAGAGGAAAACGAGAGGCGAATGACAAATAATGTAATGCGAGGGAGAAGATTTTATGATGGGTACTTGGTATGTCTTGACTTGGCGTAGATCTCCCCGGCAACGGCGCCAGAAATACTTCTTGTTACCTCTTGAGCATGCATTGGTTTTCCCTTGACGAGGAAAGGGTGATGCAGCAAAGTAGCGTAAGTATTTCCCTCAGTTTTTGAGAACCAAGGTATCAATCCAGTAGGAGACTACATGCAAATCGCCTAGTACTTGCACAAACAATCAAGAACCTTGCAACCAACGCGATAAAGGGGTTGTAAATCCCTTCACGGTCACTCGCAAAACTGAGATTTGATAAAGATAAAGTAAATATTTTTGGTATTTTTGATGTATAGATTGGAAAGTAAAGATTGCAAAATAAAAGAACGGAGACAGAAATTGGGAAACTAATATGATGTAAAATAGAAGATTATAAGATGGAAAATAGACCCGGGGGCCATAGGTTTCACTAGTGGCTTCTCTCAAGATAGCATGTATTACGGTGGGTGAACAAATTACTGGCGAGCAATTGATAGAAAAGCGCATAGTTATGAGAATATCTAGGCAATGATCATGAATATAGGCATCACGTCCGTGTCAAGTAGATCGAAACGATTCTGCATCTACTACTATTACTCCACACATCGACCGCTATCCAGCATGCATCTAGAGTATTAAGTTCATAAGGACAGAGTAACGCGTTAAGCAAGATGACTTGATGTAGAGGGATAAACTCAAGCAATATGATATAAACCCCATCTTTTTATCCTCGATGGCAACAATACAATACGTGCCTTGCTGCCCCTGCTGTCACTGGGAAAGGACACCGCAAGATTGAAGCCAAAGCTAAGCACTTCTCCTATTGCAAGAAAGATCAATCTAGTAGCTAAACCAAACTGATAATTCGAAGAGACTTGCAAAGATATCAAATCATGCATATAAGAATTCAGAGAAGAACCAAATATTATTCATAGATAAACTTGATCATAAATCCACAATTCATCGGATTTTGGCAAACACACCACAAAAAGTATTACATCGAATAGATCTCCAAGAACATCGAGGAGAACTTTGTATTGAGAATCAAAGAGAGAGATAAGAAGCTATCTAGCTAATAACTATGGACCCGAAGGTCTGTGGTAAACTACTCACACATCATCGGAGAGGCTATGGTGTTGATGTAGAAGCCCTCCATGATCGATTCCCCCTCCGGCGGAGTGCCGGAAAAGGCCCCAAGATGGGATCTCACGGGTACAGAAGGTTGCGGCGGTGGAAAATTGCTTTCATGGACCCCCCCCCTCGATGTTTTTAGGGTATAAGAGTATATATAGGCGAATGAAGTAGGTCGGTGGAGCTATGAGGGGCCCACGAGGGTGGGGGCGCGCCCTCCTGCCTCGTGGCTGCCTCGTTGCGTCTCTGACTTCCACTCCAAGTCTCCTGGATTGCGTTTATTCCAAGAAAGATCCTCACGAAGGTTTCGTTTCGTTTGGAATCCGTTTGATATTCCTTTTCTGCGAAACACTGAAATAGGCAAAAAAACAAAAACTAGCATGGGCCTCCATTTAATAGGTTAGTCCCAAAAATAATATAAAAGAACATATTAAAGCCCATTAAACATCCAAAACAGATAACATAATAGCATGGAACAATAAAAAATTATAGATACGTTGGAGACGTATCAGCGACTGACTGGTGGATGGCCACCGTCGACGCCAGCTATGACTCTCAGTTGGACCAGATGATCGTTGCCACCACCAACAAGTTCACCGTCGTCAAAAAGCTCGCCGACGACATCGCCGTACTCCTCCAGCCCGCGCGTCCGGGCTCCTCATTGCCTTCCACCCTAATCGGCCTCCATGACTGGAACCTCTTTCAAGCATGGGTGGCCCTACGACTGCTCGTCGACGCCATGAAGAATGTCCACCTGGAGGTCGCGCTTGCCGCGAGGCACCTCGCCCTGCAATAATTCATCAACCTACACATCCACGTGTACGAGCAAATTGTGTACATAGGTATCTACGAGGCCAGTGAGGACGCTACGACATTGGCCTTCCTCAACCGGCTGGAAGCCTTGGATGCCTTTGCTAAGAAGCACCTTGACCTCGCCACAAAAGCCGCCGCTCCTTAGCCGCCGGTCGGTGGCCCGACGCACTGATTTGAGGAGGAGGAGGTCGTACGTTGATGGATGCATCTTTCTTCTTTCCTCCTGTAACCACCACTGCGATCGCATCATCATGGCCTTAATTCTTATTATGCTATTGCATTCTTGTTCCAGTCAATACAAACATGTGCGATCTCTTTGCTTAATTATATGCATCACTGTAACTAGTACTCCATCCGTCAATTTATAAGTTGTGCTTACCTTTTCCATCAACTTCGTGCAACGCACAGGCATCTTGCTAGAAACACTAGAACATGTCGAACCGCATGTGACCAAACCGATGATGCACCAACCTAGCTACTACCCTGCTTATCTGGCTGAAAAAGCCCCGCCCTAGCATTTCCAATCGTTATTTCTATCTATCGATTGTGCCAAGGAGCAGAACCAAATGTTACAATTTATACATGTTTCTCTACTCCTACTCTAAAAGACTCAGTTGGTGATGGTGGTGTGTCTGCCATCCGTCGTTTCTGACCATTAGATCTGCATCTAATGGCTCTGTGGTAAGTTGTGGCATTTTTGCAACAATAGCCCACTTCTCTACTCCAATTTGTAGAAAAACCCTTATTATCTTGAAAGCAACCACATCCCTCCCTCACCTCATCAAAACAACATGAGAAATATATTTTGAGTGAAAAGTAATATATTTTTAGTGGTATATATGTATATCAAAACAAGAGTGTTTTCTTTCAAGTTTGTGAATAAGTACTACTATTCTACTAGTACATTGGATCTGTTGCAACGCATGGGCACATTGCTAGTAAAAGGAAAAGGCCTGCCAAATTCGCGTCGCACCCCCACACGCCCGGGAATCGGGAGTACTCCACGGCCCGTCCGGCACGCCACATAGCTAGGGAAGGCGTGTTGCCTAGCATTTTCACTTTCATGTGGGACTGCAGTTGAGCAAACCGACTATTGGCAAGCTGCACCCCGCCCGCAACGTTTGAAAACAGAAACAAGGAGGGGAAGATCTAGATGTAGCATGGAAGCCAAGAAATTTGGTGTCAGATGGCGCTCGTTGATAGAGTAGGAGCACTCCGTACTACTCCTACTAGTACGAAGTTTGTACTACAACTAGTACTAGCACTATACAACTACTAGGTACGTGCACGGCACAGCATCGTAGGAACAGAAAATAGGAAGATCTTGTTTTGGGTGATTTATCTTTTTTCAGTCAATGTAGTATTCCAATAAATATGATGTGGGGGGCACCCATCAAGCTTATGTGGCTTGGTTGCATGGCTAGTGTCGGTGTCAAAACCGACGGATCTCAGGTAGGGGGTCCTGAACTGTGCGTCTAGGCGGATGGTAACAGGAGACAAGCGACACGATGTTTTTACCCAGGTTCGGGCCCTCTCGATGGAGGTAAAACCCTACTCCTGCTTGATTAATATTGATGATATGGGTAGTACAAGAGTGGATCTACCATGAGATCAAGGAGGCTAAACCCTAGAAGCTAGCCTATGGTATGATTGTTGTAATGGTTGTTCGTCCTACGGACTAAAACCCTCCGGTTTATATAGACACCGGAGAAAAGCTAGGGTTACACAGAGTCGGTTACAATGGTAGGAGATCTACATATCCGTATCGCCCAGCTTGCCTTCCACGCCAAGGAAAGTCCCATCCGGACACGGGACGAAGTCTTCAATCTTGTATCTTCATAGTCTTGGAGTCCGGCCGATGATGATAGTCCGGCTATCCGGACACCCCCTAGTCCAGGACTCCCTCAGTAGCCCCTGAACCAGGCTTCAATGACGATGAGTCCGGCGCGCATATTGTTCGGCATTGCAAGGCGGGTTCCTCCTCCGAATAATTCATAGAAGATTGTGAACACCAGGATAGTGTCCGACTCTGCAAAATAAATTCCACATACCACCATAGAGAGAATAATATGTACACAAGTTCAATCTACTGACGTATTTCGTGGCATGACATCACGCCACTACCAAGCCTTTACTTGAATTTTATTATACCACCTCAGCGCGTAAAGCGAAGCGGTTTCCTTGGCACGTCTTGTCGAAGCAGAGATCATGTTCCCCTTATTCCGGGATTCCCATCAATACGGACGTGGGTAACCCAACCGCGCCATTGATTGTGGCGCTTGGGAGATAGGCGAGTTTTACCAGGCCGGTGGGGATGCATAGTCTTTGTCCGCCCATATATAAGGGGATAAGGATCCACCCTTTTCACCTACGCCTTCTTCCTCCTTTGCCTATCCATCTCCGCGCACTCGAGCTCCAGCGCCCAAGTCCGCACATCTCGTCTCAACCTTCTCCAGCCATGTCCGGAGCGGGAGGCAAGTGGATGGCTTCCTCCGTTATGGAGGGGCACATCGAAAAACTGCGCGGCGCCGGATACCTGTCCAGCGACATCGCGCACCGGCTGCCCGACAAGGGGCAGCTCATCCCCACCCCCAGGCCCCATGAGAGGGTCGTATTCCTTCCCCACTTCCTCCGCGGACTGGGCTTCCCACTTCATCCCTTCGTCCGGGGGCTCATGTACTACTACGGCCTGGACTTCCACGATCTGGCGCCAAACTTCATCCTCAACATCTCAGCGTTTATCGTCGTGTGCGAGGCCTTCCTCTGCATCCAGCCCCACTTCGGCTTGTGGCTAAAAACCTTCAATGTCAAGCCGAAGGTAGTGAAGGGCGTCCAAGCGGAGTGCGGAGGCGCCATGGTGGGAAAAATGCCCAACGTCCTCTGGCTCAAGGGAGCCTTCGTGGAAACCATCAAAGGGTGGCAATCGGGGTGGTTCTATATCACCGAGCCACGTGACCCTAAATGGGCTGCGGCCCCCGAGTTCAGATCTGGTACCCCCATGCAGCTCACCTCCTGGAAAGAGAAGGGCTTGCTATGGGGAAGTGCGGAGGAGCTCACTGGACTCCAGTCCTGTCTCCAGACCCTGTGAACAAGAAGCTCAAGCTTGTCAACGTGATCCAGGTCATGCTCGTCCGCCGGATTCTCCCCTGCCAACAACGGGCCTTCAATCTGTGGGAGTTTGATCCGGCACAGTACCGGACCCTTAGCGGGCTCTTCGACAGGGTGCTCTTCAAGAATGGAGAAGCCCCCGCATCCGCAACTGAAGATCGCGCATTCAGCACGAAACGCCCGGCCGGTGTGGTAAGATATGTTATCCTCTGTGGGACATTTATTTCTTTCATAGTTTGACTCTATAGTGGAATCTAAAATTCCCAATGCCTTTAACAGGACTGGCAGAGGACGTCCGGACAGGTTAACTGTCCGGCTCCCCTCCCCGAAGACCCAGTGGATACCCGTTTAACGGGGCTGCTAGTCCCGGCACTTTATGTGGTGCTGGAGAAGAAGGCCACGGGAACCCGAAGGAGTTCCCGACGCCAGGTGGTATCGGACTCGTCGTCCGATGGCTCCGAGGCGGACTCCTCCCCCGAAGACGAGGAGGAGAAAGAGGACTCTCCCCAGGAGGGGGGAGAGAGGAAGAGGAAGGCTTCCCCAACGGGGGAGGCCGAAGGGTCCAAGAGGGGAAGGACCCTTCCTCCGGACAGCTCCGCCAACGCCAACGACGGTGACGAAGGGTGGCCCTCAAAGGCCAAGCCCCCGGCAAGATCGTAAGTATCCGGATTCCTGAATGATTTATAATTTCTCTTTTGTGCCACATAGTGTCCTTCTAATGCCGCACACTTCCAATAGTCCGGCCGAGGATGATCTTCCCGCTTCATCGAGCGGGTCCTTGGCTCTGTCGGATGTGGATTCCCTTCCGACCGCCTCAACTCCCTGTGGCGCTAACGACACCGAGGTGGGATCCCAGGAGGGGACCCATCAGGAGGAGGCTCCGGAGGTGCCGCAAGGCAGCCTCCCGAACTTTGCGCCGGACTCCGTGCCGGAACCCGCAGTGGTTCCGGAGTCCGGCAGGCGGCCCCTTCGTAAGAAGGGCAAGACTGTGACACCGGCAGCCTCCGTCCAACCGGAGGCGCCGGACAACTTGTTGGAGGCTCTCAACGGCGCTTCCATCGAGGAAGAACACCGCACTATCATGAGTGCGGTGATTCAGAAGGTTCAGCTCGCCAAGAGCGGGCTGACCGAAGCCTGCAGCAGCCTTCTAACAGGCTTTGAGGTAAGAAGTTTTAAAATATGCAATGTAATACCGCATAGACAGTAGCCCCTGATGCTCAGTTCAGTATTCGGAAAGAAAAGCCGGACTGAGGATCTAAAAAGATATACGCAGGAGTTCTAAAAATTATGTCAATATGGGGTTGCAGGCTGCGTTGCTGACCTCTGCCGCATTGACTGCGGAGGTCGGTGCTTTGAAGCAGGACCTCGAGTGGACTGAGAACGAGCTCGGCCTTGCCAAGAAGCAGCTCGAGGACAAAGAAGGTGAGTAACACCGTATTAAATTTTTACCTTACAGAAAAGGATTTTGGTTGCAATAGAAATAACAAGGATAACGTGGGCACTGCAAGGGCCACGAGCGAGGTGGCGACCCTGAAGGAGGCCGTGTCCGCGGCCGAACGTAATGCGGCCGCGGAACGAGCGGAGCAAGAGAAGTAGGAGGCGCGGGTGGCGGAGGTGCGGCAAGAGCTACAGGCTCTCATGGAAAAGCATGAGAGTTTGGAGCGCGACTCGAAGACTCGAGAGTCCGAGCTTGCCTCGGCTCTTGAGAGTGCCAAAGCCGCTAAGGCCGAGGCCCATAAGGCCCTCCAGGAGATTGAGGTGGTGAAGAAAATAGCAGCGGGTAAGGCATTTTTCATGCAAAGCAAGCATGTGAATGTGAATTACCTGTTACTTACCCGAATTCGGAGCTCTCCAGGAGCGTTTGCAGATCTGCCTCGCAGCATGTCCGATGCTGTCGCATTCTACCGGGCCAAGGAGGGGAGCTCAATGGAGAAGGTCTTCTGGTCTCAGTATGCTAAGGCCGGACATCCGGTGCCCCTTAGCGATCAGCTGAAGCAGCTGGTCGAGCTCCACAAGGTAGCCGAGCAGGCCATGAAGGGCCTCATAGTCCGGGTGTGGCTTGAAGAGGCCATGCCTGGGAGCTACTTCGGCATGGTGCGGTGGCTGGTGGATGCGTGTCCCTGGGTGGAAGTCATCAAGAGCTCCGCCTGCATTGAAGGTGCCCGTCGGGCCCTTGCCCGCGCAAAGGTGCACTGGGGCAGGCTGGATGCTGAGAAGCTTCTGACGGACGCGCCGCCGGCGGGCAAGGAGTATCGCACGCCCGAAATGTATTATAAGAGTGTCCTAAAGGGTGCCCGCAAGATTGTGGATGAGTGTCCCAAAGATGTAATATTTGAGTAGACTCGCAATGTGTTATCCTGTGCACTGAAAACTTTGTTCATATGCGCTAAGCAACGCTTATTAATTTAAAATATTACCTTCTGTACGGCCGTTTATCAAATCTGAGAGATGGCAAGTCGTCGGCTTCAGCCCCCATGCCACGAGTGCTGGGGTGTTCGGGATAAACTTGAGCGCTCTTGTTCCCATTTTTGGGTCCATCTAGGGAGGCGCTCAACACAACGAACAAGGCAACCAGACTTATAATGCTTGAACACTCTCACTTAGCCATAGAATTCTATAATTTTAAATTTCGGCGAAGCCCCTAGTGTTTGGAAGACCGAGTTCGGGGCGCTATCCACGCCTGGGCCGGACGAAGCCGGTTCCTCGCTCTAAGCGGCATAAGTCTTTAGGGACTCGAAAAGACCTCTCGAACAGCGACCAGCTCTCGCCTTGTCATGACGGTCCGTTTTAGCTTTCTCCACTGAGGTGCTCGCCCAGCTCAACCGGGGCGCAATCGCAGTGGTTCTCCCAGTGCTACCTTAGCCGACGGAACGGAACGTAACGTACCAAAACATGGGAGCCGGGCAAACCCAACTATTGACCCAAGACATGATTCGGAGCCGATGCATATAATGCTATAAGTTCGCAGTGCCACACTTGTGAAAGTGTTCGGACTTATCACACCATAATGCGGGGAACATAAGCCCCTGGTGTATTCGGCCGTACCAAAGTGTACGGATGCAAAACGTCATAAATGAACATATATGTAAGAAAGGAATGCAATTACAAGCGAAAAGTGATGCATTGTTTATTCAAGGAATTCTGCCATGAGTGCAGGACGATACAAATAGTGCGGTAAGCAAGGGATTGGACTACTAGACATGTCCCCCTCCAGGGGTAGGCTGCAGAATGGTGTATTTAACAAATTTAATGCTCATAATGGAGACCACCTGAGTGTTCGTCGTAGCCTTTGTCCTTCCCTGGCTGTTGCATCGTGAGTTCGGTAGATTCACCGCCGGACAGGGTCTCTGGCGAACGGAGTCCTGTGGAAAAATAAATAATAATAAAAAAAAAAAGCGACACACTTGGGAGCCCCTGGTGTGGTTGAGCCGCACTCTGGGCCTGTCGTGGTCGTGCCCCTCCCCCTATGCCCATGGTATCTCCAGAGCGTAATGATGTACGTGAAGAGCTGGTCTTGCAGTCATGCAAGGGCTGGGGTTGGGGCCGCATTGCTATGCGTTCTCGGAACGTGCCAGGTGGTCTTGATTTATGTTACTCCGGGCGTGTTTGGCCATGTCCGGTCGTTTAACGGCCGGACTCAAAAATTTCTTTAAGAGGCTGCTCTGTACTTCTGCCGCGAGAGCCGCTGTGTGTTCCTCCGTTCGGAGGGAGCGTTCAGTGTTTCTGTTGACCGTGATGACTCCACGAGGGCCTGGAATCTTGAGCTTAAGGTATGCATAATGCGGCACCGCGTTGAACATTGCAAACGCGGTTCGTCCGAGCAGAGCGTGATAGCCACTGCGGAACGGGACTATGTCAAAGATTAACTCCTCGCTTCGGAAATTATCCGGGGATCCGAAGACCACTTCCAGTGTGACTGAGCCTGTACAATTGGCCTCAACACCTGGTATGACGCCTTTGAAGGTCGTCTTTGTAGGTCTAATCCTTGAGGAGTCTATGCCCATCTTGCACACTGTATCCTGATAAAGCAGGTTCAGGCTGCTGCCGCTGTCCATCAGGACTCTAGTGAGGTGAAATCCATCGACGATTGGGTCTAAAACCAATGCGGCGAATCCGCCATGGCGGATACTGGTGGGGTGGTCCCTTCGATCAAAAGTGGTCGAGCAAGAGGACCATGGATTGAACTTCGGGGCGACTGGCTCCATCGCATATACGTCCCTAAGTGCATGCTTCCGCTCCCTCTTGGGTACGTGGGTTGCGTATATCATGTTTACCGTCCGCACTTGTGGGGGAAAACCCATCTGTCCCCTACTGTTCGGTGGCCGGGTCTCTTCCTCGTCATCGCTATGCAGCCCCTTGTCATTGTTTTCGGCAATTAACTTGCCTGCCTGCTTGAACACCCAACAATCCCTGTTGGTGTGATTAGCTGGCTTTTCGGGGGTGCCATGTATCTGGCAAGAGCGGTCGAGTATTCGGTCCAAATTGGACGGACCCGGACTAGTTTGTTTAAATGGCTTCTTCCGCTGACCGGGTTTAGAGCCTCTGAATCCGGCGTTGACTGTCGTATCCTCAGTGTTATCGCTGTTAACGCGGCGTTTGTTTTTGTTTCGACACGACCTGCCATTGCGGTCCTTACTATCCAAACTGCCAGCATTTTTGCTGAGGTTGTTACTGCGGGCTAGCCAGTTGTCCTCCCCCGCACAGAAGCGGGTCATGAGTGATGTGAGGGCTGCCATGGATTTTGGCTTTTCCTGTCCTAGGTGCCGGGCCAGCCACTCGTCGCGGATGTTGTGTTTGAAGGCTGCGAGGGCCTCTGCATCCGGACAGTCGATGATTTGATTTTTCTTTGTTAAGAACCGTGTCCAAAACTGTCTGGCCGATTCGTCTGGCTGCTGAATTATGTGGCTTAGGTCATCGGCGTCTGGTGGTCGCACGTATGTGCCCTGGAAGTTGTCGAGAAATGCGGCTTCCAGGTCCTCCCAACACCCAATTGACTCTGCTGGCAAGCTGTTAAGCCAATGCCGAGCTGGTCCTTTAAGCTTGAGCGGGAGATACTTGATGGCGTGTAGATCGTCGCCGCAGGCCATATGGATATGAAGCAGATAATCTTCGATCCAAACCGCGGGGTCTGTTGTGCCATCGTAGGATTCAATGTTCACGGGTTTAAACCCTTCAGGGATTTGATGATCCATTACTTCATCTGTGAAGCATAGTGGGTGTGCGCGCCTCTATATTGGGCAATATCACGACGTAGCTCAAGAGAGCTTTGTCTGCTGTGTTCGGCCCGGCCGGAGTTGCTGTATCCGGCGCGACGGTAGTCGTCGTGGATCGTGGGGCGCCCACGTGATCCGTAGATAGATCTTGATTGTCTTGCCTTGTCCTCCAATATGTCTCGCAAGTCCGGCGCATTCCCCCGTGGCTTCGTACTTTTCGAGCGATGCCGGGGTACGGTCCTGATGGAGGGCCTAGATGCCTCTCTGTCGTGGCCACGAGGTGGTCGGTCTGCCGTATTGTGTGCTGGTGATGAAGGTTTATATGTTTCCTCCTCTAATCGGGGGAGCAACTTGCATTTTGGGTAGCTTTTGGAGGGGCGTTCGAGTTCATGCTCTTCGGCCGCCAGAACCTCGGTCCATCTGTCGGCCAGCAGGTCTTGATCAGCTCGAAGTTGTTGCTGCTTTTTCTTTAGGCTGTTTGCCGTGGCCATTAGCCTGCGTTTAAAACGCTCTTGCTTGACGGGATCCTCAGGCACGACGAATTCGTCATCGTTGAGGCTTGCCTCGTCTCCGGAGGGAGGCATGTAATTATCATTCTCGACCTTCTCGTCTGCTGCTCTCTCGTGAGGGCTGGCTTCTGCGTCCTCCTGCGTTGAATCTTGCTGGAGGGGGTTGTCTTCGGCACTTTCTGGGGTGTTATTATCTCCGGTGCTGGAATCTCCATTCTTGTTGTGGCGGGATTTAGAGCGGCGCCACTGACGTTGGCGCTTGGGCTGTTTCTTAGGGGAATCTGCCTCCGCTGCTTCTTTGTTGTTCCCGTCCTTTGGGATGTCCACCATGTATATGTCGTATGACGAGGTGGTCTTCCAGTGCCCCGTAGGCGCTGGTTCTTGGTCGTCTCCGGCATCATCGTCCATACCGTCAATGTCTTCGGAGTCGTAGTCTAGCATGTCGGTTAGATCGTCGACAGTGGCTACAAAGTGGGTGGTGGGTGGGTTTTGAATTTCTTCGTCATCCGCATCCCAACCGTCCTGACCGCAGTCCGACCAGGGCTCTCCTAATAACGAGAGATGCTTTAGCAAATTCAAGATGTCGCCAAAGGGTGAGTGCTGAAAGATGTCCGCAGCGGTGAACTCCATGATCGACGCCCAATCGGATTCGGTTGGCAGGGGCGCAGGAGGTTCGGAGTCCGGCAAGGAGTCCGGCACCTCAGAGTCACGAGCTTTGCAAGGGACAGGGTCAGTGTTCGGCTCCATCACCGTAGAGATTGCAGCCCCCAAGGCGGTGTCCAGCCACCTATCCGCAATCTGCGCGGTCGGCTCCGAACTAGGGGTCGGAGCGGACTCATGTGTGGCTTCCAAGGCACTGTCCGGCGGCAGAGCTAAATCATGCCCATCGTGACAGTGCGGCGCGCTCGGCTGTGGCTCGAATCCATCAAAGATCATGTCTCCGCGGATGTCGTCCGTGAAGTTTAGGCTTCCAAATCTGACCTGACGGCCAGGGGCATAGCTTTCGATCTGCTCTAGATGGCCAAGCGAATTAGCCCGCAGTGCGAAGCCGCCGAACACGAAGATCTGTCCAGGGAGAAAAGTCTCATCCTGGACTGCGTTGTTGTTGATTGAAGAAGCCATCAAGCCTATCGATGACGACACAGAGGAACTCTCAATGAAAGCAACAATGTCGGTGTCAAAACCGGCGGATCTCGGGTAGGGGGTCCCGAACTGTGTGTCTAGGCGGATGGTAACAGGAGACAAGGGACACGATGTTTTTACCCAGGTTCGGGCCCTCTCGATGGAGGTAAAACCCTACTCCTGCTTGATTAATATTGATGATATGGGTAGTACAAGAGTGGATCTACCACGAGATCAAGGAGGCTAAACCCTAGAAGCTAGCCTATGGTATGATTGTTGTAATGGTTGTTCGTCCTACGGACTAAAACCCTCCGGTTTATATAGACACCGGAGAGGGCTAGGGTTACACAGAGTCGGTTACAATGGTAGGAGATCTACATATCCGTATCGCCTAGCTTGCCTTCCACGCCAAGGAAAGTCCCATCCGGACACGGGACGAAGTCTTCAATCTTGTATCTTCATAGTCTTGGAGTTCGGCCGATGATGATAGTCCGACTATCCGGACACCCCCTAGTCCAGGACTCCCTCGGCTAGGAAAGGCTAGAGAAAAATAAATAGATAATGTGTTTAGAGTGCACTCCAGTAAATAGATATACTTTGGATCCATTGCAGTGCACGGGTCGGCACATTGGTACTAGTAAAGAAACAAATTCCGGGTTTGGAACGAGTTCGTACTGCGGGAGCACCACAAGGCCTGCCGCAGGAGTTACATTTCCCTCTCGGGGCCCACGGGACCAAGCTCTAGTGGCTTAGTGCACCGGCCTATGAGTCAATGACATGTGGACCTTAAATGCGCCTGGCCCATATGTCATTCTCATTGTGGTGGTGTGGTACGCGACTCACTCGTTCGAGATGAACTGGCCGGTGGTGGCGTGGCCATGGCTAGGGTTCCATAGCTGGGCGTTGGGGCGTTGCGAGGCGTAATTGGCCACACCGGCGGGTACTACCTGTATAGAAGTACTCCAGCTGAGGAGTGATGCCTGGGACGAAATGTGTCACAACCGCTGGATGAAAATTCGATGGTGCGGGAGTATGGATCTAAGCACAGGAGCGGAGCAGGCAAACCGCATCCAATCAGGTGTGGCTGTGGTAGAAACTTGATGGTCGCTGCAGTTCAGCTGGCCCGCTTGTCATGCACACAAAGGCAGAGGAGCGGTGGGGCCGAGAGGGATGAGGCTCACATCAGGGGACGTCGTGCCGTGGGTTGGAGCGGCGTCGTGGGAATCGTGTGTGGCAGTGGTAGAAACGTGATAGTCGCCATGGTTCAAATTCCATTGACAAGCTATCATGTCTGCTGACACATGTATTGCATACCTCTCACTGCAAGGAACAGTAGTAGAGAAAACTTGTTCCAAAGAAACCATTTTTCGGATAAAATTCTAGAGATATCATTAGTTTTTACACATGGGATTACTCCTGCAAGGGTCAATCACAACAGGTGTTTTGTAAAAAAAATGCATCTTGATGTTCCCTGCAATGCACGGGCATCTTGCTAGTTATAGAAGAAGCCCACACGGGCATCTTGCCGCAGGGTGTGCCACCGACCCAAATTCATTTTTTTCCAGACGCTTAGGTGCACTGGATGCCGTGCCATGCTACAAAATGTAAAAAAACGGCTCCATTTTTTTAAAACCTGTTATCTTCAAACCAGACGCACCCGTCCCTCACCTCATCAAAACAGCCCGAGGAATATATTTTGAGTGAAGCATGATTTATTTTTACTGATATATGTATATCAAAACTAGAGTGTTTATATTTCAAGCCCGTGAACAAGTATTATTCTACTACTTTGGATCCATTGCAATGCACGGGCCAGCACATTGGTAGTAGTAGTCTCTATCTCTACTCTTATAAGACTACCCACAGTGGGAGTAACATAGGTGGTAACATCAAACATATCCAGGTGAAATAGATGATGTGGCAAGTAATTAATGAAGAAAGAGAGTATGTGGTAACATAGCTAGTTACTAGTAGTATGAGTAACATCACACATATCAAGGCAAGATGAGTCTACAACCTAATAAATGAAGTGTTGCATGACACCACATATATGTTACTCTCCACTATGGAGGTAGTAATATAGACTAGTAACATACGCATGTTACTAGTCCAAGTTACTCCCCATTGTGATGGTGTGCCTGCCATCCTGCAATATAGGTCGTCCAATTTATATTTGACGGATAGGAAGGAAACTGTGGCAATTTTGCAAAAAGATACCCATACCCCTCTCCACATTTACAAATCAGGCCTTCCCTCATTCATCCTTTTCTCCCACAAGATAAACTACTCATACAAATGCATCTTGATGTTCCGTGCAACGCACGGGCATCTTGCTAGTCTACTACTCTTATAAAACACAGAGTTGGTGATGATGGTGTGCCTGCCATCCTGCAATATAGGCCGTCTGATTTATATCTGACGGATAGGAAGAAAAGTATGGTAATTTTGCAAGAAGATACCCACACCCCTCTCCACATTTTCAAAAAAGGCCTTCCCTCGTTCATCCTTTTCTCTCACAAGATAAACTACTCATACAAATGCATCTTGATGTTACGTGCATCGCACGAGGATGTTTCCTTGGGGGTCTCTCTAGCGTGGCGTGGCCGTAGTTGCAAGTTGACGCCCCTTGAGATGCCGATGTTGAGGGGCACTCAGATTTTGTCCGATGAGCAGGTAGGTGATGAGTTTGATCACGTAGTAAATGCATTCTAAAGACTACTTCCGTGTCCATTTCCTAATTCTCCCGCTGCTCACTGTTTCATAGGTTAGGCTCGGTGCCAGTGGAGATTGACTTTCATATGTACGGGAGGGTACCAACATCAATTTGCACAACATTTACAACGGTGACACCATTCCCGTAGAACCTTTGTACAACATTGGGATCAGCCATGCAACGGGCCACCGCCTGAATTGGTATGATGGAACCACGGTGAGATTGAAGAAGATAGCTGAGGGAGTCCTGGACTAGGGGGTGTCCGGATAGCCGGACTATCATCATCGGCCGGACTCCAAGACTATGAAGATACAAGATTGATGACTCCGTCCCGTGTCCGGATGGGACTTTCCTTGGCGTGGAAGGCAAGCTTGGCGATACGGATATGTAGATCTCCTACCATTGTAACCGACTCTGTGTAACCCTAGCCCTCTTCGGTGTCTATATAAACCGGAGGGTTTTAGTCCGTAAGATGAACAACCATTACAACAATCATACCATAGGCTAGCTTCTAGGGTTTAGCCTCCTTGATCTCGTGGTAGATCCACTCTTGTACTACCCATATCATCAATATCAATCAAGCAGGAGTAGGGTTTTACCTCCATCGAGAGGGCCCGAACCTGGGTAAAAACATCGTGTCCCCTGTCTCCTGTTACCATCCGCCTAGACGCACAGTTCGGGACCCCCTACCCGAGATCCGCTGGTTTTGACACCGACATTGGTGCTTTCATTGAGAGTTCCTCTGTGCCGTCACCGATAGGAAGGATGCCTCTTCCCGTCTTTAAAGACGGTATCTTCGCCAATGGAGCCTTGGCCGCCGGCCAAACTATCCGGCTGGGTGGTTTTCTCATGACCGCCTGTTCGGCCACCGCTTCGACGATGACATCTCGGGTCATCAAAAGCAATCTTCACGTCAACTCGGAATTCGCCGAGCAGCTGGATCCAATAGAGCTATCGTTCGTAAACGAGCTCTTGGATCGCATCGCCGCCCTGGGAATCGCTACAGACAACAATCAGATTGGGCTTAAAACCGATCTGAGAGAGATTAACTCTCCCCAGGTTACCCACCACGTTGCGGTGGTAGAGGAACAATGCGGTGACTCTTCTTCGGTACTGAAAACTAGTCATGTCTGGACTCCTGAACCCTCCATGCCGGATTCCCGCAGAGGGACGGACGTCGATCAAGCACTGAACCTAAAGTCAGGCATCGGACCAGACTCGTTGGACAACGTCCAGCAATCCAAGCTTCCAAATTCGGAAACTTTTCGGCCCTTGAGCCTCGAGATGGGTAGGGTTCCGGACTCAATTCCACCCACCCACCCAGACATATGCGATCTATCTCAAATCCGGCAAGAGCCCACTGAAACAGTACATCATTACTGGGCCAGATTCCTCCTGGTTATGGACAGGATAAAGGACTGCCGAGAGGAAAACGCAATTTCAATTTTCTACAATAATTGCACGGACGAGGGAATCTTGAACGCCGTCAGTCGTCGTGAAATTACACGTTTCGCCGATCTGGCGTCCATAGTACAAAAGTACTGTGCGATGGAGAGTTTCCGGAAAACCGAAACTAAGTTTTGGGACAATCCGGCCCCGAATACAACCCTAGTCCGAAACAAAAGGGTGCGTTACACTCAGACACCAGGTACAAAACCAAAAAGCAAAAACCCCATAAAGGGCAAGGAACCGTACTAGAGGGATGGCTCAGCGGACCCTATAAAATTCACAATACAGAAGGCGCCACTCCAACACATAGCCTTCGAGCATGTTGGATACTGCGGCAGGTGGCCAAAAGTGGCGAAGAGCTTCTAGCCCCGGAGAACCACTCCAACAGTACCAGTACGGTGTCAACAGTCTTCGAGACTTTCGTATCCAATAATATGCAGAAACGAACAATCCGCAGCCTCGCCGAAGTCTACCAAGTAGCAACAACAAATCCATGGAGCGACACGGCCATCACCTTCAACGCTAGCGACGAACCTAAATTCCGAACAGCCCGAGCACCAGCCGCATTGGTCCTCAGTCCAATAGTGGACGGCTTTCGTCTTACCAAGGTACTCATGGATGGCGGCAGCGGATTAAACCTCATCTACGAGGAAACTCTTCAAAAAATAGAAATAGACTGGAGCTGCATTGAGCGAAGCAGCACAACCTTTAGAGGAATAATCCCTAGCCGGGAAGCACGCTGCACAGGAAAAATCACAGTTGATGTGGTGTTCGGCTCGCCGGACAATTACAGGTCCGAGGAAGTCACGTTCCAAGTGGCCCCGTTCAGCAGCGGATATCACGCTATATTAGGACGAGAGGCATTCACAATTTTCCAAGCCATCCCTCTCGTTACTGATCCGGACACAGCACTCCGCGCCGAAAACAAGACAGCCGCATTAGCCCTGGAGGCACTATCCGAAGCCCTAGCGGCGGAGGAACTCACGGCGCTGCGCTCTACGATGAATAGGGATGATGTGATACTCGATAAGAGATCCAAGTCCACCTCCTTTAAACCAGCGGATGAAACAGTTAAATTCCAGGTCCATCCAACGGACCCAACAAAGACGGCCTCCATCGGGGCACAGTTGAACCCTGATGTAGACGCCGCACTACGAGAATTCCTTCGGGAAAATTGGGACATCTTTGCCTGGCACCCTTCAGATATGCCAGGAATCCCACGCAGATTGGCAGAACATAGCCTAAACGTCCTAAAAGGATTCAAGCCAGTCAAACAGGCTCTTCGGCGATTTTCCGAACCCAAAAGACAAGCAATGGGAGAAGAGCTAGCCAAACTACTGGAAGCCGGATTCATGAGAGACATGAAACATCCGGACTGGCTAGCAAACCTGGTAATGGTACCAAAGAAGGACAAATCCTGGCGCCTATGCGTCGATTTTAAAGACCTCAACAAGGCCTGCCCAAAGGATCCCTTCCCCCTTCCCCGCATCGACCAAATAATCGATGCCACTGCAGGGCACGATTCATTGTGCTTCCTTGACGCATACTCCAGCTACCATCAAATCAAGATGGCGGAGGCGGACCAAGCCGCAACGGCATTCATTACTCCATATGGACCATTCTGCTTCAACACGATGCCCTTCGGACACAAAAACGCCGGCGCAACATATCAGCGCATGATTCAGACATGTCTGGCTACCCAGATCGGCAAAACAGTAGAGGCATACGTAGACGACATAGTCGTCAAAACCAAACACGTCGAAACTCTAGTAGACGATTTGAGGCAATCCAGATGGCAATCTCCATGGGCATTCAACGCCTAGAGGTGCGCAGGGATTCAAACCTTGCAATATCCCAAGTAAATGGAGACTTTGACGCCAAGGATCCGAAAATGGCAGCCTATCATAATGTTGTCCTAAAAATGCCAGCTCGGTTCGAAGGACTCGAATTCCACCATGTAGCCCGGGATAATAACCAAGCAGCCGACGTGTTGGCACACATCGGCGCGAAACGCGACGCTGTCCCTCCAAACATCTTCCTGGAACGGCTCTTCAAGCCATCCGTACTATGGGAAGAGGAGTCCGGAAATAACAACCCGGAAACAACTGCGCCACCCAACACAGAACAATCTGACATAACCGGCGGTTTCCGATGAAATAACACCTTCGGCCCACGAAATAATGGCGGTAATTGCCCCGTGGACAGAACCATTTCTAGCCTACTTAACTAGGCAGGAACTTCCCGAAGACCAAAATGAGGCCCGCTGCATAGTTCGACGATCTAAAGCCTACAACGTCCATGAGGGAGAACTTTATAAGAAAAGCACAACCGGAGTCCTTCAAAGGTGCATCTCCGAAGAGGAAGGGCGAAATCTTCTGGCTGAAATTCACGCCGGACTAGGCGGACACCACGCTGCAGCCCGGGCCCTTGTAGGTAAGGCCTTCCGCACAGGATTTTATTGGCCGACGGCCCGGGCAAATTCTCAGGACTTAGTCCAAAGATGCGTCGGTTGTCAGCTCTTTGCTAATCAGAGCCACATGCCACCCACCGCCCTCAAAACCATACCCATTACCTGGCCGTTTGCGGTCTGGGGGCTTGACATGGTTGGACCCCTTAAAGGGGGAACCCACAAGCAACAGTACCTATTGGTCATGGTGGATAAATTCACCAGATGGATAGAAGCCAAGCCAGTTAAAACGGTCGAATCCGGACCAGTGATAGACTTCATATCCGAGGTAGTACACCGTTATGGCGTCCCCCACAGCATCATCACCGATAACGGCACAAACTTCACGGCCGATGAGGTTAAGCTCTGGTGCAAAAATATGGGCATTAAGCTCGATTACGCTTCAGTCTATCACCCTCAAACCAACGGACAAGTTGAGCGAGCAAATGGTCTAATAATGAGCGGCATCAAGCCCAGACTAGTGCGGTCCCTCACGGAATCTAACACGCACTGGGTAGAGGAGCTCGACTCCGTACTCTAGGGGCTGCGGACCATGCCAAACCGTACTACCGGATTCACACCATTCTTTATGGTATACGGCGCAGAGGCAGTTTTGCCCTGCGATATAATTCATGACTCACCTCGAGTGCGCATGTAGGAAGAAAGAGAAGCCGAGCTGGATCGGCAGGACAGCTTGGACGCATTAGAGGAGGAGCGCGACATGGCAAAGGCTCGTTCCGCATTCTATCAGCAGCAGGCTCGAAGATATCAAAGCAGAGAAGTACGGGCTAAAACATACAATGTTGGTGAACTAGTTCTACGCCTGCCGGACAAGAAAAAGGACAAACTCAAGCCCAAATGGGAAGGTCCCTTCATCATCGACCAAGTCCTGACTGGCGGAGCGTACCGTCTGCGGAACGCATCGGACAACCGACTCGAGCCAAACCCATGGAACGCAGCCCGCCTCCGAAGATTCTACGCCTAGCGCCGGACTCAGAGTTCGTCTCCTTCCCCCGTCCACATTTTATACTTCAGTTGCCTTTTATCTATCTTTTTCTTCTTTTTCACTTTTCTCATAAAGCCCTTGAGGGCCTATTTGCGCATTGTTCGCGGACACTTGATGTGCTACCCGTACTCATTATACCTGGGGGCTTCTTTAACAAAAGCTTACTTATACGGGCTTCATGCCCAGCACATGTGTCAAACTTCCACATGTACCTTTTTATTCACCATTATATGCATCGATATGACTTAAGTTTTGGCCAAGCTGGGTTGCCTGGCTCCTGTGCTTACCCCTACGTTCCCGATTGTTCGGCTAGGAGGTAAAGGGAGCACCTCTGCGATTGTTACTGCCGGGTCAGCCGGATGTGTACCTCAGACTGGGTGAAGCCAAAAGCTAGCGTTCTTAAGGGAATATTCGGTCGGTGACTTGAAAGATGATCTTTTACACATTTATCTATCTGCCCCCAGATGTTCTCCTGCTTTTTCCGCAGTTCGGACATGCACTTTTGGGCATGCCTCCCAGGGAAAGGAACCCTTAACGGAACTATTCTCCCTGGAAGATGTTTCTTACTAACAATGTAATATAACATAACTAGTTGGGCACTTGTCTGATAAAGCACTAATGACCCCTACGCCTGGTCTCCATGCATGCCCCGGTTTTGTCATAACCGAGAAGGTATTCGGACACACTCCGGACTCTAGGGTCCCGAGGTCGAAGCGAAAAGGTCGGCAAAGACAAACGATCTACAATCCGGCTAGAAGGCATTTTACATGTCAGTTTAAATACATCGTCAAATTGACTGACTGTACTCCTCCTCAATCCCGTCTAATAGGCTGTCTAATTTACAGTCCCGTTGGGAATACTTAGCGGCCAACTCTACTTGGCCGTACACTAAGCTCACAGGGATCTCCTTCCCATCGGGCCCCACAGGTCCGACCTCGGCCATGTGGTTTGGATCCGCCTTCCTGTACCGCGTCTTCACCATGGCCCAGGCCTCCCTGGCACCTTGACGGCAGGCCGATATCTTCCATAAATGGAAGCGCTGCCGCGCTCCCTAAAGCTTCTCTGCAAGCTCTCCAAGGTCCTCGGGTAGGGAGACGGATGGCCATAGGGCCTAGACGACGCCACTCATCGCCTGCCGAACACGTTCGAGCAGTTGCACCAGCTCGGGAAGTTGGTCACCCGTCGAACCGGGCATTTCCTCCGCAGGGCGACCTGTGAGCGCACCTATTTTTGTCAATAGGCTTCCTCGTCGAACTCTTGTTTTCAAAAGAATTCTCTCAAGCACTTACTATAGATGCCGCGACGAAGCCGTTGATTCTCCTTCACGGAGCCAGACAGCTCGGCCCGAACACCTTTCAGCTCTTCCCCAAGCTGGGTATGGGCATCTTGGAGTTTGTTCCTCTCCTGCTGCACCTTCATAAGCACCCTCGCGCCGGCCTTCAGCTGGCGCAGTAGGTGTTGCTCGTCCGGATCCAGTCCGGCAACGTCTGCAATATCATTGTTAGACTTATACACACGCCGCACACCTCTTATCTTTTTGAAATAATGTGTTGCCAGGGGGGGTCTCTGTGTCTCCTCCTGCAGCTGCGAGTGCGGCCTCAAGTTGGGCCTTGCACTCTTGAAGCTCCTGGGACAATTGGATATTTTTCTCTGTAAGATCCTGCACATTAAATGATCCTTAAATCAGTTATTTTAACTACTTTAAGTCTCGGGGGCTACTAGCATATACCACTATTATAATCCCTTACCCGTAACATACTGCTCCGTGGCTCTGGTCAAACCATCTTGAGCAGCATGGAGGTGCGCGTCTCCCGCGTTAAAGGCATTCAACGCCTCAGGGGAGAAACACGCGTCACGAAAAACTGTCCGGCGGCGCCTATTGTTCATGGCGCTCTCCACCTCAGACCTGGTGGCGGACAGCACGTCGGCATCCTCCGTTGGAGGAGTATCCGGCTCGCGCCTTGCGCTCGCCTCCCCCTCCGGACCAGGTGTTGGAGCCTGGCTGGCGGAGGCTTGGTTGGCAACCTCTCCGGGCACAGTCCGGCGAGCGCTCTTTCTCCTAAAAAAGTCATGAGCATTAATACACCTCCTAGGAATCTTTTCCTAAATGGCGGTCGCAAGCTATACCGTTGCGGTGGCGTTTCAATTCGCACCGCACCCCTCTTCCGCCTGCGGGGCGGGACTGACCCTTGTTGGTCAGCCGCCGTGGGTTCGGCTTCCCGCCTTGAAGGCACCTCCTGCAAGACACCGTTGCATACAGTGGTCAGGAATGCGCAAGGATGAAATAATGGTGTCAGGACTTCGGTCATAAGTACCTGGGAAGCCGGTAACAAGCCGGGGTAGTCAGCCGTAATGGCGACTAGAGCGTTGTCCATGCTGAGTTGGTGGAACACCCCGTCGATTAACTCCACCTTTATGTCCGGATCCTCTTCGGAGGCCGGATCAAGGGATCTTCCTGGATCCTCGGGTTGTGGAGCTGGACTATGTATGCCCTCCACATCCCGACGCAGCTCCTGCGTCGAAATCGTAAAGTAAGGTACTTAACTTTGAAAGCATGGGTCGGATAAATAAAATGTCCGCTTACCCAGCGCCGAGGTTTATTCATGGAGAACCCATTCAACGGGCTCGTCTGGAGGAAGTCCTCCTTCTCCCCCTTGTACAGGCTGGACAGAATCTTCACCAGATCTTCGGCCGATTCCGGCCCTTTGCGGCCATGACGGGTGGCATCATTTTCCCTGTTGAAATCCCACATGGGGTGGCCCCTGTATTGCAGCGGCTGCACCCCCCGCATTATGCACGTGGCCATGACTCCAATCATGGTCAATCTGGAATGGGCCAGTAACCTTATCCAGCCCATCAAATAATGGACGCTCTTGTCTTCCTCCAGTTGAGGGCTCCGCGGGCGCCAACTTAGGCGTTTCTTCAGAGGAGCCTTGCTGAACTCCGGGAGGCCGATCCGAACTGGGTCCGGCAGCGGAGCGTCTTCTACATAAAACCATTCTGAAGGCCAGTCTTCGGACGCCTTCTTTGGGGTTCCGGATGGATATCCGGTCTCGGCGATGCGCCATATTTCGGCACCGCCCACTTGATATATTGACCCCTCGTGAGAACGGGGTACGAGGCAGAATAGCCTCTTCCACAGCGCAAAATGGGGCTCGATGCCCAGGAATAGCTCACAAAGAGCTACAAAACCCGCGATATGCAGAATAGAGGCGGGCGTGAGGTGATGGAGCTAGAGTCCGTAGAACTCCAGAAGCCCGCGGAGGAACGGATGTACGGGAAATCCAAGCCCCCTTATTAGATAGGGGACGAAGCACACCCTCTCTCCTTTAGAGGGGCTAGGGGTGGCCTCCGCTTGCTTCCCACCTTTGTAGGTGGCCAGCCCGGCTCGAACCGGGACCATAAAGGCCGGAGGAAGATATCCCTCCGCTTGAAGCTTCACCAGCTCGTTGTGCGGAACTAAACATCTCCTCCAATCTCCTGGCGGAGGGCTGGGACTACGAGAGGAGGAGCCGCGTCGACGGTCCATGATGGAATGGGTTTTCGGTCAGAAGCGCTCCGATGAGTACTCGCGGAAGGAGGATGGTGTGATTTGGATCTGGATTCTTATCTCTCTTATAGGCAGATTATTTGCGCAGCTAGGGGGTAAAACATAAAAGATACCCTGGCTTTTCGCATTCGTGCGACGCGTGGAAGAGGGCCATTATTGGGCGTGGAAGCCAAGGAGCGCAACATTTGTAAGGGAGCCGGACACTATTCGGCAAGCACATGGAATTTGAAGGAGAACCCGCCTTGCAACGCCGAAGACTATATATGCGCTGGACTCGTCGTCACTGAAGCCTGGTTCGGGGGCTACTGAGGGAGTCCTGGACTAGGGGGTGTCCGGATAGCCGGACTATCATCATCGGCCGGACTCCAAGAATATGAAGATACAAGATTGAAGACTCCGTCCTGTGTTCGGATGGGACTTTCCTTGGCGTGGAAGGCAAGCTTGGCGATACGGATATGTAGATCTCCTACCAGTGTAACCGACTCTGTGTAACCCTAGCCCTCTCCGTGTCTATATAAACTGGAGGGTTTTAGTCTATAGGACGAACAACCATTACAACAATCATACCATAGGCTAGCTTATAGTGTTTAGCCTCCTTGATCTCGTGGTAGATCCACTCTTGTACTACCCATATCATCAATATCAATCAAGCAGGAGTAGGGTTTTACCTCCATCGAGAGGGCCCGAACCTGGATAAAAACATCGTGTCCCTTGTCTCCTGTTACCATCCGCCTAGACCCACAGTTCGGGACCCCCTACCCGAGATCCGCCGGTTTTGACACCGACAATAGTAAACATGGAAGCCCCGATAAGGTCGTCCGCCAACCAAAATTACACTCTGATCGTGGTGTTCGACATTGCGATTTCTTTCACAAACCTTGCACATGGCGGTCAAAGGTGGACCATGCTGTCTGCGGCCGATTTGTTGCCATACGAGTACGAAGACGTTGTGCTCCTTTCTAACCGCATCTTCGCGGTGACAAACCAGGGGACTTGTTTCGTATGGGACACATCCTATGGTATACTCCCTCTCTTCCAGTTTATTTGTTTTGAATTTTTTCATTTTATAAGTTTCAAGTTCAAATTTACAGCTCCCCATCACATGTTGAGATTACAATGTCCATTAAATCGTTGCGTGCATGTACTAGTAAGAAGCAAATCTCGAGTTTGGCATGAGTTTGTGCAGCAGTAGCACCACAAGGCCTGGCGCAGGAGTTACATTTCCCTCTTGGGGCCCTCGAGACTGAGCTTCAGCGCCTTACTACACTTGCCTTTGAGACAATAACATGTGGATCCGATAGGTGGCTGGTCCACATGTAATGCTCCCGAAGGCAGAGGGACAGTGGGGCCGGAGGGGTGAGCCGCAGGTCGGGGGACGTGTGGTGTCATGGGTTCGAGTGGCGTCGTGGGAATCGCATGTGGCTGTGGTAGACACTTGATGCTCGCCGCATTTCAGGTGGCCCACATGTCATGCACACAAAGGCAGAGGGGCGGTGCGGCCGAGAGGGGCAAGGCACACGTCGGTGGACGTGGTGCCGTGGGTTGGAGCGGCGTCGTGGGAATCCTGAGTGGCAGTGGATGAAACGTGATGGTCGCCATAGTTGGACTTCCATGGACAAGCTATCATGTCTACGGACACATGCATTTCATACCAATCACTGGAAGGAGTAGTAGATAAAGCTAGGCGGATAAATAGTTCCTTATAGTCAAGCGGACCCACGCTACTACTTGTTCCAAAGACATGCACACCATCGAATAGTCCATCTATATCAATATACACAGAGAGGAAATATATTTTTTTACAAGAGAGGAAATAGTTCATCCATCCATAATGCCATTCTGCTGGTGCAGGTTCTTCTTCTTCTCCTTCTTCTTCTTCTTCTTCTCCTTCTTCTTCTTCTTCTTCTTCTTCTTCTTCTCATTTTCTGTGGGAGACGGCTTCACAACAAGCTCTCTGGACCTTGCAGCTATCTCGAAACTCACACGGGCATCGAGGGCAGCATATTTTATCCGCTCGTACATCAAGGGATAATTCTCCCATCTAGATGACCTTAATGCCAGCGTCTCATCACCCTTCTGAAGATTTGTTCCGAGCACAAAATTTGCTACGTCGAATAGGGATGGTGTCGGTTTATCACAATCTTCTATAGGAATTTTTATTTTGGTTTGTACGTCACCGATGCTTGTCAAATCAAGATTGTACGGCTCCAACTTCTATTTATCCCCTGTGATGGCTGCCGCATAGAAGTATATGTCCTCCCGAGACAAGAAATCGTGGAGCTCACCTGGTATGGAGGGCGCGGCACACTCTGTGTACTCTGCGTCGAGACCGATGACCTTCATCTCCACCTTTTGGAGGGAGTTGGATACATTGTTGATCCACTTCCGAACAACCCTTGGGTGGTCGGTGATGCTAGCAACTATGCTCAACGAGCCTTCGACGAGGACATGTTGGATGCTGAAAACCTACATGTCGATATCTTTTTGCATTTGGAACCGCTGGACCGGAGGGCTATGGTTTGTAGAATTAGGATTAGATGGCTAGTCTAACTGAAGAAGATGATTATTTAAAGGGCTTCAGAATTACTCCAGGAGTATGTGAAGAGGTTAAAACAATGTGAATGTAGTGTGGTTTGGATGCAAATGAAGATGAAGGAGAGGTGAAGAAGACGAGGAAAATCGGTTCTCGATGGAGAAGTAAATGGGAGAAGTGGCCTGCAGGCAGTTGACTAGACGGCTATGCGGGTAGACTGAGGAGTGGTACCTGTCAGTACGTGCCCATCCTTCTAGCGCTACATGTGCCACTGGCTAGTTGAGGTCACTCTTTCGAATCACCGTGGCGAGATATTTTATGATTCCTTTTTATTTCTGCACCCCTCCTGACAGGTGGGACCTATGCAAACGGATATAAAAAAATGTGTCGTAGCTGGTTCGGATGGATATTGGCGTGTGCATGGGAGACACAACACAACATTCTCTGGTTAAGGAATATGCGGTTATCCTCAAAAAAGAAAAGGCCTTCTTCGCGCTTCCGCATGCACGAGAATTTGGTTCTGCTTGCAATATGGATGATACCTGGAGGATGAAGTGAACCCAGAGGCATGCAAGCACGGGGGACCTATTTCCGCTATACAGTACTACTCATGTTCCTACTACTCCTACTAGTAGTAGTAGTACAACTGTGGTACAGTTGATGGTTAAAATATTGTTCATCCAGTCCTCACAGTGAAGTGACAAGACCTTGTGCCCGAGGTGACACCAGTCGAGGCGGCGTGTTCGGGTTACCAAAGTCAGCCTCACCTTGTGCACTGTGCAGTCATTGTCATCGCCGTTGTATAGCATGCCTCGCCTCGTCTCCCTCTCCCCTAGCACCACTCCATCTCCATCTCCATCTCGCCGGAGATCCTGAGCTCACTCTTCATCATCTCACCATGCCCCCGCGTACCCTCTCCTCGCCCGCCTCCCCCAATACCACTATTCCCTCGCTAGCCCCTCCAGCACCGTGAGCCTTCTCCCTCGTAAATCAAGCCCCCAAAAACCCCACTTCCAAACTCCACTATGGCCGAACGCGAACCGCGCAACATCCATATGAGCCGCAATTGGAGCAATCTCCCCAGTGACATCCTCGACCTCTGTTGTTCGTGTATGGATATATTGAGCTCCCTACGGCTGGTTGCATGCTCGAGGGACATGCACACGGCCATCATTGAAGCGAGGCCTAAGCTTTTCAAGACACCCTACTTGCTGCTATCTGGTCTTGCGAGATTCGCTCACCATGATACGAAGGCGTACATGATGCCCCTCGACTTCAATCCGCCCCCCATTAGCTGAAACTTCTTTGCAGGTATGTATTAGGTCGCCATACATCATTTCCCTCAACTTCGATCCAATCACCATCGCTTGAAACTTCTTGGCAGGTGTATGTGGAGAGGCGGACAGTCGGGACCCACCAGGTCCATGGCCGTATGCAAGCAAGTGCCTCATCGAAAAAAACTTCCTCCTAATGCTATACTGACATTGGGGCCCATGGGTTTGTCAACATAGTTACATTTTTTAGGTGCTTCAACGTAGGAGATAAATTCACAACGAGGCTGTGGAGCTGGCGGGTAGTATCATTTACTATCACTGGGGCAGCAAGTATCCGCTGGGTTTTGGGCTGCCCCGTCTCGGCTTACTTTTTAACATGCGCAGCCCACGACATGTCGGTTTGTATTTTTTGAGGGCCGTCATGTATCGATCGGCCAATGGACCTCCCATCCAAGGTTTTATTTTTCCTGAAACATAGCAACCCAATTTATGTAATTTTTTTAAGAAAACGCAGAGGTCTGTTTTATTTTTCTATATAAGAATAGGAACGCCTGGTCCAACTTTTGTTTCCCTTCTAACTATATTATATATATTTAAATTATTTTATATGTTATTATATATTATTGTTATTGTCATCATATATTTAATAGATACTTACATATGTAAGAAAACAATATCCCACATCTTATTAACTTATAAAATAATTTATTAACAATAAAATACTAGATTTTTTTGGCAACAAAAATCCTGGTGATTGTGTACAAAAGCTTGGTATGATTTAAGGACCAATGTAATAGTAAATCACTTATTTTTTTAATATATTTATAACTAAATGATCAGCCCCTGTTTATTTTTTGATAACATTGCTGCGCCCAACCCAACAGTATAATTAGAATCAGCCCAGCAAAATCATGTATTTCGAGAAAGTGCAGATGGCCTGTAATTTTTTAGGAGAAAAATAAATGGGCCGCATGGACGCTACAATATTTATTTACCCAGCCCAGCAAATGGACTGTAATTCTAAAAAAGATCAAATTGACTGCAAATTCTGAAAAAAAAATGGGTTGAATACGTGCAACATTTTTGGAGGCTGAAATGTGGGCCAATAGGTCGAAGTCAACGCAAGTCATTGTCAACTTAGTCAACAAATGATCCTGATATCGTTAGCCGTTGGATTTACATCCAACGACCGGCATCCATCTTCAATCTCTCGTCTTCTTCCTCCATTGCCACCGGGACCACCTGCTCCCGCCTCCTGCTGCTAGCAGCTCTGCTTAGCATGCTTCGCTGTGAAGCGCTACCCCACCCTTGGCCAGTCCATCCCTCCACCCCTCCACACCTCCTGTTCTTCTCCACTGACTGCCGAACCACACTGCACCAGAACTAGTTAACCCTCGTACACTTCTCCGTCTGTGACTCTACTCCCGCGTCTTCCCATCTTCGGCTCGTTGCTGTCCGGGGCCTCGCCGTCGTCCACCACCTTGGATGCGCTCGGCGTGGAGTAGTCAACATGGTCAACGAACGACATCCATCGGAAGTAGACTGTGCGTGGAGAGGCTGACAGCTGGGTCCACGGCCGCACGCAAGGAAATGCCTCCTTATTATGCGCAGAATAATGATTCCTCCACCTGACAGCTGGGACCCACCGGAAGGGCCTCTGTATTTCGTGAAAAAAATGTTCCTCTCGCTGACAGGTCGGACCCACCAGCTATATCTTCGCATGCAAGGAAGTGCCTCCTTATTACACACAAAAAAATGAATACCCCCCTGCTAGCTGGGACCCACCATAGTGGGAGGCTGACTTGTGGGCCTACTAAGTTGACGGGGACGGAGGGCTTTGTCAACTTAGTCAATATGAATGATTCTAGCTCCAGTGACCGTATGATGTCCATCCAACAGTGGTAGTGCTTCTTCAACCTCTGGTCTTGTTGCTCCATCCGCCCAAACCAGCGCCGGTCGTGCCGCGTGCTCCTGCTTCCCGTGGCCGGCTGTGATGCCGCAGAGGCCTCACTGCCCCCTACTACTCCCACCGCTGGCCAGGCCCTGCGACGACGACAGCCTCACACCGTAGCCGAACCAGTGAACCCTTGTACTCCTCTCCGCCTGGGCATCCACTGTCGCATCTTCCCCGGCTCTGCGTCGCCCCCTTCCTAGACCTCGCCGCCATCCACCGCCCTGGTGCTCTCACCGCGGCGTGGTCAACGTGGTCAAAGAACGACTTCTATCGAAAGAGTACTGTACGTGGAGAGGCTGACAACTGGGTCCACAATCGCAGCAAGGAAGTGCCTCCTTATTTCGCGGAAAATAATGATTCCTCCACCTGACAGCAGGGACCCACTGGACGGGCCACCATATTTCACGAAAAAAATGTTTCCCCCCTGACTGCTGGGACCCACCAGCTACATCTTCACATGCAAGGAAGTGCGTCCATATTACGGACAAAAAAATGATTCGCCCCCCTTACTGCTAAAACCCACCAGCTACATCTTCGCACGCAAGAAAGTGGCTGACAGTTGGGACCCACCCGGTCGAAGCGTACATAGCGTTGTCATTCTGGTCGTGAACGTGTACGTACATACTGGTCGATCGGTCTGTCTACAGGCTGCAGCGATGAGCCGTGGCCATGTAAGGAAGGGCATGTGTGGTAGTAGAGGCGCGCACGTAGCATGTACACGTACGTACAGCGACCAAGGTGGAATAAAGAAAATACAGCCACGTACGTACATACGGGCGGGGTCTCGAACGCCTACTCGCGCATACATACGGCCAGGGCTCGTGTACATGGCTGTGGCTGGGTCGAAACGGAGAAACTGCGTCGTCGTCGTGTTCATGGGGAGGCAACGGAATGCGTCGTGTTCATCAGGAGGCAACGGAACGCGTGCTGTTCATCGGGAGCCAATCGGCTTGGACGGAACAGGCGATGGAAACGAGGCCTGCCGTACCGCAGAACGGAGGATGTTCGACCAGCCACGGTGGAAACATGATCCTGTTCATCGGGAGGGGTCTGGCGTACCGCAAAATGGAGGAAACGGACCTCCTACGGTCGAAACGGGGTCCTGTTGATCAGAAGGGGTGTGGCGTATCGCAAAACGGAGGAAACGGACTTGTGTTGGAGCGTCGCGGTCGAAACGGGGGTCCTGTTCATTGGGAGGGGTATGGCGTACCGCAAAATGGGACTCCACGGGATACTATTCATCTCCACCGTCGACTGCCTTCACGGGCTACTGTTCATCCACCATCGACCTCCTCCAGCCTCCACCTGTGACTGTTCATCCACATGCTCCTGTTCATCCAGCCTCCACCGCGCGCTCCTCCACCGCCTACTGTTCAACCAGCCCTCTCCATGGGGGTCCTGTTCAACCACCCCTCCACGGGCTACTGTTTATCCATCCCTCCACCAGCTACTGTTCAACCAACCCTCCACCGGCTACTGTTCAACCAACCCTCCACGGGGTCCTGTTTATCCAGCCCTCCACGGGGTCCTGTTCATCCACCGGCTTAATCGGTCAAGGTATTGTTCATCCAGCGGCAACGGCCTCTACTACCATGGGTTCCTATTCATCCAACCCCCACCGGGAACTGTTCATCCAAACCCCCCAACAATGCTCACTTTTCATCCAGAGGTAGCATCGATCAGCTTTAGTTAGCAGTAGTAGCGAAGGAATCACTCGGGTTCAGTTAACAGCAAGGGATCGATCGATCGCTCGGGTTCAGAAATGCGTAGCTTGCAGTGCAATTGCTTGGGTTCAGTTAGAGCCCAGCGCGCCGCTTGGGTTCAGTTAGAGCCCAACACCTCGCACACACGCGTGTACATACGAGAGAAACGTGCATCGCTCGGCCCCCGACCACCCACCGTAACCGGGAACTCCCCGATATTTTCCTCGCCCTCGCTTCTACCACGGTTTTTTCCGTCATGGACAGCCCAAAGAATGTCATGTAGTTGCGTACATCTATGATGATACCGGGTTTTGAGCACAATTATCGTCATAGAAGTGTCATAAGTATGATAGAATTTTTTTCGTTCGGCCCAAAATGTCACGGATGTGTCTTTTTTTGTAGTGTATGTTGAGAGTCATCATCTTCCTCCTCCCAATCAAATATGGGGCGCAGATAACCCTCCTTTCCCGGTGGTGGCGGCCCCTATGGAACTCCAGCCCTCTCGACCTCATCGACACCCACGAGCTCTGCCATGGCTATCGCAAAAGCTTGGATGCATTCTCCAAGATCCTCGGCAGTCACCTTGGCCCAACCAAAGACCTTAGAATGGGCAAGTTCCGTTCCAACGACAAGGACCGAGCCAAGCTTGATGGCTGGTTCCGACCCCCCGCCCAAGTTCAGCTCAAGGAGCTCACTTTTGATGATGGGCATATGCGGTCGCTACCAACGTCCGCACTCCGCCTCGCTCCCATGCTGCGAGTCGCCAAGTTCAGGAACTGCCATTTCCTATCCCTTAATGACGCGCCCGCTCTTATTCTACCATGACTGAAGCACCTCGAGCTCGTCGCCGTCTGTCTCTCAAAGGGTGACATGGAGCGCCTGCTCCGTGGCTGTACTGCACTCGAATACCTTCGTCTTCAGGCGTTCAATGGGTTGAGTACCTTCCACATCACCTCCATGACTCTCCGGACTATTTATGTGTGTTGCTGGTGTGGAAGGAAGACATCACAAAAGGTGGACCACGGTATGGTCATCCAGGACGCACCTGCACTTGAGAGATTACTTGTAGTTGATCAAGAAGGTCCAACAAGAATCAATGTCATTTCTGCGTCGAAATTGACGGTGGTGGGCTACTCGTCTGACAAATACTCCGAACTTGTTATTGGATCCACACCCGTTGAGGTACAACAGCCGCCTTCCACCTCTCCTTCTAAAAATTAACATTATTTCTAACTTTGAAGATGTTTGTTCGTCTGTCATTCAGAAAATGATTCCGACAAGCTTGACCCCGAAACTGCGCACAGTGAAGGTCTTGGCACTAGAATCTATTGGCCCCGACCTGGAGCAAGTTGTCAGTTTCCTGAGATGCTTTCCGTGCCTGGAGAAGCTATATATCGAGGTGATGTTCCTTTCCTGTTAAATGTTAACCATAAGGGAGTTCAATTTGTGACACCTTTTTCCAAGTTTACAATGACAATGTACTATGATTTCTGAAGGTTCTTTTGGAGGATTTCAGTACATACATGCCCCCCCATATTGGTTGCTTGATCCATATGGTTACAATCAATAAGCATTTCTCTTTGGATTCATCTGTACTAGTTTTCTTAGGGAACTTTTCATCCACTCCAACCTCTTGTGAAGAAGGCTACATTTTTCTAGAATGTAATCAAATGCCCATGTTAATCATGTTAGATCGAAGATGGCATGTTAGTGCATTTTACAAATCCTGCAAACCAAACAGCTAGGCTTGTAGTAATGTTCAAAATTGCATGTAGGCACTAACGCGTTTTCTTCTTTTGCAGATAAGATTAGGCCTAGTGGTGGATAATGTGATACAATATAACAATCACGTCGAATGCCTAGATCTGCATCTCTCAGAAATTACTTTGAACTCCTACCGAGGGACCTTACCGGAGATTATATTCGCCAGGTTCTTTGTTCTCAGAGGAAGGGTGCTAAAGGCAATGAGGTTTGCCCTACTTTTGTTTTGCGAAAATGAATGGTTTGTTGATCAGCGCCGGCGCCTGTGGCAGAATGGAGTAGGCTCCAAAAATGCTGAATTTCATTTTGGAACTTCAGATGATAGAGTAATCGGAAGTCATCGTGTCAACCCCATACATGACTTCTCAGTGGCTGACCCCTTTGCAAAAATTGTGAGGTTTCAAAGCCAGACTTAGAAGCGGTGATATTAGTTTGAACATCTCTGATATCCATGTTTAGTGGATTAGCGCGAGCGTTTGCAGCTGATGAGCTGAATTTCATTTCTAATATCAGTTTGAACCTTGTAATCTTTGAATTTGAGCCATATAACTCTGGAATTTGAACCTTGTAACATTTCGAGCTTTTGTGGTACAATCATTGAAATGGAATCATATGAGACTCGTATATTGCTAGCACTATTTTGACATTAATATGAAATGGTCTTAGATTCTATTAATCATTCTCAAATCAGTTTACCTTTTCGATCTCACAGCACACGATCTGTATAGCTAACTCGACTGCGATCTTCGACATTATTGTGCACAGTTGGTTTCTTCCACCATGTGCACTGTAGAGCGCAGAATTAATTATCGCACTCGAGTTTCCATCATCACCCTTTTGTGTAACTTTGACCTCATCACCCAAGGGTAAACTTATGACCAAAGTCATTCCACACACTTCATTTTTACAAAGCTTTTTGCCAATAAACGCCCACGATTAGCCCCTCTTCTAGCCGACGCGTGGCCAAACTAGCCGGGTGGGAAGCTTGCACGGTAAACAGCGCGGTAGCGCAGGAACAGACTCACCAACAATACATTTGGCACCTCTTCGAGCCCACGCGTGTGGTGCGGTGTTGTCAAGCGTGCATTGGAATCCTCCGCTATGAACTCCGTGACAAGACGTGACGATTGCAGGCCGGCCGACCCCCATTTATTACAGCCTCCATTTAACCTACCCTTGTGTCTCTTCAACCTTTCGATCACACCCCACCATTGCAAGAAGCACACCCACCACGAGAAATTATTAGAGGGTATCTTGTGCGGCTCCGATGGTGCTCCGAGCGGCTGCCGACGATGAGCAGCAGTTCACCAAGCGTGCCATGGTGGACACCCACAGAAGGTTCATGGACCTCTCGGTGGTGTACACCAACGACCCGGTCTGGGTGGAGCACTCCATCCACATCATGGAGATGTTGCTTACTGAGAAGAAGTACAAGGTGGTCGGGTTCGACCTCGAGTACACCCGCGCTCGTGCCGGTTCTCGTCCCAAGGTCGTCGTCGCCCAGATGTGTGTGCGCCACCACGTCCTCGTCTACCACTACTGCCTAGACAAAAAGGCCTACTACAGAGATATGAAGGATTCGTGCAACAAGGACAAGCGTGCCTGGCACTCGGCCTGGATGGAGAAACTCGACAAAGCTCACGTCATGTACGCGGCCAGGAGGCGTACACGAGCTATGACATGTACAGGCGGATCGTTGACATGAGGAAGTGCCTCCTTCCCCAAAACGGCCAGGGATCCAGCCGGAAGCAGAGCAATGGCAAGCATCGTCGAAACAATAAGTAGATGATTAGATCCTCGTTTCTCCTACTTTAGTATGCATGTAATTGCTTACTTTGGTGTGTGCAAATTTATGTGTGTAGTCACTTGTCTAATTGTATGCTTAATTTGGTTATGCAATGCTGTCTTTTTAAGTATATATGTTGATGCTCTGTAGACAGAGAGTAGATGGTGTGCGGACAAAGAAAATCACATCGCACACGAACTAAACAATGGAACCCATCGGTGATGTCTGAATTAATCACTCACAATTGTATACCAGCAATCGTTTGCTCACAACACACACAGCTTGTTAGTAGTAATCGTCTGTGTTCTTATCAGCCTTCGCACACGTTTCCGGTTACAGCCCTGTTTGCCTCGTATCACACACATCTTGTTCATTTGAACCGTTTCTGTTCTCATGTCTCAACGCAAACAGTTCATCCGAGTGAACCGCATGTCGTATATCGCACACACCTTTGATCTGGCTGACCGTTTCTTTTGTGTTGCCTAATCACAAACAGTTCATCCGAGTGAACCGTATGCTGTACATCACACACACCTTCATCTAGCTGCCCGTTTCTTTTGTTCCTCCTCATCGCAAACAGTTAATTGAGCTGAACCGCATACCCTACATCGCACATGTAACTAAAATCTGAACCGTGTTTGACGCATCCTCCATCGCAAATGTTTTGCACCTTTTTGACGGGTTTTTTACGCCACCGTTTGCGATTATGGCATCGGACACAGTTTCGTCGAAGGGTCTCTGATCGTAGTGTCGCGTTAGCAGCATCCTGCAGTAGTGCTCATTTGATGCCAAGTGGTGATGGGTGGTTCACCTCTTGCCGCTCGGCATTCGATGACTTGTTCCCACCATATGAGGACATAGTCTTGGAACCCAAGGGATGCCATCACGATCTTCTTCTCTTCTTCATAGTTGTGCAAGCGGAAGATTTTGTCAACCTTCAATGCCCATGAAAGGTACTCTTAGGGATCATTGCTTCTGGAAAACTTGGGCATGGTGAACTTGAGCTTGCTGTAGCATTGCTCTTCATTGTGTTGGGGTCGGGGATGATGATGCCCATCTCGTTAAGGATTAGCAAACTTGTGTTGCTCTTGGCAAGGAGGGTTGTCGACCTCATGTTGCTCTTGTCTTGGAGGATTTCCATTCTCTTCATGCTCCTGGTGAACTTGGGGTTCTTGTCGAGCTTGTGGAGGAGCTTGTCAAACTTGTGGAGGTCCATGCCGAGCTTGTGGACGAGCTTGAGGAACTTAACGATGCACACGTTATTGGTAAATCCTCTCTTTGAACTTCATCGCGAAGTCCTTCTTCTTGTTCGCGCCTATGGAGGTTGCGTTCGGCAACGGCGCGATTCGTGACGTAGAGTGCATGTTGCCCCTCAAGTGCTCGAGCTTCACGCCCTTGTTGTTCTTGACGTTGTGCTTCAGCATCTTGTGCATCTTGGTGTAGACGCGCTCTCTCTTCCTCTTCACCTTGGCGTTGTCGTTGTCGTTGTTGTGCTTGCGTGAGAGTAGCTTGGTTTTGACGATGTCGATGTTCTTGCGCATGAGGTTGCTCTTGAGAGTCAGTGTCGTGTAGAGGATTGCGGTTAGCTTGAAGGTCTTGACGTGCGGCACGACGAAGAGTGTTCAATGTCGGAGTACTTGAGCCGGAGATGGTGTCGTCGGAGTGTCGACTTGAGCGGCTCCGTCTTGAGTAGGACGAAGAGTAGAAGAGTGGATGACCAACAAGGCACGAATCTCGTCCATTCTTTCATTGTTCTCTTGCTTTTGTTTGTCGAGCTAGTTGTCGAAGTAGTCTCTTGTACGTTGCTCGGAGAGTCGCAAGTCGGTGGCGAGATTGTGGATGCGCTCGCTCATTGCTAGTTGCTCTTGATGCAAAGCTCGTTGTGTTCCAAATAGGTGTAGCTTGGTGACGTAGTTTTTCGGGTCATCGTCTTGCTCAAGGAAAAGTGGGTTGGTGGAAGAGCTCGGCCTATCCATCATTCCAAACAAATATGTGAGTGGGAGAAAGAGAAGAACGATACCAAATGTACCTTGACCAAAGTTGAACATGGATCAATGATCACTCAATAGTGCCGCAAGGAAAGAGCACAATTGGTATCAATTCTAATCGGTTCTCATACCTACACAAATAAGATCTTATGGTGGAGCTTGGTTAGGATGGTGGCACAAAATTTGATGTAAAAGTAAGCAAGACTCAAGAATGTTGGAAAAGATTCACAAATTCGCAAATGCAACAAGTAGACCAATAGCAATATGTGGCACACGGAAAGATAAATGGGGTCGTGCAACCAAGGAATGAGCCAAAATGTGGAATCCACGAAAATGCTCTTGTTGCACAACACTAGAGAGACGCTAGCACGATTGCACAATAGGCGGATACGAGACTTGTGCACAACCTACTAAGCAAAAATGCAACGGCTTCTATCCAAAGTATGCTATATGTATGGTGTTCCGATGATATGATCCAAGATGATCGGATATGACAATCTTAATGTTGTATGATGCTATGGTTCTTGCTTATAAGCTCTTTGCTTATCTTTCCCTTTTTGCTTAAAATCTTGGTTGTCTCTTTCTCTTTGAGCTCTTTTCTCATGCAAAACTTCACGAACCAAGATAGCAATTGTGTATGCTTATGACAACCTTGTGATACAAGAGATGGTACCAAGATATGCACCACGATGATATGGTATGTATGCTATAGGAAGTATGATCACTAATGTGCACAAGTAACGTTGCCGGCAATACTCAAAGGCTAGTCTCAATGGGTAAGCTACCAAAATTGGGCTATGTGGTTATCAATGTAATGGCAAGGAGTAGACAAAGATGTCGCCGAAGTTACCGTCCTTGCTTACAGTTGAAGGTGTCGAGAATGGTGAAGTGGTCGATGTCGAGTCCCTTGGCAATGATGAGTGGCGGTGGTGTCGATGTCGAACCGTTCCTAGTTAGCCGAGACACCCTAGGGAACGATGAACCACAACTCAAATTCTCAAAACCAAATGCGTCAAAATTTGTTGGGGTTTGTAGCGGTCAAGTGGTGGTAGGGTTTGGTGTATCGAATGGGTTTTGCGGAAGTTAGGTGGTGGAGGTGGAAGTGGGTATGTGATACGTCTCCAACGTATCTATAATTTTTGATAGTTCCATGCTATTATATTACCCCTTTTGGATGTTTATGGGCTTTATTTTAGACATTTATATCAGTTTTGGGACTAACCTACTAACCGGAGGCCCAGCCCATATTGCTGTTTTTTTTTTGCCTATTTCCGTATTTTGAAGAAAAGGAATATCAAACGGAGTCCAAATGGAATGAAAACTTCGGGAGCGTGATTTTTGGCACAAACGTGATCCAGAGGACTTGGAGTGCGAGTCAAGAAGCAGCCGAAGCTTCCACGAGAGAGGAGGGCGCGCCCCCCTGTCTCGTGGGCCCCTCGGGCGTCCACCGACGTACTTCTTCCTCCTATATAAGCCTACATACCCCGAAAACATCCAGGGAGCAGACGAAACACAATTTCCACCACCATAACCTTCTGTATCCGCGAGATCTCATCTTGGAGCCTTCACCGGCACTCTGCCGGAGGGGAATCGACCATGGAGGGCTTCTACATCAACATCCTTGCCCCTCCGATGAGTTGTGAGTAGTTTACCACAGACCTACGGGTCCATAGTTATTAGCTAGATGGCTTCTCTCTTTTTGGATCTCAATACAATGTTCTCCCCCTCTCTTGTGGAGATCTATTCGATGCAAACTCTTTTTGTTGTGTGTTTGTCGAGATCCGATGAATTGTGGGTTTATGATCAAGTTTATCTATGAATAATATTTGAATCTTCTCTGAATTCTTTTATGTATGATTGAGTTATCTTTGCAAGTCTCTTCGAATTATCAGTTTGGTTTGGCCTACTAGATTGATCTTTCTTGCCATGGGAGAAGTGCTTATCTTTGGGTTCAATCTTGCGGTGTCCTTACCCAGTGACAGAAAGGGTTGCAAGGCACGTATTGTATTGTTGCCATTGAGGATAACAAGATGGGGTTTATATCATATTGCTTGAGTTTATCCCTCTACATCATGTCATCTTGCTTAATGCGTTACTATGTTCTTATGAACTTAATACTCTAGATGCATGCTGGATAGCGGTCGATGTGTGGAGTAATAGTAGTAGATGCAGGTAGGAGTCGGTCTACTTGTTACGGACGTGATGCCTATATACATGATCATGCCTAGATAATCTCATAATTATTCGCTTTTCTATCAATTGCTCGACAGTAATTTGTTCACCCACCGTAATACTTATGCTATCTTGAGAGAAGCCACTAGTGAAACCTATGGCCCCCGGGTCTATCTCTTATCATATTTGCTTCCAATCTACTTTTATTTGCATCTTTACTTTTTGCATCTATATTATAAAATACCAAAAATATATTTATCTTATCATACTATCTTTATTAGATCTCACTTTCGCAAGTGGCCGTGAAGGGATTGACAACCCCTTTATTGCGTTGGTTGCGAGTTCTCAGTTTGTTTGTGTAGGTTCGTGGGACTTTTGAGGAGCCTCCTACTGGATTGATACATTGGTTCTCAAAAACTGAGGGAAATACTTACGCTACTATTGCTGCACCACCCTCTCCTCTTTGAGGAAAACCAACGCAAGCTCAAGATGTAGCAGTATGCGTAGGCGTAGGTTGTGGATGTCAAAAACTGCAGAAAATGCAGTTTCGGCAGAGATATAGCCGGATGATTCGGGCTAGGAGCCAGATTATCTGTGCGGATCCGGATGATCCGGGTCAAAGGTCGGATGATCCGGGCGGGTCAACTGCGCACGGGGATGGCTCAAGATGAACTCGAAAACGGGGTCAAATTCGAGGATTTTGTGGATTTTGGATGGATTGCGAGGTGGAGATGGTGGGGAAAGGTGAAATCCACTTGCAACTCAATGAATTCACAGATCAAAACCAACAAAACTTCATCAAAACTCACAAATCACAAAACAAAATTGGGTGGCTATTTTTGTGGGGATTTTCGAAATTGGGACAAAATCAACAAAATCAAGCTAGAAAACAAGGTGTGGGGGCTCCAAATCCGTGATCAACGTGGCTCATGATACCAAGATGATGTAGGGTAGAACCCTAGGTGGCTGATCTTTCACGATTGGAGCGGATCCCATGAAGAACACGAAGAACACGAGGGGGAAACACGAGGGGAAACACGAGAGAATCACTCAAACCAACAAGATTCGATTACACATGTGCTAGATCCTCGAAACACAAAAAGATACATGATCCACGATCAACTAAGGACGATACAAGTAGCACAATCTTCTCCGTGAGGAGGTCTTGAGGTTCTTCCTGTGATGGGGTCTTGAATCCGCTTGGGGGATCTTCTCCGAGGAGGCGCGATCTCCGAGGAGAAGGTAACCAAGTGGATGAGAAAAGCTCTCTCACAAAATGAGCTAATCCTTTGCTAACCCTAGAAAAGTGATGGAGGAGTCATTTTTTAGGCAAAGGGGGCGAAGGGGTACATGGGCTTCGGCCCAACATGCACACGCAGGTGGGGGGATCCAGATGATCCGGGCTTCAGGAACCCAGATGGTCCGGGAGGTGGTCCGGACGGCGCGGAGAGGCAGGCGGCGTCCGCGGCGGCCTGGAAGTCCGGAGGGGGGTCCGTTCGTCTGGCTGGGGTCCGGATGATCCGGGACACGTCAGGATGGTCCGGCTTCGGGGTGCAGCTTCAGGTGCTCTCGGGTGGATTTGCCGGATCATCTGGACTGGGATCCGGATCGTCCGGGCTCTGTTCGGATCGTCCGAGACCTCGTCCGGATCGTCCGGCCAGCCTAGGACTTGGCTGATTTCCTCTCCGTCTTCACGCAAATCTTCCGCTTCTGATCCTCCTTGCTCCTTAGCTTCTCCATGTCTAACTCCTTGGTACCTGAGCATGCATAATGTCTCCGTTTGAGGTAGTAGCCATGTCTCATGTGCATCGAAGTGGAATTGTGAGAGGAGAGATGTCACCTTGGTTTCAAGTGCTCTTGCACGTGCTCGTGTCATGGGTCCACTAGGCACTTGGTGAGACGATGATAGGTCCATGGGGATGACCCTGGGATGCTCCGCATCATGTTGCCTCTATAAAAAATCAAGGGGGGAGGTAGCGTATATCATTTCGCACACAAAGGTGACACGTCCTCCCTGTGACGCCCGGGTAATTATGCTACAGTAATCCCCACTAATGTTGCCACGTCACCTCGGTTACTGTGGATAAACTCGCGTTAGTTCGAAACCGGTTCGAATTCAAAATCAAAACAAAAGCAAAGATAAAAGGTTTCAAAACAAAGACTAAAAATGTTCGGGGGTTGTCTAAAATAGCTAACCTAATTATGGTGGGGTGCACTAATTTTGGTAAAATGCTTTGGCATTTTAAGTAAACTAAAAACAGAAAAAAAGAAATTGAAAATAAATAAATAAATAAATAAATGATTTAATAAAATTAATTATTAATTAATTAATTATCTAATGAATTAATTAAGTTAATTAATCCGGTTTAATTAATTTAATTAACTAGGTAGGTTAATTAAATAGTAATTATGTTGACTAATCTATTATTAACCTAAACAGACAATGACAGGTGGGTCCCACTGGACCCACATGTCAGGTTGACCAAGTCAACTCGGTTGACTGCTGACGTCAGCAAGACATCATGCTGACGTCATTAATCCATTTTTCGAATTAATTAAATAATTAATTAAATTCCAGAAATTAATAAAATCTTTAGAAAATCATATCTTTTAATCCGTAACTCGGATTAAAATATTTTCAACATGAAAGTTGCTCAGAACGACGAGACGAACCCGGATACGCAGCCCGTTCGTCCACCACACACCTCTAACATACCAAACACGCAACTTTCCCCCTCCGGTTCATCTGTCCGAAAACGCGAAACCCCGGGAATACTTTCCCGGATGTTTCCCCCCTTCGTCGGTATCACCTACTACCGCGATTGGGCACACCGAACACCGCGTATTGCCTTGATATATTTTGTGGTACTTTGTTTGCTCTGTATTCATTATTTCTTCCCCCTCTTCTCTCCGGTAGACTACGAGACCGACGCTGCTGCTGACCAGTTCGACTACGGAGTTGACGACCCCTCTCTCTTGCCAGAGCAACCAGGCAAGCCCCCCCCCCTTGATCACCAGATATCGCCTATTCTCCTCTATACTGCTTGCATTAGAGTAGTGTAGCATGTTACTGCTTTCGTTAATCCTATTCTGATGCATAGCCTGACATTGTCGCTACATCTGTTGATACCTTACCTGCAATCCTAAATGCTTAGTATAGGATGCTAGTTTATCATCATTGGCCCTACATTCTTGTCAGTCTGCCTTGCTATACTATCGGGCCGTGATCACTTGGGAGGTGATCACGGGTATATACTATACATACATACATACTATACAGATGGTGACTAAAGTCGGGTCAGCTCATTGAGTACCCGCAAGTGATTTTGACGAGGGGGCTGAAAGGATAGGTGGCTCCATCCCGGTAGAGGTGGGCCTGGGTTCCCGACGGCCCTCGACTGTTACTTTGTGGCGGAGCGACAGGGCAGGTTGAGACCACCTAGGAGACAGGTGGGCCTGGCCCTGTTCGGCGTTCGCTGATACTTAACACGCTTAACAAGATCTTGGTATTTGATCTGAGTCGGCTACGAGCCTATACGCACTAACCATCTACGTGGGAGTAGTTATGGGTATCCCGACGTCGTGGTATCAGCCGAAGCACTTCAGACGTCAGCGACGGAGCGGCGCGCGCCGGATTGGACTGGAACGCCTGCTAGGCTAGGTCTGCTTCCGGCCGCCCACGCAACGTGCAGGTGTGCTCAGGGCGATGGGCCCAGACCCTTGCGCGCTTAGGTTTAGACCGGCGTGCTGGCCTCTCTGTTGTGCCTAGGTGGGGCTGCGACGTGTTGATCTTCCGAGGCCGGGCATGACCCAGGAAAGTGTGTCCGGCCAAATGGGATCGAGCGTGTTGGGTTATGTGGTGCACCCCTGCAGGGAAGTTAATCTATTCGAATAGCCGTGATCTTCGGTAACAGGACGACTTGGAGTTGTACCTTGACCTTATGACAACTAGAACCGGATACCTAATAAAACACACCCTTCCAAGTGCCAGATACAACCGGTGGTCGCTCTCCCTCAGGGATATGAGGAGGGGATCGCCGGGTAGGATTATGCTATGAGATGTTGCTTGGAGATGCTACTTGGAGGACTTCGACCTACCCTCTTCTGCCTGTTGCAAGACGAAGGTGACCAGAAGCGTAGTCTTCGATAGGACTAGCTATCCCCCTTTTATTCTGGCATTCTGCAGTTCAGTCCACCGATATGGCCTCCTTACACATATACCCATGCATATGTAGTGTAGTTCCTTGCTTGCGAGTACTTTGGATGAGTACTCACGGTTGCTTTCTCCCCCCCTTTTCCCCCCTTCCTTTCTTTCTGGTTGTCGCAACCAGATGCTGGAGTCCAGGAGCCAGACGCCACCGTCGACGACGACTACTACACTGGAGGTGCCTACTACTACGTGCAGCCCGTGGACGACGACCAAGAGTAGTTAGGAGGATCCCAGGCAGGAGGCCTGCGCCTCTTTCGATCTGTATCCCTGTTTGTGCTAGCCTTCTTAAGGCAAACTTGTTTAACTTATGTCTGTATTCAGATATTGTTGCTTCCGCTGACTCGTCTATGATCGAGCACTTGTATTCGAGCCCTCGAGGCCCCTGGCTTGTATTATGATGCTTGTATGACTTATTTTATTTGTAGAGTTGTGTTGTGATATCTTCCCGTGAGTCCCTGATCTTGATCGTACACATTTGCGTGCATGATTAGTGTACGATTGAATCGGGGGCGTCACAAGTTGGTATCAGAGCCGACTGCCTGTAGGAATCCCCCTTTCCAACTCCTTGGCCGAAGTTGAGTCTAGTCATTGCAAAACTTTTACTAACTTGGCTGTGTGCCTTACGGGCCCACGTCGCCATTGGGTGGTAGTAGGATCTTTTATTCCTCGACCTATGCTCTGGGACTCTGACATCTCTTCTATTCGGGTTAAACGATTTTTACTAAAATCTGACTTTAGGTTCTCGAAAATACTTTCTCCCGGAGAGCCCCTTCAGTCCAGGTGATCGCCGGCTACACCAGAAGATTTCGAAGTTACTCGCCGAAACTCTTTCGAGACTTTGTGCCCATCACTTTTGCTATTCCCGACCACCGATAAATCCTTATGGATAACTGCTTACACTTGCCATTCTTACGATCATTCCCCATTGTTCTTGTTATTACAAGATACCCCGAAATTCTCTCCATTGATCCGAGAATATCTTGTGCCTACTGTCTTGCAATTCCTTGTCACCTGAATACCCCTATGGATAATTCTCGCACTTGTCGAGTAACCGCTTATCCCCAGTTGTTCACGTGTTTCACAAAAGTCTTCAAAATAATATTCGATCTTCCGAAAATCCTTTGGAGCCTTTGGCTCTTGAAATTCTTGCTTGCTTGCATTATGGTTAATCCCATAAGTCTCGTAGTCTTAATGACATTCCTTGTCATTATCATTTTGAGTCTGTTGACTCAATATTCTGCGAATACACGCAATCATCATTGATCCTTATAAATTACCTTTCCGGCTGAGCTTCCATTCTTTTAACTGGAATTGGTTCTCGACCAATCCAATTGTCGTTGATTGTACCCTAAGTCTATTCAACTTATCCATCCCTAATCAGAGCATTGCTTCTGATCCCTTGAATTGGAAATCATAATTCCTTTGCATTTGACAATTGAGTTAGTCAGTTGTTTCTATAATCTGATCTCCTTGAATTCTTCTTCCTCTAGTTGAGTACCGATACTCGTATCAGATCCTTTGTGGACCATCAAGTCCTTTGTTGGATTGTTATCCGACAGTGTCCTTCACATTTGATCACTTTGTGAGTTCTTCCCCTGATACATGATGCCCTTGTTAAGTTGTATCCTCTGCTTGGCCAACCATGCTCTACTTTCGAGCTTGTGTTATTTACTCTTGAAACTTGTGGTATACGTTTCTAAGAAGCCCCTGTGGGTTGAACATATGCCTTCTCTAAACCGTGTGAACCCGAAAGTTTTCACGAGTCATACTCTTCTGGTGCTTCACCAGATAAAATTTCAACACTGCATCTTCATCGAACGTGAGAAGTGAATGAAAGGTTATGCATTGGAGAAGTGGGAGTCGACCTTGAACTTGTGTTCATGCCCATGGACACGATGTAGATCTTATCATTAAAGCTTCTTTTAAATAAATTATTCCTTTGGTATAAGTTCATCTTATATCTAGGATCTGGCCTTTTGCAACCGTGGTTCCGACCATGATTGTTCTTCTTTGATCTCATTTCTCGGACAAGTTAAAACAATTGTCTTCTATGGATCAATACACCAGTCCCACCTTTACTTTGATCTTGTGTCGAGTATTACCCCCCTGGTATCTCGAGATTATCATGGAACTGCATAACTCCTTATGAGTTCTTCATCAAGTGCTACCTTCCCACTGATTCCAATTTTTTGCGAGCTCTGAGTTATTGAACACTCAAAGACACCGATAACTGAACCGAGTCCGCTCTTCGGTTCAACAACTCTCCAGTAAGCTTCTATAAGTACGAGTTTGTACCCGATCACGCCATTCCTAGCCTGTTTGGCTATATCATTGACGTGATGATTCTAACTGTGCTACCTGGTCCTTGATTCTCGGAGCACCAATTTGCGACGATAGCTAAGCTTACGTCGATTTTCCTCGTCATAACCTTTCACCTTAAACAACAAGCTTGAGTTCGAGTCTGTGTCGTAACTGTGGTTCCAATAACCTCTTGCTTCGTCTTTCCTTTGACTTGATGTCGTTGCTGATTGATTACAACGGCATGAAATCTCTCGACAACTGTGTCGTGATCATCATCAACCTTATGAGCTCTTCCAGGAATTCAATTGAATTCATGATGGGTAATACCATCCTTGCCCCTCGATGATTCCTGTTCTCATCGACCACTTTATTGCATTCCCTCCAACACAAAACTTCTTCTTGTTTTGTGTTGTACCTTGAGTTCCATGCTATCCAACTTATGTTATGATCTACTGTGAAGTATTACCATCTTTGATGTCAAGAATGTTGTAAGGATTGCTCCACCTCTTAAGAATTCTTGGTATAGTGATACTTCTCCCCATCATCATTCTTTCTTGGTCCTCGAGTTGATTCCAAACGGGGTACCAACAAGTGGACGGTGCTGTTTGGATTCTGCCCTTCTAGCAACCCTATTGCTTTGAAGTTAATGGTCGGCCATTCATTCTTAGACTATTGATTATTGAATCACCATTCTGACATTGGTCGTGCAACCCGGCCCATATTTCGGGTGCACCTTTCAACCAATGTTTAATTGTGTATGTTTTCCTCGAGCATACATCATTATACCATTTGATCTGACAAATGTTATCTCCTTGTTCACATAATTGTGCGAATCCATCTTTTGTTAATCTCGATGAATTGCCGCTGATTCCATCAGCCACCTCCTCATCCTCTCGTTGGTTTACTGATAAACTCTTGTTTCGAAACTCGCTTCCATAGTTCATTTCTCGAGAACTTTACAATGTCATCTCGTCAATTTGTATTACACCTTTTTCTCTCAGGCATCCTGAGTCTGAGGTATTTTGACACCAATTGGATCTGAATCTCGGTCAAATATGATGGTTGGGACAACTTTCCAAGAG